>NC_086097.1:15003850-15335201 GCF_963921235.1 Mobula hypostoma
TCTTGTTTGGCCCTTGACCTTTCCCACTCACCTGGCTTCATCTATCACATTCCAGCTAGACTCTTTCCCCTCCCCCTGCCCTTTTACTCTGGCAAGTTCTCCTTTCTTTCTCAGTCACGAAGAAGGGTCTTGGCCCGAAACATTGACTCTTCCCTCTTTTCCCAGTGATGCTGCTTGACCTGCTGAGTTCCTCCAGTATTCCGTAGGTTACTAGACATCTTTAAGATTCAAGATTCAAAAAACTTTATTGTCATTCTAACCATACATCAGCTCTGCAGGGCAGAATGAGACAGCGTTCCTTGGGGCAGTGCAATCATAACATAACAAACGCGATACTAAATAGTAAACATAACAATAAATAATAAAACACAACAGCCAGATGTCACTTAAATCAGTTATAAGTGTCCAGTGCAAGTTAAAAGTGTCCAAAGCAGAGTCAGGTGGAGCAGCTATTTAGCAGTCTGACTGCCTGTGGGAGGAAGCTGTTTAGTAGCCTTGTGGTTTTAGTTTTGATGCTCCTGTAACGTTTGCCTGATGGCAGAAGAACAAACAATTCATGGAGAGGGTGTGAGGGGTCTTTAATGATGTACCGTGTCTTCTGGAGGCATCGACTCTGAAAGAGGTCTTGGACAGAAGGTAGGGAGACCCCAATAACTTTCTCTGCTCCCCTAACCACCCTCTGCAAGGCTTTTTTGTCGACAGCACTGCAGCTGGAGTACCAGGTTGTGATGCAAAAGGTCAGCACACTCTCAACCACGCCTCTGTAGAATGTAGTTAAGATGGGAGTGATGCTTGTTTAAGCTTCCTCAGAAAGTACAATCTCTGCTGGGCCCATTTCACAATCCCAGTGGTATTCCTGGACCAGTTGAGGTTGTCCGAGATCTGCACCCCAAGGAACTTAATGTTTTCCACTCTCTCCACTGTGGAGCCGCTGATGCTGAGGGGTGTGTGCTCAGGCTGAGACCGTCTGAAATCCGACGATCATCTCCTTGGTTTTTTTGAGTTCAGCACAAGAGTGTGAGATGTAGGACCTGTTCTTGCACTGTACTATTTTAAGTTTTAAAACATGTAACAAAATTTTAGAAATGTGACACAGACAACAGAAAATCTGCAGATGCTGGAAATCAAAATAATACACACAAAATGCTGGAGGAACTCAGCAGGCCAGGCAGCATCTACGGAAAAGAGCAAACAGCTGATGTTTTGGGCCAAGACCCTTCATCAGGACTGAGAAGGAAAGGGCATTTTAGCTTTTTATATATATAAAAAAATACAGCATCCCTGTCTAAAATAGCACAGGAGAGAAAATTTGTATAATACATATATTTAAAAACCTGCCTGTCAGGTAAAGTAGTACAAATCAGAAAGATGAAACACAAATTTATTTTGCTCTCACACCACAAGCTTAAGGAAATAATCCTTATATAGTTGAAATTGATTTAAGAAATGGGAATTATAAATCATGAGAATGTTTGTAAGGAATAAACTTTGCTCACATTAAGTTGAGCAATGTTTTGTTTTGGAAGATGAGATATTGTTGCACATTAAACACAAACGTTCCACTTACTGCAAAGAAGATCTAACCTTTTAACAGACCCAGATTTACTTGTTGCTAAATAAAGACTGGCTGAGATCACTGTATTCACAGTGTCAAATTGCAGCATCAGAATACCTACCATTTTAAGATAGCTGTGCATATGTAAAATTAGCTGGAATGCAAGGTATGTGGGTAGTCAATGGATTAAACAAATATATGTGTTAAAGCTGCATGCCACAAAATAATGCAGAAGGCAAATGTAAACATTACTTATTGCTCATCTTATTTTTAAATTGTTAAGCTACAAATAGGCACTGAATTCTAGGATTTTAAAAAACCTACCGCAGATAAGCACGTGCACACTGCTGAGACACTGTATTACACATCAAAGTTGCTGGTGAACGCAGCAGGCCAGGCAGCATCTCTAGGAAGAGGTACAGTCGATGTTTCAGGCCGAGACCCTTCGTCAGGACTAACTGAAGGAAGAGTTAGTAAGAGATTTGAAAGTGGGAGGGGGAGGGGGAAGAGGGAGATCCAAAATGATAGGAGAAGACAGGAGGGGGAAGGATGGAGCCAAGAGCTGGACAGGTGATTGGCAAAGGGGATATGAGAGGATCATGGGACATTTCTCCCCGGACCTCCTGTCCTCTCATATCCCCTTTGCCAATCACCTGTCCAGCTCTTGGCTCCATCCCTCCCCCTCCTCGGCCTGAAACGTCGACTGTATCTCTTCCTAGAGATGCTGCCTGGCCTGCTGTGTTCACCAACAACTTTGATGTGTGTTGCTTGAATTTCCAGCATCTGCAGAATTCCTCGTGTTTGAGACACGGTACTAACTTGCAAGGAAACGTTATGTGTACTCTCAGTTCACGAGGCAGACTGGAAGCGCTAAAATCAGATAAAAATACAGGAAATGAGCTGTGAGGTTCATTAAAATCTTGCTGAAAATAGGTACTAATGGAAAGAACTGATGAGATAGACATGAGAGGATGAACACAAAACATTTTGTGACCAAGGTTTTGTGTCATAGTATCACTTTGCTTTCAAATGTTCTTTCATATCCATCTCATCCCTTCATCGACAGAATTTTATCCTTTTTTTAAAAAAAAATCTAGGATTGGTTTGGTCGTTGCCTCTTTAGCTTTCAAATTTAGTGATACAGTGTGAAGTTGGTCCTTCAAGTCGCAGAACCCCAGCAACCCTGACAACACCGATTTACAGTCGGAGAAGGCTGGTTTTAGCACCAGACACTTTTACCCCGGTGAACAATAATGCTGCGATTTCTTCACTGTGGAGTTAACGATAGATTTTCATTTAAAGGATTTATGATTAGATTTGTTCATAGAATATAAATTGAGTATCTGATCTTATATTTTCAAAAGGAACAAAAATCATGAACATTGCTTCCAGGATATAACAGATTTTTAATTGAATCAAATCCCAAGAAACTGTAGTGGCCATCTGAAATAGATTACTACTCTGAAATCCCACAAAATTTAAAGTCACTAATTTAAATCATTTAAATGCACGTAATTGTTCCCATAGATTGAGAAGGTATATAAATTAGTGACTGGAAAAAAATCTTCAGCTAGAAAAAATTGAAAGGTCTTTGAGCTGAAACACTCACTGCTTCTATTTCCACAGATGCTGTCTGAGAGCAATAAGATAAAAAAGTAACAAAATACATATTTCTTCACATTCTGTTTTGGCTAGGTAACAAATGTTTAAGGACGAAAACAAATGTACTAGTTTAAATTGGAGTGAGTCTGGAAAAAAGTGTGATTTCACTTTATATCTATCTAAAATAAAATATTAACTCAAGCAGCAATAATATTTTCTATGTACTTATCAATTATTTATCTCTTGATAAATTCATAGAAAACCAGTCAATGTTAGTGAAGTCATAATAACCTTTATTATAAATACTTTTCCTACTGCAAAAACAAAACAAATCTATCTCTCTCTCATTAAACTAATTGATTCTTAATCCGGCTCAACTCGTTAAGCAAATGACAGAGGGAGGAACATACAAGGTCTTAAATAAACTGGATTTGAAAAACATTTCTTAACTATTTCATTACTGAACAGATAATTTTAATGTCTAGCCCTTCATAATTTTTCCCTAAAAAACTGCAATTATCTTATCACTACGTTATTTTCTCTCCTAATATCCACGAATGCCTTCCATATCACATCTTCATATCCTTCATAGACAAACAGGTGCTCATCTTCAACAAATTATCATGGCATAAATAATCGCAAACAACAGGAATTCTGCAGATGCTGGAAATTCAAGCAACACACATCAAAGTTGCTGGTGAACGCAGCAGGCCAGGCAGCATCTCTAGGAAGAGGTACAGTCTCGGCCTGAAACGTCGACTGTACCTCTTCCTAGAGATGCTGCCTGGCCTGCTGCGTTCACCAGCAACTTTGATGTGTGTTGATGGCATAAATAATGTCAATTTATTTTACAACATTTTACACCAGTGGAGATGGGAGTCTGATTTTAATTTTCAACCTTCTTCCCGCTTAGAAACATTCATTATTCCCTGTAGTTTAACTTCTCTAATGTGTGCTTATATTTTTGTATGATCACCTATATATGTGTAGTTGTTCAGTAAATGTAGTACAGCTGATTCTGCAATTTTCCAGAAGCTTCTTAGATTCACGTGGCATAACAATGCTGCAGAAAAACTATTTCATTGGTTGTTGTGGTGGATGTCTTGTCATCTTTCTAGTTTGAGCTAGTTTTTTTAAACATTGGATGTTCATAACTTTTCTTTGTTTTGCTCTTCACTCTTATTACATTTAATAAATAGCCATAACCACCAACTTTTTTGCCTTGTTCTTGATGGCCAAAGAACCTTTGGATCGCAAATGCACCAGGATCCAAAGTCAGCTTTGACAAGATAACTAGGCTAGGTGGATGAAACTCAAATGATTTCCCTTTCTGGTACTTCGAGTATACTTAAAATCTGACTGATAATTCAATAGCTTCCGTTTATTAAATGCTACACAATGTTGGACATTTTATAAAATAACAAAATTTATGCAAGAAATTCATTTATTTCTAAATGTAACAATGCAATTGTAAGCTACAGAAATACTGTACACAATTTACAACCATTTAGAAAGTTTTGTACTCTTAATTTTTCCTGTACTTCTGCTGGCAGACAGTAAGAGTGTAACTAACAGTGAAACTAGGTAGTGTTACTTTCCCGACAGTTGAACATGGGAAAAGAAAGTTACGTTTTGTCATTCATCTGGTGCACCTGCAAACTCTTCTTAGCTGGTTTCTGGTGGATTATTGCAGATTATCATTGTGACTGCAGTATTGATTCCAAATTACTGCTTTACCTTCAAAGAACTATATAACGCTCAAGTTTATAACTTAAACAATGGTGAAACCACTATTCCTTCTAAGCTACGCAGTAACTGCAACGCTCCCACACATATAGCTTTTGTTACCATGCAACTAGAATTTTTTAAAACATCTTAATACAATTTCAAAGTACACTAATATAATTTTGAAATCTGTATTAATATAATCAACCTTTAAAACGTTTCAGAGCTTCACCATATTTACATTGCCAGTATTTCAAGTTACAACACTGTTACAAATTGTAACAATAAACACAGAATAGAAGTTGGTAGCTCACTGTTAATAAAACATTGGCCTGCTGGATGCCAACACTGTCTAGTCAAAACATTTCACTTTTGCCATTATGCCTGTCAGTTGGTTTAACTGCTTGACATCGTTTGCTTCTGTTGTGGGTTGTGGTACGTGCTTGTTGTGAAAAATTCTATTTCTGACTTTTTTGGTAGGTAATCTTTCCAAAAGAAATCATAATATATAGACATAGAAAACCTACAGCACAATACAGGCCCTTCGGCCCACAACGTTGCAATATAGCAAGAATTAATTAAAAATTGTTAGATCAACAAAAAAAAACATTTAAAGTGCCGCACTGTTTACAGCTCATGTAAAAATTTCCTGTTCAGGGCAATGGTCAGTCTGCACAGCTGTAAAAAAAAAGTTAGCGGGATTGTTGGGTGAAGCAGTTCAAAGGGTGTTTTTCTCCTCTATATGCACTGCATTCAACCATGTGCACAGAAAACGAATATGACGCTACCTATTTGCAATAGGACTGCTAGCAGACGCACAAATTATTCCATGCAGATAGACAATGATGCTCCATATTAGCAGATGAACCTTTTAGTTAAAAGGCCACTGTTCCAATATCTGAAAGATTTTAATTGCTTGATTTTTTTTAAATGGGTGCAGTTGCATCATATACTCAGTGGCCACATAATTAGACACACCAATATTTTCTACTGCTTGAGCCCATCCACTTCAAGGTTCAATGTCTTTTGCGTTTAGAGATGCTCTCCTGTATACCACTATTGTAATGTGTGGTTACTTCAGTTCCTGTTACCTCTGACCTCTCTCATTAACAAGGCGTTTTCCCCCACAGAACTACCACTCACTGGATTTTTTTTGTTTTTTTGCATCATTATATGTAAACTCTAGAGACTGTTGTGCATGAAAACCCCAAGAGATCAGCAGTTCCTGACACTCAAACCTCAATATCTGGCACCAATAATCATTCCACGGTCAAAAATGCCACTTAGTTCACATTTCTTCCCCATTCTGACGTTTGGTCTGAACAAAAACTGAATCTCTTGACCATGTCTGCAGACCTTTAGATATTGAGTTGCTGTCATATAACTAGCTGTTCAGATGTTTGCATTAACGAGCAGAGCAGGGGTACAGGTATACATAATAAAGTGGCCAAGTGTTTAAGGTGTTCGTCTAGTGATTCGAAGGTCGCTTGTTCGAGCCCTGGCTGAGGCAGCGCATGTCCTTGAGCAAGGCACTTAACCACACATTGCTCTGCGACGACACCGGTGCCAAGCTGTATGGGTCCTGTAATGCCCTTCCCTTGGACAACATCGGTGTCGTGGAGAGGGGAGACTTGCAGCATGGGCAACTGCTGTTCTTCCATACAACCTTGCCCAGGCCTGCACCCTGGAAACCTTCCAAGGCGCAAATCCATGGTCTCATGAGACTAATGGATGCCTATATATAAAGTGGCCACTGAGAGTATATCAGAGCCTCGTTTACTATAAAGTACCATAACTGAAGTTGGAGCTCCCTTTGAAAGCATGACAGATGTCATTACAATCTAATATCAAGAGTTATGAGCAGGCATGAAATAATTACAGCTATTTCAAAACTAAAAGTCAACACATGTTAGCAAAGACACTAAAGTCTGCAGGCAAAACTATTGCATAGATAGGATAGCAGATAAAGGAGGTTTTTAAAAAAAAAGGCAAACCTTAATGTCTTTAGTTGCCTTTAAACCATAACCCTCTTCTGGGAAATAAGTAATTTCAAAACCTTCAGTTGAGGCTCCACAGTCAGCCGCCCACTGCAGTAGTTCATCAAAGTGGTTTTCTCTGTTCCCATCAAAGATAACCGATAAACCTAAATTATCACAAATCACAAAGTAACTTAAAATCGTAATAGTTAAGCAAAGGGAAAGCTTATTAACGAGGAAAAACAGCGAGATAAAAACAAAACAAAACTCATCTGGTAATAGGCATTTAAAAAATGCTATAAAAAGGATCACGTAGCTTTGGGTAGACTCACAACTGCACAGTGACAAGTTTGCACAAGAATTACAATATACACAATCCATAAGAATTTGGTGCATCATATTCAATTAACTGAATGCTGGCACCAAATGGTCATGCTGCATAATCTGATGGGAGAAGCACACCAACTGAGTCGTGAATGGCCAACCCTTTACTTTGAGGCTGTCATCGCAGTTCCTAGATTGTTCAGTCTGAGAAAACAGAAGGTCTTGCAGGATGGTTAGAGTTATAATATTTCAAAGAAATTGCCTCTCGGTCTTCAAGTTCACAAGACCATAGCTCCACTTCTTTAAGCCCAATCAATTCGGTTTAAGAATTTCTTGTGAGACACTATCAAAAGCCTTCTGAAAATACAAATACAACACATCAACTGGTTAATCCCCATCTAAGGTGTTACATACAACCGCAACGTCCAAAAGGTTGCCAATCATGACTTCCTTTCATAAATCCATGCTGATTTGCCCTAGTTCTATGATTTTCTAAGTGCAATGTTTATCATTTCCTTAATAATATATTAAACCACATTTTTGCTACACGTCTTGCTTACTATAATTCCTTACTTTCTCTCTACTTCCTTTCTCCATTCCCATCTTTCAATCTGAGGAAACTGTGCTAGAATTAATGAAATTTTTGAATGATGATAACCCGTACATCTACCACAGACCGAGGATACAGGTTATCAGAACCCAGAGAGTTATTACACTGCCATTAATTTCTTCAATAACTTTTTGCTGATTCCTTTATTTTTTAGGTAGTTTATTCATTCGGCAATTGCAATTTTCTATTATTTGCAGATGTGATGACAGGTTCTGAACATTTACACATTTCTTTTTCTGCCATTTCTACATTTCCACAATGCAAAACTTCTTATCTCAGACCTCAGGAGACTCTCATTAACTTCAGCTAATTTTTTCCTCACTTTTTATATACATCTATTCCCCTCCCCCACAAAGCTTGCCTACTCTTATGTTGTATTTTCCGCATTTCTGCTCAGATGCCTTAATCTGCCATTGTGATTTCTGAGAGTTTGCCAATATTCAGACTTCTTGCTCTTGTATTTGAAAATTATTTGTTTTATTTAGATGCAAGACTCCCAGTTTAATTTCTAAGTAAATTATATAAAATTAAATGGAATTATGATCATCATTTACTAAGTGCAGCTTAGTGAATCATCAATTAACACCTTCTTAAACAAGGTTATTCCCTAATTTGTTCCTCAAAATACTGATCCAGAAAATCATCTCTTATAGACGATGGTGCATTTTTCCTCTATTGTATCAATATTACTTTGGTTTGTTCAGCCTTTATGTAGATTTTAATCCCCCAAAATACTGTATTACCATTAAATGTTTGACTTATACTATGCCCTGCATTGCAACTGTTTGGGGGTCTATGGACAACTCCCACCAAACTTCTCCACCCCTCAAAAATAGATGAAATTTTATATTCATCAGCCAGAATCACAGCAAACTCTTGCAATTCATGCACTGACTGAAATTTAATTATACAGAATGTTCCTACCCAACCTAACAAAAAGTAGTCAATGAAAGGACAGAAGCTGGGGGATGTACATTGGAACAAGTGCACTATACTAAAATGTTATTCAACTTACAAACACTTGCCAAGTAAATTCCTAGTCTTGTTCACAAAAAGCAGTATAGCTCTAATACAGTTATAACCACATTCATCTACCCTCAATCAGCATCAGAATGTTGGTCGAGGTCATGTATGAGGTTATTAAGCAGTACCCAATGCACTTGCTAATAACCTTACAGTTGATGCTCATTCTGTGTTCTACCAATATCATTTTGGTCCAAGGATCGTTATAGCCTTGGTCCAAACAGAAATAAACAAACCAAATTTCAGAGCTCAGATGAGAGTAATAGCTTTTGAGATCAAGGCAGCATTATTTTTTTAATGTGACATCAGGAATTTCTGTAAAATTAGTGGACCTTGGTGCTTGGTTGGGGGTTTGGCAAGAGTGAAAAATCACTGACTACAATTGTACCTCATACAAAAGATGGCTGACAAAGCCCATCATCTGTCACCAAAAGATTGCTGTGGGAGCTTTTTAATGCTGTGCTTTAGGCCCATTCTTCCTCATCTACTTTACCAATAACCTTCCTTTCATCACATCAGAAGTATGGGTGCTCATTAATAACTGCATACGCAAGTCACTATCAGATTTTTTTCTCTACTATAATATTACTAATACTGGATCACTTAACTTTATCCAAGTCTATTCTTTCTATTTTTGACTTAATAGCTTAGTGACAGAATGCAGGAAATTAAGCATCCAAATGTGTTCCCATTTTCAATCTGTTCCAATTTTAATGTTACTGGTTAGCAATTGACAGTGACGTGGGGTCAGCCAGAGTTTGAATACATGCATAGAGAACCCATAACACAAAAAAGAAAATTAGCCACCCATACCTTTTTGCTTTTTACGAATTTTCTCAATCAAGCTTCGGATCTGCACATATTCTTCCCACTCCTTTCCCGGTGCAGTGGAAGGATTACTACATTCTTGAAAACAATTAAAAAGTGGAAAAAGTATATTACAAAGCATATCCTGGTTAACGAAACCACTTAAGTGCTTTACCCTGGAGGATGGCATACTGAATTAACAATTCAGCACTTCATTTTCACATCCAATATGAAACTGCCTAAACTGGGTGCCATGACAGCATAGTGGTTAGCACAACACTATTACAGCTCAGGGTGTTAGAGCTCAGAGTTTAATTTCAGTATTCTCTGATTAAAAAAAATTTGTATGTTCTTTCTGTTTATTTGTGAGGATTTCCTCCCAGTCCAAAGATGTACCAGTTAGTAGGTTAATTGGTCATTGCAAATTGTCCTGTGATTAGACTAGGGTTGAATAGGCGGGCTGCTGGGCAGCGCAGCCCCTTGGGCCGGAAGGGTCTGTTGCGCAATGTGCCGTTAAATCAATCAATCAATTAATTAATTAATACCTCCCGTGATTGTTGCTTCCTCTCTTCAAGAGCAAGGAGTTTATCCAGCCTCAAACGTCTGTCCATATATTATAAAAATACCCTTACCGTAGGAATAAACATTCTCAACTTCATTAGAAAACAGTAACCGTTTGTACAGTAAGCTAAATCACAATGGAATTTGAAGGCTGAGAACAAGGCATGTAATTCATTCAGGAGCTTCACTCGGAAACCAGCTGTGATACACCCGACCTGAAAATGACTTGAGTCAGCAAACAGTTCCAGTATAATAAAGGGTTTCTTCTTCTCATTAATGTAGCTTGTTTTGACAAACTCAAGGCATGAGAATGAGACTCGATCTTACCTGTCTATGACTGCTCCTGTAGTGATATAGTTAGACCTACTCCCTTGCCCCAATCTTGTATCTTCTGTAATGTTACACATAAAATCTCACTCTATAATGTTTTCTAACCATAACATAGTGCAAAACTATTCCTTACAATAGCTGTCTTTTTTTTTTGCTTTACCAAAAGTCCATAACCCGGGTACCCAAATCTTGCTGCCTTGGAACAGATTTCTCATTTACCCCATCAACGTTTCTCATAATTTGTCAAATGTTGTTTTAGCCCATTCTGCCACCTTAAAAAAAAGTCTTGAACTCCCATAAACCTCTGATTTGATCAGTATTTTGGCTAACCAAGATGCTATTCCTAATTAATAGCCTTTCCTCCACAGACAATTCTTGTCAAGTAAAACAATAGCTCTTGAATCAATGTGGATAACTTCACTCACCCCAACATGAAGAGTTCCCACAATCTATGTACTCACTTTCAAACACTCGTCTCATTTTCTCGATATTTATTGCTTATTTATTATTATTGTTTGTTTTTTTCCTTTTACTTTTTCCCTTATCTTTTGCACATTGGTCATTTGTCCATCTTGTGGGTTGTTTTTCATTAATTCCGCAGTGTTTCTTGTATTTACTGCAAATGCCCACAAGAAAATGAATCTCAGGGTAGTATTTGGTGACATATATGTACTTTGATAATAAATGTATTTTGAACTTAAGGATCAGAGTCAGAGGAGTACAGCACAGAAACAGGCTCTTTGGCCCATTTGGTCTGTGCTGTACTACTGCCCACTCCCATCAACCTGTACCGGGACCATAGCCCTCCGTACCCCTTTCATCCATGTACCTATCCAAACTTCTCATAAACATTGAAATAGAGCTGGCATGCACCACTTGTGCTGACAGCTCGTTCCACACTCTCATGATTCTCCGAGTGATGAAGTTTCCCCTTATATTCCCCTTAAACCTTTCACCCCTAACCCATGACCTCTGGTTGTAGTCCCACCCAAACTCAGTGGAGAAAGCCTGCTTGTATTTACTCTATCTTTATCTCTCATTATTGTGCATGCCTCTATCAAATCTCCTCTCAATCTTCTATTTCTCATGGAAAAGGCTTGAAGGGCCGAATGGCCTACTCCTGCACCTATTTTCTATTTTCTTAAGTCCTATCCTGTTCAATCATTCTTTATAACTCAGGTCTTGCAATCCCAGCAACATCCTTGTAAATTTTTTCTCTACTCTTTCAAACTTACTTACATTCTTCCTGTAGGTAGGTGACCAAAAGTGCACACAATACTCCAAGTTAGGTCTCACCAATGTCTTCTACAACTTCAACATAACATTCCATCTCCTGTACTCAATACATTGACTTATGAAGGCCAATGTCCCAAAAGCTTTCTTTGCGATTAGGTGACCGATTCTTTCTAATTCGCCACTGTCCTGAGCAGATTTTCCACTGTGTGAAAGAATTTTTTTTTTGTAGATAAAGAGGAATTAAAGAACCACTTATATCCAGTTTCTGTTGCAGTGTATTGTGGTAAATCATCACCTTGCTCGCTCTATTCTCTTCAAATCAGTCTCCTATAATACTATTCACTCCGAACAATTTCAGGATTATTGAAAACTGCAAAATAGCTAGCTTAAATCAAACCAATAAATCTCAATGCTTTGTTAGTACATATGCTGCTCAAACCACCAGAGCATGTGATTGACTCCAGGCGAATTTATAAAGGAATTTGGCAATTGAAAATGGGGACCAAAGGTTATAGAAATATTAACAGTTTATTCAACCGAGGACAAGGGTATAATGACTTCAGAATGTGATTAGGAGGTTGGAGTCAAAATGGGTTGGGAGGTGGGGGGGGGGGCAAGCAAGAGCTAAAGACTTTGCAAGGAATTTGTTTTTTAAAAAAATTAAACTTTGTGAAGCAGATTTTCAAAAGAATATTGCATTTCCAGGATTAGAAACCACTTTGCAAATGTGATCAGAAACAAAAGGGAAAATACCTACAACTGCAGAGATTTTGAAGATGAAATTGAGCAAGATCTAAAATGAGTTCTCAATTCAATCATATCAGCTTTTCACCATGTTGTTCAAAGTGCCTGCCTTGTGAGCAAACAAAGGACCTCGCATTAAATATGCGACCAGCATACTTACTCTGTAACAATTCAGTTATCAGATTCATTACTTCCTTTGTGGAAACAGTGGCTGCAGCCCCACCTCCTCCTGATTTTTGTGTTTTCACTCGACTCTTCTTGCCCATTTTTCTGTCAGAAAATACAGCAGATCAGAATTGCACATTAATTGAGTCTACACATTAAGAAAGCCAGAGGCCGGCAATTATTAAAAGGCTTTCAAGTAACAAGTCCCCTCAGCTTTACACCAAACATTGATAACAGACCCAGCAGGGTCGATTGAATTGAATTCCTCATTAGGGAAAAAAAGTATGTTTTGTGTTTTAAAGTAATTAACATTAAAGGTAAATAAATTTATTGTTGCTTAATTTTTTTTCCCCAATTGGTTCCACAAGATTCTGATCATGGGTGCTGTGGTAGCGTAGCAGTTGCTGTGACGCTATTACAGCTTGGAGTGTGAAGAGTCCAGTGCCATCTGTAAGGACTTCATACGTTCATCTTGTGAGCAAGTGGGTTTCCTCCCACATTTCAAATACCTACAGGTTAATAGGTTAATTGATTATTGTAAATTGTCCTGTGATTAGACTAGGGCTAAATTGGTAGGTTGTTGGATGTCGTGGGTCTTGGGCCAGGAAGGAGGGTGGGAGGGAGGGACAGATAACCTGAAAAATGTTGCTTCTGCTGATAAAAGCCTGAATATTCACTAGAGAATAGATTATCCACAAAGATGAAACTCAAGCATCTTTCCTACTGCGGAGCTCAATAGTTAACCTATCGAACCAGTAGGAATCTTATCTCAAAATTGCATTTGTACTTGTAATATGAATTAATATGTTCCTAACCCTTTAGAGCTCAAGAGGAAATTGTATAAGGTGTAGGATTAATAGAATTCTGAACGCATCAGTAGAGAATGCAAACTGATAAGAGTCGCGTTTAGCACAACCCGACTACAGCTTGGGGCATTACAGTTCGGAGTGCAATCTCGTACCCGCGGTAAAGAGTTTTTCCCTTCGCCCCGTGGAATGCATGAGTTTCCTCTGGGTCCTTTGGTTTCCTCCCACAGTCTCAAGACATACCAGTTGGTAGATTAATTGGTCATTATAAATTGCCCTATGATTAAGTTAGGGTTAAACTAGAGTTTGTTGGGGATTACTGTCAGCACAGCTCAAAGGGATGGAAACGCCTACTCCGCGCTGTAACTCTAAAATAAAGTAAACTTTTAAAAAAATCTAAAAAGTATCAGTAGGGAGAAATATTGAACAGTGGCAGAGAAGATAGTGCAAAGTGTCCTTGTGGGTAAAAGAAAAAAGAACGATTAGAAGCACACTGCATGTTAATAATCAAAAGTAAATTTAAAACAAATGGAACATCTCAAACACAAGCAAAATCATAACTTGCGCTCAGCAACTGCACACTGGGAAGCTTGGAGCGGTTCTGATTTGGAAGCAGGAATCAATGGGTTGTTAAACAGGCCTCAATGGGACAGGTAAAGAAGCAAAATCTGTAAACTAAATTTGAGCTGGAGCACAGGACACAACCTATCAAAAGCCAACCTTGTTGATGCTAGTTAATTGTAATTCATGTACAAGTCAGCATGTATAATCTTCTAGGTAGACCATATATCTAACAAAAAAAAAATCACTCACAAAATATTTGTGGATCCAAATACAAAGACTATGACTTTGGATTGTTGAGCTAAGGTGGCCAGTGCGATCATGTTTGCTGTTGTGTGCTGGGGCAGCAGGCTGAGGGTAGCAGACACCAACAGAATCAACAAACTCATTCGTAAGGCCAGAGATGTTGTGGGGATGGAACTGGACTCTCTCACGGTGGTGTCTGAAAAGAGGATGCTGTCCAAGTTGCATGCCATCTTGGTCAATGTCTCCCATCCACTACGTAATGTACTGGTTGGGCACAGGAGTACATTCAGCCAGAGACTCATTCCACCGAGATGCAACACAGAGCGTCATAGGAAGTCATTCCTGCCTCTGGCCATCAAACTTTACAACTCCTCCCTTGGAGGGTCAGACACCCTGAGCCAATAGGCTGGTTCTGGACTTATTTCCTGGCATAATTTACATATTACTATTTAATTATTTATAGTTTCATTACTATTTAATTATTTATGGTGCAACTGTAACCAATTTCCCCTGGGATCAATAAAGTATGACTATGACTAATAAGCCAAGTGAATTCCTTTGTCCATTTATCAGAAAAGAAACAGATTTGGAGAATTTGGCAAGTTCAGAAGCATCGATATAAAGGGAGGGGGCTACTTACTTGAGCAAGTCTAGTACTTTGTCCAAATGCCTCCTATTCTTAAAGACACAAAAGAAAATTGGAACAACTTCCAAAAAAAAATCACACTGATGGATAGTGTAATTAGGCACTCTGAACAGGGAAACACTAAATCCAGCAGTTTAACTGTGCAACAGTAAATCATTCAATCTGTGATCAACTTACACTGCTAAAAATCAAAGGTATTAAATGGACTAAAAAAAACATCTATATTAGCAGTTCCCAAAGATTAAGGCCAATGCTGTAAATAATAACAGCTTTTACAGCCTAGAGATGGCCTATTTCAGCACAAAGCAGTAACCACCGTGGTTACTGCAGATGCCCCGGAGGGGAAAGAGAATAATAGTTTTGAAATGAAACTATCTTAGTATAAAAATATTCCCCCCCCCCCAACAATTGTTACATAAAAAGAATTGTTCAGAGTAGTATTAAAACTAATCTGACAGATCTCTGAGGGCGGAATCCCACTCCGTGCTTGGAGTGGAACCCAAGATTACCATTAATCGTACAACTACTGTTGGTGGCAGTGTCAGTCAGTGCCACACAGGAAAAGAAAATCATGTTGCTGCTTCAGGACTAACTGTGAAATACACAATACTAGCAATTTTAAATAGATTGTCAGCAAATTTTGCAATCAAACCAGGAGCAGAATTACGCTATTCAGGCCTTGGAGCCTACCCTGCCATTCGATCATGGCTGATTCATTTTCCCCACTCAACCCCTTCTCCCTTCAACCTTTGACACACTCACTAATCAAGAATTTTTCAGCTTCTGGTTTAAATATATCAAGTGCTGCAACAAAACTGAATGGGTTCCTATAATTTAAGATCAAATGATTTCTTCCAAGTGATAATAAGGTAGAAGGGGCAGAGATTTTCATTTTAAAAATCTACTATATGCTTATCTTAGTGTTTGTGTAAATTGGTGAAATAACTGGCCACTGAACTTCCAATCCCAAAAACCAACATGACAATAGCATATAACTTGTATAACATACGTAATGCAATAAAATATACTGGAAGATGCCTCCAAAATTCTTGAAAGTCTATAAGGAGATACAACCAAATCCACACTAGATTTTGTATGAAGTAGAAAGTTGCAATCTGATGGCATTTGAACCAGAGGAGCCTAGAGGTACAAGTGTGTGGAGGGACCTTGAGGTCCAAGTCCATACTGCAGCTTCCCCGACAGTTCATGGGTGGCAAAGGTGGCACACGGCACGCTTTAGTCAAGGAGATGAGTTCAAGAGTCGGGAAGTTATGTTGCATCTTTATAAAACTCTAGTTAGTATTCTGGCATTTTGGTCACACATTATAGGATGTTGAGGCTTTGGAGAGGGTGCAGAAGACGCTTAACTGGTGGGCAGACTTGCATTGTTTTCTCTGGTGTGGGGCAGCACGAGGGAAAAATCTAATAAAGGTTTATATGATCATGAGAGGCAAAGATAGAGCAGACAGCCAGTATCTTTTTCCCGGGGTTGAAATGTCTAATACCAGAGGGCATACATTTAAATTGAGATGGGGCAAATTATATATATACACACACACACACACACACACACACATACACACACACACACACAAATGCCTACATTAATTGCAAGCATAATTCTCCCACTGTGTTGGCGCGTGGCCAGGTGGTTAAGGTGTTGGTCTAGTGATTTGAAGATCGAGCCTCAGCTGAGGCAGCGTGTGTGTCCTTGAGCAAGACACTTAACCACACATTGCTCTGCGACGACACCAGTGCTAAGCTGTATCGGCCCTAGTGCCCCTCCCTTGGACAACATTGGTGGTGTGGAGAGGGGAGACTTGCAGCATGGGCAACTGCCGGTCTTCCATACAACCTTGCCCAGGCCTGCGCCCTGGAAACCTTCCAAGGCGCAAATCATGGTCTCATGAGACTATACTATACTTAATTCTTAATTCCCCCATCCACAAGTTTTGGATATTTAAGCAGATGAACAACAATCAAAGTTGCAAAGTCCAACCACCCTGCCCAAGATTGCTTCCAAAGTTCTTTAGTTCCACTATTACACAAGTTTTCTATTCTCTCAAAATTGCTTGCTTTTGCCGGATTAAATGCCTTACTGATTTAGATAACGAATTAAATCCTTTCACAAACTATTAACAGCATCTTCCTTGGTTGCCGTACTCACTTTGGTACTTTGTAACTATTCTCTGGTACTATATATACAGGGAAGATCAAGAAATTTAAATTATATCCAAACACAAGAATTTTTCCGTCAGTAATTATGTGCTTGGATCTGATCATAAACTTTAATTGCTTAAATTTACTTGTAGCATACAATGTATTGCAAATCAGAAAAGAAATCTTGACAGCCAGAGAAAAACGCTGAATCATTTGCAGGCCACAGCAAATCTTGGCACCTCAATCAAAACTTACATTTTTAAAGATGATTGAGAGTTGGAGTCACTGAAGAGCAAAAATCTGGGCTGTTACTCCAGTGTTAGAGAAGAAGTCATGCACTACTAAATATAGTTTTGATGTGGAAAGGACTTTTCCAATAGAAGGAGCGTCTAGGACCAGAGGGCACAACCTCAGAATACAAGGACATCATTTTAGAACATAGATGAGGAGGAATTTCTTCAGCTAGAAGGCAGAGAATCTGTACAATTCTGTCCAAATGGCTGCGGAGGCCAAGTCATTGGGTATATTTAAAGCAGAGGTTCCTGATTAGTAAGGGAATCAAAGATTAAGGGAAGGACAATAAATGGCCAAATTTGCTCATGTGTCTTATGGTCATATGTTTTCTTTCCAATGAGAGGTTTCATGGAGGCTCAATATTCATTTTCAGGAGAATATGAAGCTCCAAAAGCATCATTTCAAAAACTGGGGGTGTTACTCCTATTGTTCCAGCAAGCACTTACCTCCAACCAATATCCAACAGGAGATCTGATCATGACCAGATTTCTCTTTGTGAGAACTTGCTTGGGCACAAATTGACTGTTGCAGCAGTGCTTTGGAAGTAGTTTACTGACTTTTTTGTTTGAAGTCCAGAGGTTACAAAGATACCATACAAATTTAAACATTCATATGTGCATTTGCTTAGAGGCTGAGGTCCAAGCTATCAACTTCATTGAAGCATGCCAAAGTAAGGGCCTTGCACTGAACATCCATGGACTTCTTGTAGAGCCAGAAAAATGGTGAATAGAATTTAAACTGCATTTCAGAAAAAAATATTTGAGAGGAAGTACCATACATATATACAGAAAGGTGCTGGAAGAGGGCCAGTAATATCATAAAGGATCCCATCCACCCTGCACATAGACTGTTTGTCCTTCTCCTATCAAGGAAAAGGATCTGTAGCATCCATGACAGGAACACCAGACTGAAAAAGAGTTACTTTCTCCAAGCAGTAAGGGCGAACAACAACTCCACCTACTAACGCCATCACCACTCTATTATTTTCCAGCATCACCGTATGTATAGCCTAGCATCATTTTATTGACATACAATCAACGTATACAAGCTATCTTATGTATTTACATTTGTGTGTCTTATTATTATTGTATCCTTTATCTTTTGTGGGTTTTTGAGCTGCATCGGATCTGGAGTAACAATTATTTCGTTCTCCTTTACACTTGTGTACAGGAAATGACATTAAACAATCTTGAAAATAGCTTATCAGATTGCCCAACAAGAACCCACACCCTTGCCAAGCATCACCTATTTCACCTTGGGTAGAAGTTAAAAATCCAGTATGGATCTCATCTCTCACCTTTGATCCCAAGAACTGAACAGGAAGCTGGATATTTTTGATCTCAAAGAACTGCTGAAGATTGTATAGAGCTCTGGTCACATTACATAAGGATATGACTGAACCAGAGGACACAGCACAGATTTACAACAATACTGCCAGTTAGAGAAGTTGAGTCATGTCAAAAAAATTGATTGAATTGGGGCCTTTTCTTTTAGAAAAGAGGAAGTGGAAAGTTATTTAACTGAGATGGATAAAGTTACGACAGTTACAGGATGAATTTCCTTTAACGGAGGATCACCATCAAGAGTACAGTTCTAAAGCAATTGAAGAGTGAAGCAGAGTTGAGGAATTGCTTTTCTAAAACCAAAGGTGTAGTGACTAAGCATGACAGGATGGTGAAAGAAAAATCCTCAACACATTTAAAAAGTACTTCATTCACCATCACCCACAAAGCTATAAACTGAGGCACAGTCAATTTTGTCCAAATAGTTTGACTGGTGTGATTATAATAGATTACCTCGTGATGACTCCTTCTGTGACATACATTTCAATAGTTCCCTGGCTTCCTTTTTATGACCATCTTTAAAGGGGATGATTTGATCAAATGGATTTTGATCATCCCATGCAGCGATTGCCTATTATTTTGTCAAGAAAATTACAACCTTGCAAAATACTTTCAGACATTTTTGTAGTTAAAACTATTACTCAAGTACAAAATTCTGTCTCACTGTTTGATCATGCACAAGCTCGGGCAGTACAATTAGGTTGAAACAAGACAATGTCAGACTTTCCAGTGGAATGTGGAAACCTATTTTAAAGCACAATTTTCCCCAGGCACAGAAAAGACAATAACTTGCTGCTGGATATGGCTACGCTTGTATTGTGGGATAAACTTTAATAAAACTGTGGGAAAGAAATGAATGCTTACTGTATATTAGTGATGATAATATGCTGAAGTTAGCAGGAATATTCATTCCTGAAAGATAGAAAGAAAATAATCTCTGTAAATTAACAGTTGAGTCTTAAAAAGCTGCAAGTGTTGCTTTTCAGTACACCTGGAGTGTTCTATTGTGGAGAGTATGTTCAAACATGTTCAATATTTCTTCAAAGACACTTCAACTTCTGCTTCAATTTAACACTGTGCAGGAAAGTTTTAAGCTTGCTTCCCCAAAGTTGGTCTGTGGACCCCAGGTTGGGAATCCCTAGCTGGTAAGGTAGCTGATGAAAGATCAGTGACATTAGGGCACTACATATTACAAAAATCACCAAATATTCCAAGGTTCAAGATTGTTTATTGTCATTCTTCAGTACACAAGTCTGCAGATGAATGAAATGATTCAGATCCAATGCAGGATTGAAAAAAAATATAAGCAAATCATATAAAACTTAATGTACAACTAACTGTTGAGTGTGGCTGGATATACACAAGATTAGCTTATATACATGGACTTATTGTATGTCAATATACTGCAGGAGTATCTGAACACAAGATGACTGACAGGAATTGATAAAGTGGCAAAGACCACAAGACTAACAGACAACAGCAGAATTAGGCCATTCCACCATGAGTGATTTATTATCCCTCTTAACCCCATTCAGAATCAGAATCAGATTTATTATCACTGGCAAGTGATGTGGCATTTCGTTAACTTAGCAGCAGCAGTCCAATGTAATACATAATAGGGAAAAAAATAAATGAAAGAAAAATAACAATAAATTACAGTATATGTATATTGAATAGATTAAAAAATAACATGCAAAAACAAATATTGCATATTAAAAAGTGAGGTAGTGTCCAAGGGTTCAATGGCCATTTAGGAAACAAATGGCAGAGGGAAAGAAGCTGTTCCTGAATCGCTGAGTGTGTGCCTTCAGGCTTCTGTACCTCCTAACTTACGTTAACAGTGAGAAAAGGCCCTGTCCTGGGTGCTGGAGGTCCATAATATACGATGCTGCCTTTTTGAGACACAGCTTCCTGAAGATGTTCTTGGTACTTTGTAGGTGAGTCCCCAAGATGGAGCTGACTAGATTTACAACCCTCCGCAGCTTCTTTCAGTCCTGTGCAGTAGCCCCTCCATACCAGACAGCGATGCAGCCTGTCAGAATGCTCTCCATGGTACAACTGTAGAGGTTTTTGAGTGTATTTGTTGACATGTCAAATCTCTTCAAACTCCTAACGAAGTATAGTCACTGTCTTGCCTTCTTTATAACTACATCGATCTGTTGGAACCAGGTTAGATCCGCAGAGATCTTGACACCCAGGAACTTGAAACTGCTCACTTTCTCCACTTTTGATCCCCATAACCTTTTCGCCATAACATATGACGCCTATCTATATGTGCCATGATGTTCAGGATTTGCTGATGATCACTTTCTGATCCTACACATTTCAGGAGCATCTTAACCACATTTGCATTTCTTTTCAAATGTAGTCCTGAACACAAACACCCGCCACCCAGGCTGTGCTCTCTTACCAATGCTGCCATTGGGCAGGGGGTACAGGAGTCTTGGCCCACACCAACAGGTTCAGGAATAGTTATTACCCTTCATCCATCAGGTTCCTGAAGCAGCGTGGATAACTTCAATCAACACTGAACTGATTCCACAACCTATGGACTCACTTTCACAGACTCCACAACTCGACTTCTCAGTATCATTTACATATTTATCTTTGGGTTTTTTTCTGTATTTGTAGATTATCTTCTTTTGCACAGTGGTTGTTTGTCTTTGTGTGTTTCCCCCCCCCCCCCCATTCATGATATTGTATTTCTTTAATCTACTACAAATGCCCACAAGAAAATGAATCTCAGGGTGGTATGTGGTAACATACGTATTTTGATAATAAATTTACTTTGAACAATCTCCTGCCAAACAAGGAAAAGCAGATTAATGGAGAGATGAACAACCTTCTGGAGGAACTCATCGGGCTGAGCACTGGGGGAGGGGCTGCGGGTGGTGAGGGACAGAGGAATTGTCAGTGCTACCGGGATACAACACTAGAGGTTATAGCTTTACTTCTGGTCAAGATGGTGCCAGTGTGCAACGCTCCCACTTTGCTGTCTCCGAGATTCCAGGAAGACAGCGCCCACTTGAATGGTCTCAATGCGAAGATACTTCAAGACGGGGCGCGAGCCAATGTTCGACTCCATTTCACCGGTTAAGATGTCCATTCATCACCAATTAGAGTATCGAAGAAGATTGAGACAGCAAGGCAAATATGGAAAGCGAGCGAGAGTTCAACGCAGACTACTTGCCCTCTAATCGCTGCCGGAGAGGGAGTCTGTGAGCAGCCTGTTGCTTTGTGGCTCACTGTGGCAGGCAGGTAGGCCTCTCTGCACTCATGTGGTCCCTCACTTTCAATGTTGGAGATACCGTCGCATGGTAATGTAGTTCTGCGTTTATGGATTGGACTATTGCGTTTATAGACCGTGGACTTTTTCAGCCTTATGGTTTTTATATACTGTGTTTTTTAATAATTGCCTGTTCCTTTCCTGTTTTTCTGAGGGGAGGGTGCTCGGGGGTTGATGTTCTGTTGGTTCTTTTGCGCAGGGGAGAGAGTATTGGGTGTTGATGATTGTGATACCATTCTTCTTGTATGGGGGGGGGTGGGAGTAGGTTTGATGTTCTGCTCTGAATGACCTTCCTGTTCTGTCTTTGTTTCATGGCCATCTGCAGAAGACAAATTTCAAGTTGTATATGGATACATGCTTTGATGATAAATGAACCTTTGAATTGGAAGAGGAAATCGGAAAGTTTAATGAAAATGTGCAGGATAAGTAGTTTTATTTTTGAACAGAAGAGTTGTGTGGGCCTGGAAACATGAAAAGTGGCAGTGGTATCCGACACAATTGTGGCATTAAGAGAGGCATAACCTTGTCATCGGGTTTGGAGGCTTGTCTGCCTCAACCCAGAGAACTATGTTGGTTAGGGTCTTGTGCTCTGACTCTTGGTAGGGTCACCCATGCCAAACAGGTCAAAGGGTAGAGGCCAGACTAAGGGTGGTCCACCAAATTTGGGGCTTCAGCTCAGGGCTAACAACCCAGACTGGTCAAAAAAAGAAAAAAGAAATTGTTACAGAAACAGCAACAAAGAATCCTTCTGTGTGCAACCAAGGACAGACAAGAGATGGAGGACTTTCATGGCTGTTCTAAACGCCAGTGGCATAATAGGCAGTAATGCAATAATGAAAAGGTAGGCATGGGAACATGCAGGGAGTTGGGGGGGGGAGTGGGGGCATGGATTATGTGCCGGAGATTTAGTATAATTTAGCATCATGATTAGCACTGACATCATGTGCTGAAGGGCCTGTACCTGTGTGGTATTGTTTTAGGTTCTTAAGATTATCCTATGCATGTGTCCGAGGCAAAGCAAAAAGTATGACAATAAATGGTTAAGGTGCAGTTTAAGATTTACGCAGCACATTCAGCTTTCATGACCTGTTTATAAAATCCACAACCATGAAGGAATGTTTGGCAAGCTAGTTTGGTTTGGAGATTGAGAAAAACAGAACTGCATTTCATTATGTCACAATGATGCATTTTGTTTTCACTTGCACCATTCTGTTGCAAGATTAAAAAAAGTGCCCAATAATCTTTAAAATGGAAAGCAACCCTCCTCAAAAAGTTTCTTATTTCAATCGCATTTCTTTATTCTTGTACCAGCTCCCTTGGCTACTGAGCAGCAGCTACTTCACAGCATGGTAATAAAAGCAAAGTATTACAGATAATGGAAACCTTAAAGCACAAATACACAAATCCTGAGCAGGTCAGGCAATATCGTTGGACAGATCAGGACAATTCCTCCATCTGCAAATGCCCAACAACTACAATGCCAGCAATATTTGTTCTATTTTTATGTTAACGATTTTACTTTGAAGAAACCTTTTCATTAATCTTCTGCTTTACTTCTCCTTTTGTACTCCTGCTTGTTACTATAATAGTGTACCGACATTTCCTCTGCACAGAAAGGGTAGAACGAGAGAACACACACTGGTCCTCATCAAGGGATCAGTAGTGGAAAGAATGTGCAATTTCCAGTTTCTTTGTGTCAACATATCTGTGGATCCATCCCAAACCCAACATATCGATGTAGCTACAAACAAGGCTCGACAGTGGCTATATCTCATTAGGAGTCTGAGAAGAATTGGTACGTCACCAAAGACACTCACAAATTTCTACAGCTGTACCATGGAGAGCATTCTAACTGGCTGCATCACCGTCTGGTTGGGGGGTGGGGGCTACTGCACAGGATCAAAATGAGCTGCAGAGAGTTGCAAACTCAGTCAGCTCCATCATGGGCACTAGCCTCCATAGTATCCAAGACATCTTCAATGAACGTTGCCTCAAAAAGGTGGTATCCATCATTAAGGACCACCCCACCCCACCATCACCCAGGTTATTAAATGCAGCATCTCCAAGTTTGCGGATGACACGAAGCTAGGTGGCAGTGTTAGCTGTGAGGAGGATGCTAAGAGGATGCAGAGTGACTTGGATAGGTTGGGTGAGTGGGCAAATTCATGGCAGATGCAATTTAATGTGGATAAATGTGAAGTTATCCACTTTGGTGGCAAAAATAGGAAAACAGATTATTATCTGAATGGTGGCCAATTAGGAAAAGGGGAGGTGCTACGAGACCTGGGTGTCATTATACACCAGTCATTGAAAGTGGGCATGCAGGTACAGCAGGCGGTGAAAAAGGCGAATGGTATGCTGGCATTTATAGCGAGAGGATTCGAGTACAGGAGCAGGGAGGTACTACTGCAGTTGTACAAGGCCTTGGTGAGACCACACCTGGAGTATTGTGTGCAGTTTTGGTCCCCTAATCTGAGGAAAGACATCCTTGCCATAGAGGGAGTACAAAGAAGGTTCACCAGATTGATTCCTGGGATGGCAGGACTTTCATATGAAGAAAGACTGGATGAACTGGGCTTGTACTCGTTGGAATTTAGAAGATTGAGGGGGGATCTGATTGAAACGTATAAAATCCTAAAGGGATTGGACAGGCTAGATGCAGGAAGATTGTTCCCGATGTTGGGGAAGTCCAGAACGAGGGGTCACAGTTTGAGGATAGAGGGGAAGCCTTTTAGGACCGAGATTAGGAAAAACTTCTTTACACAGAGAGTGGTGAATCTGTGGAATTCTCTGCCACAGGAAACAGTTGAGGCCAGTTCATTGGCTATATTTAAGAGGGAGTTAGATATGGCCCTTGTGGCTACGGGGATCAGTGGGTATGGAGGGAAGGCTGGGGCGGGGTTCTGAGTTGGATGATCAGCCATGATCATAATAAATGGCGGTGCAGGCTCGAAGGGCCGAATGGCCTACTCCTGCACCTATTTTCTATGTTTCTATGTTATGCCCTGTCCTCATCACTACCATCTGGTAGGAGATACAGAAGCCTGAAGGCACACACTCAACAATTCAGGAACAGCTCCTTCCCCTCTGCCATCCGGTTTCTGAATGGACACTGAACCCATGAACTCTACCTCACTACTTTATTTCTATTTTGCACTACTAATTTAATTATTGCATACATTTATTGTAATTCACTTTTGTTCTACTGTAGTGTACTGCTGCCGCAAAGACAACAAATTTCACAATGTGCCAGTGACATTAAACCAGATTCTGAGTAGGTCACCTAGCTCCTCAAGCCTGCCCTGCCATTCAACACAATTAAGACTAATCCGCCTCAGGACTCAGCTCTTCTTCCATTGCCAGTTCCCTCAGGCTTCTCAAACCACTGATCTTTCAAAAATAAAATCTATTAGCCTTCTCCATAAATAGTCCCATTCAATACCTCTAATGACCTAGCCTTCACAACATCCCAGTGCAGATAACATGAAAAGAAACATTAGATATTTTTGTCACATGTACACGGAACCTTTTTTGCCCGACGCCGGCCCCCTAGGCCTGAGTCGGCGTCGTAGTAATAGTAGTACATGGAACATACAGAGAAGTGCATCATTTACGTCAAATCAAATCAGTGAGGATTGTGACAGGCGGCCCACAAGCATCACCACACTTCCGGCAGCAACAGAGCAAGTCCACAACTTACTAACCCTAACAGTAAGTCTTTGGAATGTGGGAGGAAACTGGAGCATTTTGAGAAAACCCACGCTGTAACGGGGGAAAAGTACAAACTCCAGAAGGAACTGAACCCTGATCTCACGAAGCATTGCACTGACCTCCAGCAAATATGCCGCCTCAGAGAACCACCATCCTCTGAGACAACTCAAACAATACTCATTCAGCTGGACTTTGGCTACTTTCCAAAAAGAATTAGCATTGAGGCTTGGGCAACGCTGGTAATGAAAGCACATTACCAGGCCTTAACTGCACTTGGTGCTGAGCCATCTTCATAAATTCTTTAGCCAAAGGGCAGCAAATCCATGGAATTCATTGCCACAGGTGGTTGTGGAAGCCACACCATTGAGTATATTTAAAGCTGAAGCTGACAGGTTCTTGATTATTCAGATCATCAAAACTTATGTGGAGAAGGCAGGAGAATGAGGATAAGCAGGATAATAAATCAGACATGATGGAATGGCGGAGTATACCCGATGGGCCGAGTGGCCTAATTCTGCTCCTGTGTCTTATGACCTAATTGCCAAGTCCTTGGAGAAAATACTTACATGCTGCTATTGTGTAGGGAGTTCCAGGATTAGACCCAGTTTACAATTAAAGGCTAAATTGGTATTCTGTGCAGCTTGAGTGGAATTTACCAGTGGTAGAGCTCCTGTATGCAGGCTGCTCCAGTTCTCCTTGTCAGTAAAGGTTAAGAATTTGAGAGATGCTGTCCAAGTACTCTACAAGAATAAATGAAGTTTACTGGTTTGATGGTAAACATAATACCGTGTGCCAAGGTATAAGAAATTAATACACAAAGTAGTAGAAAGAAATAGGCTGTTTTGTTCTGGATGGTGATGAACATCTAGACCAGCTGAATTTCTGGTCAATGGCAAACACCAAGATCCTGATGATAGGGTTCCTCATGAAAATATTACAATGAAACATCAAGGGTTAGTGGTTCAACTTCCTCTTGTTACACATTGCCTTTGCTTGGGACTGGTATGTCATGAATGCCACTCATTAGCCTTTACGTCAATATTGCCTGTGGATTGCTTCATTTATTGAACAAAGAACAGTTGAGGAGTTTCAAAATAAATTGTAAACACAAGAGATTTCTGCAGATGCAAGTCAGAGCAACAAACCCAAAATGCTGGAGCAACCCAGCAGTTCAGGCAGCAGCTCTTGGGGGAATGAACAATTGCTGTTTTCGACCAAGACCTTTCATCAGGACTCAGAAGCAACTGAGTATTGTGCAATGATCAAAGTACATTTTTGACTACTGGATGGAAAGAAGCACACATTCCTTAAATGAATAAAGCAAAGCTATGGCATTACTGAATGGGGGAGCAAGTCGGAGACTGATCTACTAATCCTGCTTCCCATTTCCTTGTGCTTGTACTTATTCCAGTGTCTGTTAATTTTTTCAGGAATGAGTGATTGGAACAGTAGATTTGTTCACATCAAGCTCCTGCAAACAGCTGATAATCACCAGGTAATCTGTTTGGACAGAAATTATGGATCGATATACACTCACTGGCCACTTCACACTGGTTCATTAATGCAAATACCTAATCAGACAAGCATGCGGCAGAAATTGAATGCATAGAAGGTCAAAGTAAATTTATTGCCCAAGGACATACATGTCACCAAATATAACCCCAAGATTTGTTTTGTTGCAGGAATACTTGGTAAATCCAAGAATCATTGCAAGCTAATTTCCAAGCTCAGCGAACACCACAACATCAATAGACAATAGATACAGGAGTAGGCCATTCGGCCCTTCGAGCCAGCACAAACATAATAGGATCAATGAAAGACCACACCCAACAGGGCAGACAAGCAACCAATGTGCAAGAGACCCAACAAATTGTGCAAACACAAAATGACATGACCATGGTGGGTCTCATCAGCAAGAACGATGAGTCAGCATACAGAGAGGTGCAGCGGCTAACGGACTGGTGCAGAGCCAACAACCTGTCTCTGATTGTGAACAAAACAAAAGAGATGGTTGTTGACTTCAGGAGGACATGGAGCAACCACTCTCCGCTGAACATCGACGACTCCTCTGTAGAGATTGCTAAGAGCAACGAATTTCTTGGTGTTCACCTGGCGGAGAATCTCAACTGGTCCCTCAACACCAGCTCCATAGCAAAAAAGCCCAGCAGCCTCTCTACTTTCTGCGAAGGCTGAGAAAAGTCCATCTCCCTCCCCCCCATCCACACCACAATTTAGAGGTTGTATTGAGAGCATCCTGAGCAGCTGCATCACTGCCTGGTTCGGGAATTGCACCATCTCAGATCGCAAGGCCCTGCAGCGGATAGTGAGGTCAGCTGAGAAGATCATCGGGGTCTCTCTTCCTGCCATTAGAGACAGGCCACAAAGATGTGCTACCCGGCCGCCAGGAAACAATACGAGTCAGCTGCACCTTTCCTCATTCCCTGTCACGCACTGTTGAATGTGAACACCACCCCCCCCCACCCCCGTCGGCCAGTCCACAAGAATATTGTCAAGATTAAACCGGTCCACAGTGCAAAAAAGGTTGGGGGCCCCTGATATAGAGTACGCTCAAATCAGTGTGAGTTCTTCAGTCTGATGGCCTGGTGGAAGAAGCTGTCGTGGAGCCTGTTGGTCCTGGCTTTTATGCTGTGATACCATTTCCCAGATGGCAGCAGCTGGAGTAGATTGCGGTTGGGATGACTTGGGTCCCCAATGATCCTACGGGCCCCTTTTACACACCTGTCCTTGTATCCCTGTCCTTGTACACACTTGTCCCTGAATCATGGGAAGTTCACAACTACAGATGCGCTGGGCTGTCCGCACCACTCTCTGCAGACTCCTGCGATTAAGGGAGGTATAGTGCCCATACCAGGCAGTGATGCAGCCAGTCAGGATGCTCTCAATTGTGCCCCTGTAGAAAGTTCTTAGGATTTGGGGGCCCATACCAATCTTCCTCAACCGTCTGAGGTGAAAGAGGCGCTGTTGTGCCTTTTTCACCACACAGCTGGTGCGTACAGCTGTCACACCAACTATTGACATGATTTTGTTGTTTGTTGTTTACTGCTCTTTATAGTAATCTTTTTCATATTTAAAAGTTTTCCATTTCATCATTTTTGCAAGCATCTTCGCTTTAGAGATGTTTTTTTTACGTGTCTAAGACTTTTGTTTCGTACTATATCTACTTTTCGTAATTCTTTTAGCCACCTTGCAACTCAATTGCCTTTGCTCATTATGACTGTAGCAGTACCTTCTTCCTTATAAGAAACGGATTCAAAAATTCTGTAAGCATTCTTGAAGAGCTAGTCAACTTTTACTATCATGTACCGTGTCCTATGACGTGGGCGTCATGGTCTTTCCATGACCACAATTTCTACAGAAGTGGTTTGCCATTGCCTTCTTCTGGGCAGAGTCTTTACAAGACGGATGACCCCAGCTATTATCAATACTCTTCAGAGATTGTCTGCCTGGCATCAGTGGTTACATAACCAGGTCTTGCGATATGCACCAACTACTCATATGACCATCCATCATCTGCTCTCATGGTTTAACATGACCCTGATCGGGGGCTAAACAGGTGCTACACCTTGCCCAAGGGTGACCTGCAGGCTAGCGGAGGGAAGGAGTACCTTACACCTCCTTTGGTAGAGACGCATCTCCACTCCACCAGCCTGTCCCTAATAAGCTCCATCCTTACTGGTGCTACCTTTTTACTATTTACGTGCTTGCTGTGGAGCACAAAAAGTTTTGAAAAACAATAACAGGAATATTGGGGTACCACCGTAACATAGTGGTTTGTGTGACAATATTATAGTTTGGGAGAAAAGTTCAGAATTCAACTCCAATGTCATCCATACGTTCTTCCTATGAGAGCATGGGTTTCCACCAGGTGGTCTGGTTTCCTACCACAGTCCAAAGATGGACCAGTTAGTAGGTTAACTAGTAAACTGTGCTGTAAATAGACTAGGTTAAATAGCTGGACTGTGGTTCATTGGGCTAGAAGGGCCTGTTCCACATTGTACTCTAAATAAATAAAATATGTGGAGGCCAAGTCATTGGGTATATTTATTGGCAAGGTTGATAGACCTTTAATTAGTCAGGGCATGAAAGGGTTACGGGGAAAAGGCAAGAGATTCGGGCTGAGAGGGAAATGGATCATCCACGATGAAATGGCAGAGCAGAATTGATGGGCCAAGTGGCCTAATTCTCCTCCTACTGTATATCTTATGGTCTTGTACAGTCATAATTAGTGTACATCTTGTATATAGACATACCAAAGATAAAATTCTTTAAAAAAAACGTCACCAATACTAGGAAGTGAAAACGTATTTGGAATGCAGGATTAACACACACAGATCTTAATCTCTTTTACTTGAATTCAGTCTTTCCCGGCTATTCCTACTTGCTCCATCGAACTGGTTTTTAAAATTCTATCTCAGTGACCCAATCACTGATTTTGTGTTGATGGAGCTATTCCTCCTGAACGATAAATCTATCCTCGTTCACAGTCTGTGGTCGCTCCCATTGCTTATCCAAGCTGTGATTCTCATCAAATACCATTACATTTTTGATTTTGTAACCAAATTCTAACCCACTTCAATGTCAAAATGAAATCATTTAAAATGCCCAAACAGTAAAAGTGCCCCAGTTTCTTTTTGCTCCAAAACCTGCTAGATCTGTTGTAAACTAGAGTTAGAAAAGAAATTGATCAATAGCAAGATGGGAGGTCTGGCTGATATCAACGAGACTGCAGTACAACATTCTGCTTGTCAGTGGTGCTTCAGTTGGCGGCATTTTAACCTTTGAATCAGTGGGTTATGAGCTGAATTCCCACTCCAGCAAGCGGATTATAAAAAAATATCTGGACTGAACACTAATCCCTCCCCAAGTGTCGGTCAGAAGGGCCTTCTTCCATCTAAGACTTTCCACCTATTCTCCAAATCAGAGACAGATGTCAAGTAAAAGAGTCAAATGGATCAACTGTAAATGATAGCAGGGTGGAAGCTGGTAGCAGAGGTAAAACTACTTTAAAAATTCTCTACGAGTGCAGGAAGCAGCACCAATTCATTCAGCAATGTAACAGAAAAATAGCAAGCTGAGAGGTAGCACCATGCTGTGTGTACAATGAACAGCCAGGCATGCAAGTTGCTTCAGGCTGAGGGAAAACAGGTAGAATTTGAGAAGGTGTTAGCATCAAAGGCGTGGTGATACTTGCATCGTTTGCATTAACAACCAACATACCCGAGGAAGTGCCCCCAGCACTTCTTGAGTGTATTGGTTGTTAACACAAATGATTCATTTTATTACGTTTCAATGTACATGTGTAAAACTGTCAGAGGAAAGCAGCATCCATCACAGATCCTCACCACCCACGTCATGCTCTCATTTTGCTGCTGCCATCGGGTCGAAAGTACAAGAGCCTCAGGACTCACACCAGCAGGTTCAAGAACAATTACTACCACTCAACCATCAGGCTCTTGAACAAAAGGGGATAACTTCACTAGCCCCATCATTGATATGCTTTAACAACCACTTTAAGGACTCTTTATCTCATTATCTCTTGCTCTCATTATTTATTGCTATTTGTTTATATTTGGATTGGCACAATTTGCTGTCTTCTGCACTCTGGTTAATCTATCATTGATCTATAGTTACTATTCTATAGATTTGCTGAGTATGCTCACAAGGAAATGAATCTCAGGGTTGTATATGGTGACATTGATGAAATGTGAGATACATAAATATAGATAGAGAGAGAGAGAAAAGAAAGAATAAAGTTAATGCTTTAAAGTCAATGATTCTTCATTGGAACGTTGACTTTAGTAAAATTTACTTTGAACTCTGAAATAAACCTGAATCTAATGCAGGGACCAAGTGAAGACAATGGTGGGCTTCTGTCTAAGGAGAAGTTCTTCAAACCATCATGGTGTGTCTGGAGGTATAAAAGGTATGAATAACCATGGTGAAGATAAGCTGGAAGGAACTAGGAAACTGGAAATAGTCAAAGTGGTGGAAGGTATCAGAGGTATCATGGAAGGGTCTGCATAATGAAAGAAAAACAGAAACTCAAGGTAGGAAAAACTTATTCTTTGAGGTAAGAACAAGCTAAACCAATGGATTTGCCAGAATACTTCCACTTTTAGACTTTGGCAAGTGAATAGAAGATGGATGCAAACGATTCAGATACTATGAGACAGTAGGCTGGTGGAAGACAATCTCCTATGGAAATGAGTACTATGACTTTTTGGGAGAATTTGGCTTGGGGTGACACGACCCAGTGGGAAATATGAGGAGGTGACTGAGAAATGACACTCAAGGTACGGAAGGGTCAGTTTGTCAAATCACATCACCTCCCAGTCAGAAGAATCCAGAACAACATGAGGATTGGTCATGAGTGAGAACAGTATTGCACACTCAGAGAGTTCACGACTTTTAACATCTCGATTTTGCAGCAACAAATTTTCAGTTTCTTTATGAGCAATTAAGATCATCTAGGCATGAAATTAAAACATTGCATTTGCAGAAGTTCCCCACCATCTATCTGAGGAACATCACCAAAACCAAGCAAATCCTGTTTTAAGCAACACACACAGAACACTGGAGGAACTTAGCAGCATTTATGGAAATGAATAAACTATCAACGTTTCGGACCGAGACCTTTCTTCAGGACTGGAAAGGAAGGGGGAAGATACCAGAGTGAAAAGGTGGGGAGCAGAGAATGACGATAGCTGGAAGGTGGTAGGTGAAGCCAGGTGGGTAAAAAGGTCAAGGTCTGGAGAAGAAAGAATCTGATAGGAAAGGACAGTGGACTATAGGAGAAAGGGAAGGAGGGCAGGACCCAAGGGCAAGTAGCAGGCAGGTGACAAGAAGTAAAAGGTCGGGGAGGGGGAGGGGAACAGAGGGAATTGATCACTGGAAGGAGAAATCGATATTAATCCCACCAGGTTGGAGGTTGCCCAGACAGGATTCTTGACTTCTTACCTACATAACTGCATGCAGTTTAAAAACTCTAAACCAGAATACCTCTGGCTGTGGTAACTTTTTCTATATAACGCTAGTATGATGTTCTGAAGGACCACTGACCTAATGCATTTACTTTATATGTTCTCTCCCTCTCTCTCTCGATATCTAAGCTAACAATTGTCTCCAGCATTTTCATTGTTATTTCAGATTTCCACCTTTGGCAGGTTTCAGCTGTCAATGAAAAGTCATCAATAAGAATTTGACAAAGTAAAGAGCCAACATCGATGTAATAGGTCACCAGGTTGCCAAAAACAGTACCGAATCATCTGAGATTCCAAAATTAGTTAAGAGCGACAACGTAGGAAAGTTTTGCAAAAGAAAAATCTAAGCAAGCAGTCTGTAGATGTGTTTAGATCATCCCCCCAAGCACTAGAATTAAAATTTGCAAGTGCACATATACAATGTTCACTGACGTCAAGAATGTATACATCCACAAATGCCCCTAATGGCAATGAAAAACGCTCAGAGATTTTAAATGTCATACCTACTACGTATACCAACTAAGAAGTCATTCAGTCACTGCAGAAAGACAGCATTGTACTGTTGCCAGCATCATAAAATTATACAGTAACTTCAAAACCAATGAACATTTACAGATGTCTTTTCAAATTAATAGCAACGAAAGCAAATTATTTTCAATAACGACTTGCGGTGTAAATTTGCTATTCCTATTTACCTGCAGTTCAGTAGGAGCTCATTAAATATGAACCAGTCTGGGATAACAAGGCAATATATTAAATTCAACTGCAACTTTCTGCTTCCCCATGCGTGCAGAACACTTGAGTGCCACAACCCATTCATAGTCTGGTTTGACTACCTACTTTCAAAACGATTAAACGGTGAATATTTTCTTAAGTATTCACTAAGAGATGCCAATATGAGGTCTGGCCATGATTAAACCTGTTTTGCTCCAGATCGTACTTTGGTATTGAATCAACTCTCAGTTTAAACTATTCCAGTCGCACACCAAAGAAAGGGTTAAGGCTCGCAGAAAGAGCTCTGCAGGCCCTGCCCCATCACTCACTCATGCTCTACCACCTTATGCCCATATATAAGAACAGTATGCATTGAGAACTAAGCGCACTCCACACAGGCAGAAATTAATCACAACGAAGCAATGCTTAATGAAGAAAAATCTGAAATAACCTACAAACCGCAGCTCTTGATGATTCTGCAATAAGAATGGAAAAACACCCCAGCAGTCAACCTTTAGTGCTGTTCCTCAGCCTAACTTGATAGTTGCCCAAGTCCCGCCTCCTATCCGTGCAGCGCTTTCATCCTCCTCATTTCCATTGGTTGTAGGTAACCGTCAATCATTCTCTCGACCGTCTGTCCAATTTGAATGGTCAACCCTAACGTCATCATAGAGCTCCGCCCCTTCCCCATGTTCTCCGACCCCGCCCCTTTGAAACCTGGTGGATCGCAGCGAGTTGGGGTGATGACGACTGCCGTTGCTGAAAGCGGACGCGTGATAGGCCGAAGCCGCTTGTCAGTTGTGTGATGTCACAGTCGGAACTGCTGCTGCCTCCATGTGCGCGTGCGTGGTCGGGAGGTTGTCTGCGTGGGGGTGGTTTATTCAAAATGGCGGCGCCCTGTCCGACTCGTTGGGGAAGTTAGTCAGCCGGAGTGAAAGTATCGGTAGTTTGGTCGTTTGATCCGCTACATTCGTCGGTTATTTCCGCCCACGGTGTTTGAATTGCCCCGCGGACTTTAAGGAATTGATTGGGGAGCTGTGTTTGTGCAGGCCGAGCCTGGTGAAGTGGAGGCCGTGCCTCAGCGCTGTCTCAGGTAAAGGGCGCCGATACTGCCGGGGCCTCGGGAGCTTGGCCTCCACCGGGCCCTTTGGGAGAGGGAGAGGAAGCCTTTCTCAGTTTAATTAAATGCCATATGCGTACATCGTGCCTTCTCACCTACTTGTTGAATTAGTTTGCGAGTGGGTGTTGTGTTTCTGAAGCCAGGGTTTTCAATCTAAACAAAGAAAACTTCTAAGGTATGAGACAACAGAGACTGCTGATGTTGGAATCTGGATGCAGGGTTTCGACTCGAAACGTCAACAGTTCCTTTCCTTCCACAGATGCTGCTCCAGCAGATTGTTACTGAGGTATGAGGTGCAGACGGGCTCTTGTAGATTGGTGAAGTATGTCGTTGGGCAGGCAATTGCTAACATTTAAAAAGTGATTAAATAATTTGTAATGCTGTGTTTCCTTAAGGCACAAAATCGCTGGGAGAAAATAGCACAAAAATGAAATGCACGGTAGGATCAAGATTAAGCGGTTTTCCATGGGTTGGGGAATCAGGAATAGAGGGCATAGATATAAGGTAGTGGAAAAGATTTAATGGAACTTGAGGGAGTTACATAGGTTAATATGTATGTGGAATGAGTTGCTAAAGGAAATGGTGAAGTATGGGCATGGATGGGAGTACTGGTAAATAGGTCTTGGAAGGGAATATTGCTTAGCATAGACTAGTTGGGCAGAAGGGCCTATTTGTGTGTTTTATCACTATAAAGAGCATTAAATACAAGATGAAACACTGTAATATTACTAGGGATAGCAGTTAATCTGAGGATTGGGAATGACTTAGAATTCTGTAAAAGATGTCTAACAAATTGATAAAGTAAATAAAGTGTTCCATATTATAAAATATAAGAGTAAGCTAGCAAGGAACAAAAATATATTGAGACTGTCTTAATGCAAAAAAAAAAATCAGTCTGTTATGGATGGATGGGAGAGTTTTAATAAAAAGTATTTGATCTGAAATACTAACACTCTTTCCACAGATACTGTCTGACCTGTGTGTTTCCAGCATGGTTATATTTCAGATTTATGCTATCAGCAATCTTTAAACTTTTACATTTGATGTGGAAATTATGAAGGAATTAATTGACTACTTTGTGTTGACCTTCATGAAAGAAGGCACAAAGAAGTCTCTCAATTTTAAAGAAAAAAGCTGATGTCCCGGGATGCTGATAATTTGAATCCAGAGTGTTTAATTAGTGACTACAAAGACAGTGGTTGCTCTGTTATCTTACAGAATTCTTTACATTCTGTAAAGGTTCACCCAAGTTAGAAGGTAGAAAATTTGATCCCAGTATTTCAGAAAGGGAGAAGGAAAAAAGTCTTTGACAATTCCCAGAATAGAGCACGTAAGTTATAGGTATTATCAAGAATTGGTCCATACCAGAATAATATCAGACTAGTAATAAACAGATTGTAAGTTGTAACAGCAGGGATGAGTTCTTGTATTAACACTTTGGCTGAGGGCAGCAAATGTAATAATTCAGCATCTGTTGGTAAAACAAAATTGGATAATTGTGTGCTATTGAGAATGTAGAGTCTTCAAAGGAATATCGATGAGCTGAGTGAAGGGCAATGTTGCAGGTGTGAAGCAGCATGGGAAATTTTGAGCTTATCCAGTTTTCTGGAACAAAAATGCTGAGTATTTTAAAATGTGAGATTGTGAAGTGCTAATTCAAAGGAGGCCAGGTGTCTGCATGAAATCGGACATGCATGTGCAATTGTCTGTTAGGAATGGAAATTTAAGTCTTGATTGCAAGAGTATGGATGCAATACAGAATTGTGTATGATGTGAAATATAAAAAAAGACTACACATGCTGGAAATCTGAAGTAAACAGGTCAGGATGTGGTTTATTTTTATTTTGTGTATAATTTTGGTTTCCTTGCTCCAAAAGGGAAGACTTGTTATAAGGGGAAAGGCTGGACTAGATGCTCTGTTGATAGGTTTGTCATATGTGGGATGATTATGTTTGACCTCTATTCAAGATTGTTTAATGTCATTTCCAGTTCACAAGTGTAAAGGAAAATGAAATAATTGTTACTCTAGATACAATGCAGCACACAAATATACACGATAAATAGTACAATAATTTAACAATTACCAGAAATATAAATATATAAATTAGTTTGTCTACATTGATTTTATGTCCTTAATGTGACGTGAGGCACTGGAGTTTTTATACATAAGTTGACTGACAAGAAATGGAGTCATGGTGATGGGGTGGGTCAGTGGATTGATGTGTTCATCAGGCTAACTGCTTGGGGAAAGTAACTGTTTTTAAGTCTGGTGGTGCTGGCAGGGTTGCTATGTGACCTACCTGATGGTAATGAGATAAACAGTCCATGAGCAGGATGGGTGGGATTCCTCATTATTTTGCTGACCTTTTCCTGGCGCCTTTCTGTAAACGTGTTTTTGGTGGGAGGGGCTGGTGCTAGTGATATGTTGAGCATTTTTGACTACCCATTGTAGAGTCCTCCTGTTCATCACGCTGTAATTTCCATACTATTCTGTAGCACTTAGAAGAATAAAGAATACCCCATCAGAATGCAGAATTTTTTTAAAAGAACTTGACAAGAAAAATGAAGGATGATTTTTTTTCCCCCCCCCATTGATTATGGAGTCTAGATTTCAGGGACTTATGGACTACACAAGGACTGAAGTGAGAATTCTCTGCATTCAAAAGTTGTTGAAGCTGGGCACTTGTTGTTGAAGCTTATCTTGCATTGAAGCTGTATTTATTTCTAGTTTCATAAGAAAAGTTGGGACAGGTGCTAGGTTTGGAGGGACTCTTTATTTTGACTGGTTGACTGACACATTTTTAAGTCAATTTCAATAATGTTGGAGCTACCAATGGTCGCAATTAGCAAATTTTAATTTGCTTTCAAAAAATGAAAGTAAGCAACTGTACATGCTGGAAGTGTGCAATTAAAATAAAACAAAATTCTTTACAACCTCAACCAATCTGATGACATCTATTTGAAGGTCAACTATCAGATCCAAATATTGGCAGACCATTGGAGGAGTTTACTGAATCTTTGATATTTGCTTGGATAGACAAGCTGTTTTTTAGTGTCATAGCTCATGTAAACCTCTAACAGTACAAAGTCTCTGGGGCACTACTATGAATGGGCATATTTTCAGTTTTTAAGAAATATGGGTGATTAGAAATTCATGACTATTATTTGGCTTATCAAGAGCTATGCACAACAAGCAACTGGATAAAGCTTCAAATTGTAAAGGGAATTGTCAATTCAAACTCTGTCCAGATGAGCTGTGTATCTCATTCAGGAGAACCCATGCCAGTCCTCATTGAAAGGGTGCATAGCTTCAAATTCCTGACGTCAACTTTTCAGATGATCTGTCATGGGCCCAATACACTGATGCAGTCATGTTAGAGGCACTCCAACAGTTTTGCTTCATTAGGAGTTCGAGGAGATCCCTGCGTTCAAGTTCCTAGGTGTGACTATCACCAGTTGACTGTCCAGATCGAACCATGTTGATATCGCGGCCAAGGAAGTTCACCAATGCTTTTACGTCCTCAGGAAGCCAAAGAAATTCGACATGCCCCTCTTGATTCTTGCCAATTTATCAATTCACCATAGAAACAATCTGTCTGAGTGCATAAATGCTTGGTATGGCAACTGTACTGTATGCAAATGACTGCAAGAACACTGTAGAGAGAGTTATGGACACAGCTCAGCACATCACGGGAACCAGCTTGTCTTCTCAGTGCCTCAGTACAGCAGTCAGCATAATCAAAGATCCCACATGGCCCAGATCTTCTCTTCTCTTCACTCTCCCATTGGGCAGAAGATACGAAAGCCTGAAGAAGAGCTTTTATCCCTCAGATTCTTAAATAGACCTCTTGTACGATAAGATCTCACAATCTCCGTACCTCATTATGATTTTGTATTTTATCGTTCATCTACATTGCATTGTTTTCCATAGCTTTTACATTTTTTTCTGCATTGTTATTGTTTTACCTTCTGGCTCAATGTACTCTGTGATGATTTGATCTGTATGAACAGTGAACCAATACCCATATTTGATGTGTCACCAAAGACACCTGCAAGTCTCCACAGTTGCATTACAGCCTGGTGTGGAGGCTGCAATGCACAGGGTCACAGGAGGGTTGTTAACACAACCAACTCTATCATGAGTACAGCTGTCCCCATTGTGATATTGAGGTGGTGCCCCAAGAAAGCAGCATCCATCGTTAAGGACCCATAGCATCCAGGATATCGCTACCATTAGATAGATGTAAAGGAACCTGGAAAGCCACACTCAATTGAAAACAGCTTCTTCTCCTCTGCCATCAGATTTCCAAATTATTTCTAATTGCCACCTCATTATTCCTGGAACTATTTATTTATTTTTAAATTTTTTGTATTTTTTGCATTGTACGGCTACAAAATAAAAAATTTCACTTAATACATGAGTGACTGACCAACGTATCAAAAAATCCATGTGCCAAGTCATAAAACAACAAAGCTTCAGAAGCAGGTGATATCTCTGCTGACAATTACGATCAGGTTGTGAAGACCTTCAGTCATGAATGCATAATCCCATTGTCCACATCTGGAAAGTGACAATACCAGAGATCCTAAAATCATGGCTGTCTTCAAGAAGAACAACCAATTAATCTATGATAACTACAGAGACACTTTCCCACTGCCTGCTGTGAGGGAAGTCATCACCAGGTCCTCCTCAACTGCCTCATCCCCCAGTCACTGAAGACCTGCTCCCTGAATTTTACTCATTGAGAGCCAAGGACATGATGTATACCATACTGCAACTTCAACGCAAGTACATAGAGGAGCAGCTTACCGTGGCCATTTTAATTTCACTAAAACCTTTCGCTGTGCCTACTGAAAGGAAATGAACTGTACCCTCCTCATATTTAGCTGCTCACAGAAATTCACCTCTTTCCTGTAATGGCATAAAAGCCAGGATCCTAACAGCAGGTCCACAACAGATGCAGCAGTGGTGGAGCTAATTTACAAAACTCTCACCTATGTTGCTTAGACTCCAAAAACAAAATCACTTCAGCCCCAGTTGTTGAACTGCAGTATCTGCAGTATGCTTGCATTTAAATGTGATTTGCATGTCTCAACCCCATATTTCCAAAATCGAAACTTTGTTTAAAGCTTTAAGAGAAAATACCATTGGACCAAGGAAAGGATTGAAACTTCCTTGAAAAAAAAATGCATTGAGCCATTGACTCCTGGATAAATATGACAGTAATAGGAATCCCTCCCTGTCCAATGAGTGCTCAAAATGTCAAAATAATCATCATGCAGAAATCTCAACTTCGTGCATTGGGAGCACATAGAAGCCCAATGTGAATGACTGAATTGGGGCACTATCTCAAAATTTACCATCATCAGTCACATCAGAACTCCTGCCCATTTGTGGTAGCGACTGTTCTTCCTTTCTGGGCCTCATTGTTCAACCCATTAAACCTTTGCACACTGGTTGAACAAAAGACAAATGATCTTTCATTGATTCTATTATGGATTTATTCTGTATGCCCACAAGAAAATGAATCTCAGAGTTGTACATGGTGACGTATGTACTTTGATAATAAATTTGCTTTGAACTTTGAACTGGAGTACATCCAAACAACTCAGTCCCAAGGGGTTAGCTAAGAAGACTTAAGATAGTATTTCATTTTTATGAGGGATCAACCTTTTGCCATGAAAAGAATAATAAATCAGCCATGATTGAAAGGTGGAAAAGACTCAATGGGCCAAATGGCCTATTTGTGCTTCTATCTCTTTTGGTCTTAACACTTCAAGTCTCCTTCTCCCCACCAATCTGTCACTTCTTAGCCCTGTGTAATAACATTACAGCTTTTTTCTTGTCAACTTTTCTTACTCATACCAACAAGGTGAGGGGAATAGGCTTTCAGAGCTTGAGATCAAGGTGGGCTTGGATTTATTACAACCACTGCCTATTTTAGTACTGCTGCATAAACAAGTTTACATCTGACCTTTGTATTTGTCACAATCAGTACCCATACCAGGCGTTGTGAACAAGTATTAATGACCACAAAAGCATAAGTGTTAAATAGTTATGAAAATCATCTGTAAGAAAAATTTAATTTGGATGAGTACAGAATGTTTTGCAATAGTGTTTTTGACATTTCGATAATTCAAAGATAAAATCTTTTCAGTAAAGCTAGCAGAAGTGAAACAATTACAGATAACTTATCTTTTAAGCAACTGTTTACTTTTTGACTCCAGGTAAATGAAGGAAAACAAAGAGAACTCCACCCTGACTGCAGCGCTGGCAAACGTGGACGTTAGGAAGCCATGCTGGTATTGGGATAAGAAGGATCTGGCACACACTCCATCCCAGTTGGAAGGACTTGATCCAGCAACAGAGGCGCGCTATCGTCGAGAGGGTGCCAGGTTTATATTTGATGTGGGAACTCGTCTAGGGTTGTATCCTTTTGAATGTCCTTTTAATGCTATGTCATTGAATATAAAGATGTCAAACAGGACTGAAAGATCTCAGTAATGAAGAAGAAAAGGTTCTGAAAGGGTAGGCAAGCCATTTGTGGTCTGAAATGCCATTTACTCCATAATTTATGTTGAACTCGAAGTTATTTAGTGTATTGTCTAGTTACTAGGTTTTATCTCCAGGCTAATGATAAACCCAGTCAAGTCTAAAAGTCCATGTCCAGTAAAGCTCTAAGAAGTTATAAAGAAAGATTGAGCAGGTTAGGACTTTATTCCTTGGAGCGTTGAAGTTTGGGGTGAGATTTGCTAGAGGTATACAAAATTATGAGAGGGTTGGATCAGGTAAATGCAAGCAGGCGTTTTGCACTGAGGGACTACAACTAGAGGTCATGTCTTCAGGGTGAAAGGTTTAAGGGAAGCTTGAAAGGAAACTTCACTCAGATAGATGTGAGCATGTGGAACAAGCTGGCAGCATAAGTGGTGCATTCGAGCTCGATTTCAACATTTAAGAGAAGTTTGGATAAGTACATGGATGGGAGAAGTATGAAAGGCAAGGGTCGCAGTGCAGGTCGATAGGAGTAGGCAGTCTAAATGGTTCAGCGCAAACTAAATGGAGCTATTCTGTGCTGTACTTTTCAATGACTACTAACTATTGCAGCTTTCATCTAATTATTAATCATAGACTCGTACAACATAAAATAGACTCTGAGGGTTGAACTCATCCATACAGCCATGACCCTATCTATACTAATTTACCCTATCATTATTATTGTTTACTTGGCTAATCAGTGTTACATTCACTGCTCTTTTTAACTTCTGTTTTAATATTCCCAATCGAAATTCAGAAATGTATAATGAATTATTTCACACTTATCCCACTCTAGAAATAAATTAAAATTTGCTGTTTTGTCCTAATAATCCCTCTTGTGAGCTGCATGCTTTGTCTGGTGTCTTTAGTCATCCTTAATTATCCTTACATGTTAATGTTGTGGCATGTGCACACTATAAACACGAGATTCTGCAGATGCTGGAAATCAGAGCAACACACAAAATGCTGGAGGAACTCAGTCAAAGTTCAAAATAAACGTATTATCAAAGGGCATATACGTTGCCACATACAACCTTGAGATTTAATTTCTTGCAGACATACTCAGCAACTCCATAATAAAATAATAGCCATAATAGAATCAATGAAAGACTGCACCAACTGGACATTTAATTAGTGTGCAAAAGACAACAAACTGTACAAATACAAAAAGAAAGAAATAATGTTAATAAATAATAAATATTGAGAATATGAGATGAAGAATTCGTGAAAGTGGGTCCATAGGTTTTGGGAACATTTAAGTGATGTGGCAAATGAAGTTATCCCCTTTGGTTCAAGAACCTGGTGGTCCAGGGGTAGTAACTGTTCCTGAGCCTGATGGTGTGAGTCCTGAGACTCCTGTACATTCTTCCTGACATAACCTACGTGACGGGGGCCCCTCATGATGGCTACTGCTTTCCTGCAACAATGCTCAGTAATGAGGAGGGCTTACCCTGTGATGGACTGGGCTGTATCCACTACTTTTTTTTTTAAGATATCGCGTTCAAGGGCATTGGTGTTTCCATACGAGGTCATGATGCAACTAATCAATGCACTCTCCATCACACATCTATAGAAGTTTGTCAAAGTTTTAGATGCCATGCTGAATCTTTGCAAACTCGTGAGGAAGTAAGGGTGTGTGCTTTTTTTCATAATTGCATTTGCAAGACAAGCCCTCTGAAATTATAACATTGAGGAATTTAAAGTTGCTGACTCTCCCCACCTCTGATCCTACAATGAGGACTGGCTCATGGACCTCTGGTTTCCTCCTCCTGAAGTCAATGATCAGCTCCTTGGTCTTGCTGATATTGAATAAGGAGTTGTTATCACACCCGGTGTTAGGTAAATTGAAGGGATTAAAGGCAGATAAATCCCCAGGGCCAGATGGTCTGCATCCCAGAGTGCTTAAGGAAGTAGCCCAAGAAATAGTGGATGCATTAGTGATAATTTTTCAAAACTCTTTAGATTCTGGACTAGTTCCTGAGGATTGGAGAGTGGCTAATGTAACCCCACTTTTTAAAAAAGAAGGGAGAGAGAAACCAGGGAATTATAGACCGGTTAGCCTAACATCGGTGGTGGGGAAAATGCTAGAGTCAGTTATCAAAAATGTGATAACAGCACATTTGGAAAGCGGTGAAATCATCGGACAAAGTCAGCATGGATTTGTGAAAGGAAAATCATGTCTGACGAATCTCAGAATTTTTTGGGGATGTAACTAGTAGAGTGGATAGGGGAGAACCAGTGGATGTGGTATATTTGGATTTTCAAAAGGCTTTTGACAAGGTCCCACACAGGAGATTAGTGTGCAAACTTAAAGCACACGGTATTGGGGGTAAGGTATTGATGTGGATAGAGAATTGGTTGGCAGACAGGAAGCAAAGAGTGGGAATAAACGGGACCTTTTCAGAATGGCAGGCAGTGACTAGTGGGGTACCGCAAGGCTCGGTGCTGGGACCCCAGTTGTTTACAATATATATTAATGACTGGGATGAGGGAATTAAATGCAGCATCTCCAAGTTTGCAGATGACACGAAGCTGGGTGGCAGTGTTAGCTGTGAGGAGGATGCTAAGGGGATGCAGGGTGACTTGGATAGGTTAGATGAGTGGGCAAATACATGGCAGATGCAACTTAATGTGGATAAATGTGAGGTTATCCACTTTGGTGGCAAAAACAGGAAAACAGATTATTATCTGAATGGTGGCCAATTAGGAAAAGGGGAGGTGCTACGAGACCTGGGTGTCATTATACACCAGTCATTGAAAGTGGACATGCAGGTACAGCAGGCGGTGAAAAAGGCGAATGGTATGCTGGCATTCATAGCAGGAGGATTCGAGTACAGGAGCAGGGAGCTACTACTGCAGTTGTACAAGGCCTTGGTGAGACCACACCTGGAGTATTGTGTGCAGTTTTGGTCCCCTAATCTGAGGAAAGACATCCTTGCCATAGAGGGAGTACAAAGAAGGTTCACCAGATTGATTCCTGGGATGGCAGGACTTTCATATAATGAAAGACTGGATCAACTAGGCTTATACTCGTTGGAATTTAGAAGATTGAGGGGGGATCTGATTGAAACGTATAAGATCCTAAAGGGATTGGACAGGCTAGATGCAGGAAGATTGTTCCCGATGTTGGGGAAGTCCGGAACGAGGGATCACAGTTTGAGGATAAAGGGGAAGCCTTTTAGGACTGAGATGAGGAAAAACTTCTTCACACAGAGAGTGGTGAATCTGTGGAATTCTCTGCCACAGGAAACAGTTGAGGCCAGTTCATTGGCTATACTTAAGAGGGAGTTAGATATGGCCCTTGTGGCTAAAGGGATCGGGGGTATGGAGGGAAGGCAGGTACAGGGTTCTGAGTTGGATGATCAGCCATGATCATACTGAATGGCGGTGCAGGCTCGAAGTGCCGAATGGCCTACTCCTGCACCTATTTTCTATGTTTCTACCACTCGGCCAGATTTTCAATGTCCCTCCTATATGCTGCTTGCTGGAATAAGTGCCATGAGGGAGATTAGTGAGGGGGGATGAATGGACAAGGAAATCAGAGGGAGTGAACCTGCAGAAAGCAGAGAGTGGGGGGTTAGTAAACGGGGCCTTCGGGTATCTCCACATGGTGGGGGGGGCTGAATCTTTGAGAGTGTGAGGGAGGTAAAGATGTGTTTGGTAGGGTTCCTTTGAAAATGGCGTAAGTTATGGAGCAAGATATCTTGCATGCGTGGAACTCTATCCCTGTTAAAGCAGTGAGAAGATAGAGTGAACGTGGCTGTCCAGGAAATATCCTGTTGGAGATACGGGTCAAGGTAGCGTCAATGGTGGTGGAAGGGAAACCACATCCTTTGAAGGAGGAGGACATCTCTGATGTCCTGAAAAGGAACAGGGCCAGCAGAGAGGAAGGAACTGAGAAAGGCAATAGCTTTCTTAGAGGAGGCAGAGTGGGAAGAGTTTTAGTCAAGATCGTCATGAGAATCAGTAGGTTTATAAAAGATGTTGATAGTTATATCCTGAGAGATATATAGAAAGGGGAGAGAGGAGTCAGAAATGGATTTCATTAACTTTACCTCCAACTTTCATCCTGTCTTTAAAATCACTTGGTCCATTTGTCAAGCACCTTTCTTCATCTGCAAAAAACACACTTTCCCATGGGCGAACATTTCAATTCCAATTCCCATTCCCATTTCGACATGTCGGTCCATGGCCTCCTTTACTACCGCTCTCAGTTTGGAGGAGCAATACTTCATATCCCATCTGGGTAGCCTCCAGCCAGATGGCATGAACATCAATTTCTCCAACTTCTGGTAATTTTTCTCCTCCCTCACTCTGGCCCTCCTCTTAACTCTTCACCTCACCCTGCCTATCACCTCCCCCTGGTACCCCTCCTCCTTCCCTTTCTCCTATGGTCTACTCTCCTCTCTTACCAGATTCCTCCTTCTCCAGTCCTTTACCTTTGGTACTTACCAACTTCCAGATTCTTATTTCTTTCCTTTTCCCCCACCAGGCTGGCTTCACCTATCACCTTCGCACTTGTAATCCATCTCCTCCCCTACCTTCTTATTCGAGCATCTTCCATCTTCCTTTCCAGTCCTAATGAAGGGTCTCAGTCTGAAACATTGACTGTTTATTCCTTTCCATAAATATTGCCTGATCTGAGTTCATCCAGCATTTTGCATGTATATGCACACTTTTTACCAAGGATAACATTTTACTTAACTTTAAAAAGTGTACTTACTTGCCTTTCTTCCACCCTTCCTGTTTTCAGCTGAAACTCCTGCGTCACTGTTGTTTTTGGCTCAATGTTCACAAAGTATGGGATAGCTGTGTATTTTGAGCTGTATTTTGAGATATTGTATCACTTCTTTTTGCTTTCATCTGATTTTAATTCTTAAAGTTCAATTTTGAATTCAGTGGGTTTACAGAAGAATTCTTCAGTTCAATCTGGAATTCAAGCAACATTCGTATGTTTGACTCAAGACCAAGAAAATTAATCTCAAAGTGCATGGTGTTGTACCTAAAATGTTAACTCTGCTTCCATCCTCACAACTCGTGTCTAGCACATCTTTAGCATTTTCTGTTTGTATCATCCAATGGAATTAACTACAGTTTGAAACTTTCTAGTTCAGCATTCTGTGCACCAGTAAATATTGAATCTGTAACATAGATGTATACTAATTAGCTAATACTAACGAAGGTCTAAAAATAATTAAGATCTGTACTATTCAGTAACTATTTAACCTACCCGTGCAACTTTTTTGGTCTCAGCTGACAGTAAATGACTTACGGGAAGCCTGGGTTATGGACAATTCTCTGAACCCTCTAGCTTCCAGATTCTACAACTGTTGCTTTATACTTAAAAAGAGCAGTTCTCCTGCTCAGAGGAAGATGATTAGGGGCATTACTGTCAGTTTCTGTGGTCCTGCACTAGCCAGGTCCCAGGTGTGCTGAGCTAGATAGATTCAACGTGTCTCAGCAAAGACTGCTTTAATCTTTACCAACAAAGCTGATGGATGTTAGTTCTCCAAGCCCACATGCCATTTTTAAAGTATACGTTTGTCCTTGATTTCGCATCATAGTTTTAGGTTAACCTATTTTGAAGTACGTAAACTTTTGACTGATTCTGAACTGGTGTCATAAAGAGTTTCAAAATCTTTATGGACGAAAGGAATTTGTATAAATTTCTTGAAGATTTAGAAGTGTTTAACCTGTTGATAGTTCTCATCTATAATAATAAGTGGTTAGGTTCCATTATTTGGGATTCTGATTGGATATTTGGATAGAGCAAATAAATAAGCATGTTGCATGTATTTTCTTTTTGCAAATTAATATTCCAGATAATTTAGTCCATGAAAATGTGTTTCTACCTAGAGATACAGGCAAAGACTACTAATTAGGATGTACAGTAAAGCTCTGACATTCTAGCATGCTTGGAACTGTAGTGCTGGCCCAGCAGATTTTCCAGGCAATTGGATCTTATTCCTACTAATACTGCAACACATTTAAATTCTTTTAGATGGTGCACAGTATTATAAATTTTCCAGTGAGCCACATAGGTTGAAAGGGGGCTTAGGAACCAGAGCCCCGATGAAATGAAGGAGAATGTGGCAAACATCATCTCGTGTTTCTGCTACTGAACCATCTGAATGGTCCAACAGTGGCTAATTACAGCTTTACTACACTGTGTCACATCGCCATGCCAACAGTGTACTCAGTTTAAAATGGCGCTCTTGGAAGAGTTAGGAATTCTGAACAGCACACCAATTGCAATGACTAAATTGCTAAATTGCTAAAAAGCATAGTCTAGGAATCAAATGAGATCTTCCTAATATGAAGAAGTACTTAGGCTGGAGGTGAGTGTTATCCAACTTAAGCTTTGACTACAATTTTGTTGGAAACCATTACTGAATGTTTTTCCTTAACCAAAGCTGTAAGACATTATGACACACTGGCTACTGGAATCATCTACTTTCATCGTTTTTACATGTTTCATTCCTTCAAACAATTTCCCAGATATGTAAGTACTGAACAGACCTGCTGTATAAAGTTAAACAGCTTTCAACGTTGTGATTGAAGTATCAGTATACTGTTCTGGTGTATTTTATTTATACCAGGGGTTCCTAACCCTTTTTGTATGCCGTGGACCAATACCATTAAGCGAGGGATCTGTGGACCCCTGAATTGGATTGAATTGACTTTATTTCTTACATCCTTCACACACATGAGTAAAAATCCCTACGTTACGCCTCTGTCTAAATGTGCAATCTATAGTAATTTGTAATAAATAGTATGTACAACAGGACAGTCAATATAACATAGAAATACAATTGTATCAGTGTGAATTAATGAATCTGATAGCGTCGTGGAAGAAGCTGTCCTGGAGCCTGTTGGTCCTGGCTTTAATGCTGCGGTAACAGTTTCCTGGATGGTAGCAGCTGGAACAGTTAGTGGTTGAGGTGACTCGAGTCCCCAATGATCCTTCATGCCTTTTTTATGCACCTGTCTCTGTAAGTATCCTGAATAGTGGGATGTTCATATTTACAGATGCCCTGAACTGTCTGCACCACTCTGCAGAGTCCTGTGATTAAGAGAGGTACAGTTTCCATACCGGGCAGTGATTCAGCCAGTCAGAATGCTCTCAAATGTGCCCCTGTAGAAAGTTCTTAGGATTTGGGGATCATGCCAGACTACTTCAATCATCTGAGGTGAAAGAGGTGCTGCTGTGCCTTTTTCACCATACAGCTGGTACGTACAGACCAAGTGAGATTCTCACTGATGTGTATGCCGTGGAACTTAAAGCTGTTCACCCTCTCAACCCCAGATCCATTGATATTAATAGGTGTTAGCCTGTCTCCATTCCTCCTGTAGTCCACAACCAGCTCCTTTGTTTTTACGACATTGAGGGAGAGGCTGTTCTCTTGACACCACTGTGTAGGGTGATGACTTCCTCTCTGTGGACTGCCTCGTTATTATTTGATATAAGGCCAATCAATGTAGTATTGTCAGCAAATTTAATTAGCAGATTGGAGCTGTAGGTGCTGACACCGTCATGGGTATACAGAGAATAAAAGAGGGAGCTTAGCACACAGCCATGAGGGGCACCTGTATTGAGAGTCAGAGGGGCAGAGGTGAGGGAGTCCACTCTTACCACCTGCCAGCGATCTGACAGGAAGTCCGGGATCCAGCTGCACAAGGCAGGGTGAAGACCAAGGTCTCTGAGCTTCTTGTCAAGCCTAGAGGGAATTATGGTGTTGAATGCTGAACTGTAGTCCAAGAACAGCATTCTCACACAAGCATCCTTCTCCAGATGTGTAAAGATGGTGTGTAGAGCTGTGGCTATTGCGTCATCTGTTGATCAATTGTGTTGGTAGGTGAAATATAGGGGGTCCAGTGTGGGTGGTAGCGAGCTGCAGATGTAGTCCTTGACCAGCCTCTCAAAGCATTTGCTTATTACTGAGGTGAGTGTAACAGGGCGGCAGAAGTTCAGACATGTTACCTTGGTCTTAGGTACAGGAACAATGGTGGGTGTTTTGAAGGAGGGTACCCTACACTGGGAGAGGGAGGGATTAAAAATGTCTGTAAACACATCTGCCAGTTGTGCCGTGCACATCCCGAGTACCCAACCTGGGGTGCCGTCCGGTCCCGCAGCCTTGTCCACTCGTTGGAAACACCTGTGTACTTCAGCCTCAGATGATTTAGACTAACTGATTTTCTGTCACATGGATTTCAACAAATTGACAAATTGCTTTTGTCGCCTTTAAATGCATAGTATGTTTGAGTAATAGGAAACTAAGGATGCTAATATTGCTAATGTTTGCATCATAACTATTCCATTGGTAATAGAATCCTGCCAAACAGCTAATTCTGCGCCACATTGGATAGTTTTGTGGTGGCTTAGCAAGGAACTTCACCCTCTGTTAGGGAGTGCCTCCATCTGGATGAGCCACATGCTCCAGGCTTCATGTGAACCAACAAATTCATTACATCCTAGTGTTTATAACAATAAATTAATCTGAATCTGAAATCTAACACTGAATGAAAGCAGATTATCGGTGGCAGTGTGTGCCAGAAATTGTTCTTTCTGGCTTAAATGAAATGCATCAACAGTAGACCTCCTCCTTTCACTCTTTCTTTAAAATGAGGTGGCACAGTTTCATAATAGTACAACATTTTTACATGCCAGCGACTGGGGTTCAATTCCCACTGCTGTCTGTGAGGAGTTTGCATGTTCTCCTCCAAACTGCATGGGTGTTGTCTGGGTGTTCCTTGTTTCTTTCCCCATTCCAAAGATGTACAGACGGGCTAGTGGATTAATTGGCCACATAACTGTAATTGGGCGGCACATACAAGGCCTATTACTATGCTGTATCTCTAAATCCATGGACCCTTTGCTTAGTGGTTTTTGTCTGTCATAAGAAAGGGTTGGGAACCCCTACATTAAATCAGTAAGAGCTGGTGCTCTTGAATTGTGAAAATATAATAGCAGAAGTTTTTAAGTTTTTAATAAGTTTTTAAGAAAAGTGAGAGAGGAGAAGAGGGGAATAATAGACCTGTTTGTCAGACTTCAATGGCAGAGAAAATACTGTAATCTATTTTTAAGGAGGTTATAACAGGACTTTTAAAATATAATAGGAGTAGCCCCATTCAACCTGGATTTATGAAATGGATTTTGTGCTTAGCAAATCTGTCAGAACTTTGTGATAAGGACAAATGATGTGGTGTGTTTCGACTTTTGGAGGGTTTTAGTAATAGCAAAGTGAAACATAATTAGCCTGCATAATATTGGTGATAGTACACTAGTTTTGATTAAGAATTAAAGAATAGAAAGCAGGAGGATTATCATTGGGTGGGTGGTAGTGTGATGGAGTTTTCATAATTTGTGTCAGAGATTTGGATGAAGGAATTAAATGTAATAAATGCAGACTTGCTACTGATTTCTGGTCAAGATGGTGCCGAGCTGCAATCTCTATTGAAATCATGGCTCAGATTTGTTTTAATGTTCGTAGCGATGGTTTTGGGGAGTTAAACGTCATGTTGGGGTTTGGGGACAGATATGGATGAGTTAGGGGTCAGGCCAGAGCCTAGGCATCCACTCTGCGCTTGAAAGCCAGTGACGTGCACAGGCAATGAAAGACATCCATAGATGTTGAGCTGTTCCAGGACGATGAGACAAGGGATCAAATGTCCGTGTGAGTTTTGGGTCCCGTCATCAGTTACTCCAGGTGTCAATACTGAAGACTGGAGCCCAAGAGCCAGTTGGAAGTCATGAGTCCTGTCCTGGAGTTGGATGTTTGTACTTGTATGTGGGTGATTGGGAGAGAAGAAAGGGGCTTGTTTTCCTGTTGCTTATGGTGTTCAGTTTGTGTTCTGTGTTGTTCTTCTGAGCATTGTGGACATGCTGGTGGTGTAGTGGCATCAGTGCTGGACTGCGGGACGAAAGGTCCCGAGTTCAAATCCGACTGGCTCCCCTGCACGCTTTCCATCCGTGCTGGGTTATGAGCTGGTGATCTCTTTGGAAACTCACCCAGCAGAAGGCAATGGCAAACTACTGCTGTAACTTGCCTCGTACGCGTTTCCCCACTACGTCAGAGAGGTGTGGAGGGAAATCATCAGCTAACCGGAGAAACTCCAGATGCGACGTACCTTTCCTTTTTCCTATGTTAGCCCAGAAATGTGTGGTGACACTTGCGGGCTGCCCCTAGCGCATTCTTAACTCTGTTGCTTGTTCACATAAACAGTGCATTTCACTGTATGCTTCCACGTACACGCGATAAATAAATCTTAATCTAAATAAAAAACTCGGTGATAGTGTTAGTTATGATAAGGCTTCAAAGTTGGGTAGAGTGAATCGATGAAGACATGGCAGTTGAAGCACAATGTGGAAAATGTGAGGTCATGCACTTTGACAAAGCAGAGTATTTCTGAAATTTGAATCAGGTTTATTATCACTGACATAACAGTACTGTGCAAAAGTTTTAGGCATGTATCTATAGCTAGGATGCCTAAGACTCTTCCACAGTACTGAGTTTGTCAACGTGAAGTGGACAGTGAGTTTGTAAATTGGTGGGAGCAAAGGATGTTGGGAAAGCTGAGGGTGAAGTGCCTCAGGAGAGATTGGGACAAGTGGCAGAGAAGGAGTGCCAGGGACAGTGGGTGGCATAGGTGCAGACACACCCATCCCTGGGACACTAGGCAAGTTCATTTGATTCCGAACCATTAGTTTATTGATCATTACAGAATGTCTCACAGGTGCTTCTCTCTCCATCCGCTCTCCCTTCTCCCAAGCATGATTTCCCTCTCTCTGCCCCTTCCCACTCTGTCCTCAATCGAGACCCATATGAAAGTCTGGTTTATTAAAGGTTCAAAGGTCCAATTTAATGTCAGAGAAATGTATACAATATACATCCTGAAATGCTTTTTCTCCACTCACATATGTCATGAAATTTGTTGTTTTGTGACAGCAGTACAATGTATAAAAATTAGTATAGGTTATAATAAGAAATATAAAAATAAATATAAACTAAATGTCATGTAAAGAGAGCAAAATAATAAGGTGTTTAGAATCTTACTGTAGAGGGGAGGAAGCCGTTCCTAAAAGTTGAGAGTGTGTCTTCAGGCTCCTGTACCACCTCTCTGATGGTGAGGGTCCTTAATGATGGAGGCTTCCTTCTTGAGGCACTGCCTTTTGGAGATATCCTCATCGGTCAGGAGACTGAAGCCCATGATGGAGTCTACAACCATCTGCAGCTTTTTTCAATCCTGCACGTTGGAGCATCCATACCAGAAAGAATGCTCTCTATCAAAATTGGTGTATCTGTCCAAATTTGCTTGAGGATTTGATGACATACCATATCTTCTAACTAAGTATAGCCATTAGCGTGCCTCCTTTGTGAGTGCATTGATATATTTGGTCCTCTGAGATATTAACACCTGGGAACCTGAAGCTGCTGACCTTTCAATTAAGATGTGTGTTCTCCTGACTTCCCCTTTATAAAGTCCACAATCGATTCCTTGGTTTTACTGACATTGGATACAAAGTTGTTGTTGAGACATCAATCAACAAGCTGACCTACCTGATTCCTTTACATCTCTTCGTCACCATCTGAGATTCTGCCAGCAACGTTTGTGTCATCAGCGAATTTATAGCTGCATCTAACCACACAGTCATGACTGTAAAGAGTAGAGTAGTGAGCTAAGCACGCATCCTTGAAAAGCCTGTGTTGATTATCAATGAGAAGATGTTATTCCTCAGTGGTTAGAGATTGAAAGCCATTGGTGATTGTGTTCAAAAAGACCTGGATACAGGAGAATATAAATTACTTTGGAAAATCTGCCATGAGCCCAGCCCATAAGTGCAATTACGAAGAAAGCACAGCAGCGCCTCTGCTTCTTTAGGAGTCTGTGGAGATTTGGCATGACATCTAAAATTTTGACAAATTTCTATGGATGTGTAGTGAAGAGTATATAGACTGGCTTCATAAAGACCTGGTATGGAAACACCAATGCCCTTGAACAGAAATCTAACAAAAAGTAATGGCTACAGCCCAGTCCTCACGGGCAAAGCCCTGCCCGCCACGAAACACCGTTGAGGAAAGCAGTATTCACCAACAGGGACTCCACCACCCAGGTCATGCTCTGTTCTCACTGCTGTCATCAGGAAGAAGGCACAGGAGCTTCAGGACTCACATCAGGAACAGTTATTACCCCTCAGCCATTAGGCTCTTGAAACAAAGGTGAGGACGTGTTCGGCACAGTTTTGTGGACTGAAAGCCCTGTATTGTGCTATGGTTTTTCTATGTTTTCTATGATTGAAAGAACAGGTATTGTGGTGCCATGCAGATATTATACAGTATCTAGAAAAGTATACATTGAGATTCATCTAATCCTCTTAGATTTCAAAAAAAACTTCTGATTCTGTAGTCAAAAACAATATTGTTAATTAACCATATAACCATATAACAATTACAGCACGGAAACAGGCCATCTTAGCCTTTCTCGTCCATGCCAAACTCTTACTCTCACCTAGTCCCACCGACCTGCACTCGGCCCATAACCCTCCAGTCCTTTCCTGTCCATATGTCTATCCAATTTAACTTTAAACGACAACATCGAACCTGCCTCAACCACTTCTGCTGGAAGCTTGTTCCACACAGCTACCACTCTCTGATTAAAGAAGTTCCCCTCATGTTACCCCTAAACTTTTGTCCTTTAACTCTCAACTCATGTCCTCTTGTTTAAATCTTCCCCACTCTCAATGGAAAAAGCCTATCCACGTCAACTCTGTCAATCCCCCTCATAATTTTAAACACCTCTATCAAGTCCCCCCTCAACCTTCTACGCTCCACAGAATAAAGACCTAACTTGTTCAACCATTCTCTGTAATTTAGGAGATGAAACCCAGGCAACATTTCAGTAAACCTCCTCTGTACTCTCTCAATTTTATTGACATCTTTCCTATAATTCGGTGACCAGAACTATACACAATACTCCAAATTTGGCCTTACCAATGCCTTGTACAATTTTAATATTACATCCCAACTCCTATTCTCAATGCTCTGATTAATAAAGGCCAGCATACCAAAAGCTTTCTTCGCTACCCTATCCACATGAGATTCCACCTTCAGGGAACTATGCACCATTATTCCTAGATCCCTCTGTTCTATAGCATTCTTCAATGCCATTTACCATGCATGTCCTATTTTGATTAGTCCTACCAAAATGTAGCACTTCACATTTTTCAGCATTAAACTCCGTCTGCCATCTTTCAGCCCACTCTTCTAACTGGCCTAAATCTCTCTGCAAGTTTTGAAAACCTACCTCATCATCCACAATGCCATCTATCTTAGTATAATCTGCATATTTACTAATCCAATTTACCACCCCATCATCCAGATCATTAATATATATGACAAATAACATTGGACCCAGTACAGATCCCTGAGGCACACCGCTGCACACCGCTACACACCGTCCTCCAATCTTACACACAATTATCCACCACTACTCTCTGGCATCTCCCATTTAGCCACTGCTGAATCCATTTTACTACTTCGATATTAATGCCTAACGATTGAACCTTCCGTGTGGAACCTTGTAAAAGGCCTTACTGAAGTCCATATAGACAATTATTCAGGTAGAATATTGTTTTTTTTATAGAAATAAGAAGCTTGTATGGGAATTGCATAAACAAGTGGCTTAAATCTGCAGGGTCAAATCAACCATCTTCGAAAATCCCACATTCTTATCAAACTAATAGTGTATCAAATCACAAACCAAGTAGACCTTTAATCTTTTCTTGGCTTGATCTTCTATGTTTACATGTTGTCTGCATGGTATTTAGTATGGTGAGAAGAACTGTACAAGTTTACTGTGAATTGTGTTGCTTTTTGAAAGTACTGTCTGTTTTTGTTTCTTTTGTTATTACAATGGAAGATATTATTCCCCCTCCTACTCCTGTACTGTACCCTGTAGAGTGTAGACGAAGCCAGATTAGGTTCAGACTAACCTGGGTTTGCATCTAGCTGTTTGTTTTATGTACTTTTGCTTCATGAGACTCCTGTTGCAGCTTTAAAGTGTGATTAAACAGTGGGGATAGTTAATAGCCTTGGAGTAGACAAGTGGGCAAATGAAATACATGCAAAGATATGACAAGTGATACATTTTGGCCAAATGAATAAGAGATTATATTGACTGCTGACAGAATTCTTCAGGGTGTGCAGTAACAAAGGGCCTGAGTCTATATGGCATAAATCATTAGTTAAGCATGTTGAGTGACATGTTGCTCAATTAGTAAAGTGTGATCTTCAAATTCATAAAATGAGGTAAAAAGTACAAAAACAGCAAAGTTATGTGGAACCTTTATAATACTGAGTACACCACCTTTAGAGTTTTGCATCCTTTTTCCATTAGCCAGAAGAGGGTGTAGATTAAAAAAATATTAAAAAAGCTCCTATAATAGAGTTGATCGGCGTCCACCTTGGAGCAAAGTTTGAGATGAAATTTATTACTGGTTTTGATAGGGGAAAGGTAGAGTGTAGCAGATGATCCAAGGTCCTCTGGACACATTTTATAATTTTATGCAGGATGTGAGGTGGTGCGAGTCGTTTTGATTTAGAATTCACTACCTGTAGGAGTGTGGCAAGAACCAGTACCTTCGAAAGGGAATTGAATAGGCACCTGAACTTGCACATGTACTTGGGGAAGGAGCAGGGAGATGGGATTGTTCTACTATGACCTAGAATGTACTGGATAGGTCTAGTGCAGGGGTCCCCAACCTTTTTTGCACTGCGGACTGGTTTAATATTGACAATATTCTTGCGGACCGGCCGACCGGGGGCGGGGGGGGTGCGGTTGGGGAGATAGGGTTGCCACCGGACAAGAGTAGCAGTCAAATACGTTGTGTTTACCCTGAGGAAAGACTACAATGACCATGAAGCCTTGCGCGGGCACCGGTGCGCATGCATAACCAGCGTACGCGTGCGTCTGCCGATTTTTTTCCCTGAAAATCGTTTTTGGAGATTCTGTTCGGGGCGGGGAGGTGGGGGTGTTGATCACAACCGGAATATAGGTGATATGTGGCTAATACACTCAGTTTGTTTCTAAAAGGATTTATCTAACGAATTTAATATTAAACACACAGCGCATATTTTCCTCGCATGAATACAGTGATAATTCAATTATCAGGGGAGGACAGGGGAGCTTGAAGTAAGTGTTGAAAGAACTTCCAGTAGAAGTGGCAGAAACAGGTTCAATATTATCATTTAAAGAAAAATTGGATAGGTATATGGACAGGAAAGGAATGGAGGGTTATGGACTGAGAGCAGGTCGGTGGGACTAGGTGAGAATAGCGTTCGGCACGGACTAGAAGGGCAGAGGTGGCCTGTTTCTGTGCTGTAATTGTTATATGGTTATATACGTCAATAGCATCATAACATTTTAAGTAACGTTTGGATATTAAACACACCGCATATTTTCCCCCTATGAACATATAAAATCATTGCAACACACCTATATCGCTGAATCAGTGGGAGCCCTGGGCTTGTTTCCCTGCAACAAGACGGTCCTATCGAGGGGTGATGGGAGACAGCGATACTCAAAGGGGCTTCCTTATGTCCAGTCTATTCCACAATTTAGTTTTCGTTGCATTCATTGCAGAAAACTCCGCTTCGCAGAAATATGTTGGAAGCAACGTTTTCGGTGCTTTTGTGGCTATCTTAGGATATTCAGCCTTGACTTTGATCCAGAATGCTGGCAGAGATGTTATGTCAAACATACTTTTCAGCCCGCCATCATTTGCAAGCTCAAGGAGTTGATCTCCTTCCCGCGCTGACATGGATGACGCGTGGATAATGACCTCGCATGCGTAATGGCTCAACAGTGGCCATGACAAGGAATGAGGAAAGGTGCAGCTGACTCATATCGCCAAATCATGTCGTTTCCTCATGGCCCGGTAGCGCATGCTTTGCGGCCCAGTACCGGTCCGCAGCATGGTGGTTGGGGACCGCTGGTCTAGTGGCCTTCCTCAATATATCATAATTCTATGATTCTTGTGATGAAAAATGCTTTAACAAAGAACAGATGTGACATCCCATATTAAACACTGTTTTAAGCTATAAAAATCAACTTTCAAGTTGAACTTCCACTTCATAGTTTGCAACCTCCCTAGTTGATATACTGTAATGATTTGATGCTGAGATTAGGATAAATATTAGGACAATGTTGTTTGTGTATTTTAAAACAAATCTTAGTTTGAATTTCTGATGACTGCTCTGGAGTATCTTGTCCCTTATGCAAATATAATTATACTATATTTGGATCTCAGCAGTTTAAATTTGTTCTTCTAATACTGCCAAGCTCTTTCTTTATTAGCACAAAACATGGTGGTTGAAGTATTGTCCACATTATCAGATTTTGTAGTTTGCAAGTGAATTTTCCCGTTGAACTGAATGATAAAAGCAAATTCCAAGTAATGACACCGGATAGACTAAGCACTATGCCATGAGGAGGAAATCCTCTATTCATTTCTCTAGTTTTTAGAGGGCTGATGTAGAGCAACATTCATAAGCAGCTACTCATTCAGCTAAAGCAATAACATGCCAAAAAAAATAAGGAAACACATGGTATTCAAAGTCTCTGGTTTGAATTTTAAAAGAGGTCTCTCAAAGGGTGGTGTAGTGTTTTCATCACATACACATGGCTGGCTCCTGTTGATATGATGTCATGTCATTGAAATTATTTACAAGTTATTATAGTGTTGGTATCAGAGGTTTTTGCTCACCACAGCAGGTGTGGTATACCAGTATATTCCTAACTTGTCTTTTCATTAATGTAGGTCACAGGAGGCTGTTGCCTCTTTCTGGCTGGAAAAGTAGAAGAAACTCCTAAAAAGTGTAAAGATATCATAAAAACTGCTCGAAGCTTGCTGAATGATGTGCAGTTTTCCCAATTTGGAGATGACCCCAAGGTTGGTATTAATTTTTATTGTATTTTAAGGATATCTGCATTCCCCTGTGAACAAAAAGATCTTCTCATCACAAAAATCTTTTGTGTTACTTTTCTGTGGTGGTATTGCATTGTGTTACATGTTATTTTTCCTCTATCCTCCCCTACGTGTGTTAAGAGCTGGGGAAAAATATTGCCTTGGTTTTGATTGATTAATATGGTTTCCTAGTTTGAAGAATGTGAACTTTATTTTTGTTTTCAGCAATAGACCAGTTTCTTTAGTTCTGATTAGGTTTAATACCATCAGCATATGAAGTGAAACTTTTTAACTTAGCTGCAGCAGTACATTGCAATACATGATAAATATAGGAACAAAACAATTACATCAAGTATATATGCAAATTAAATAGTTAAATTAAAAATGTTGTGAAAACAGAAGTAACATTTTTTTTAAATGTGAGATAGTGTTCATGGGTTCAGTGTCCATTCAGAAATCGGATGGCAGAGGAGAAGAAGCTGTTCCTGAATCACTGAGTGTGTGCCTTTAAGCTTCTGTACCTCCTTCCTGATGGTACCAATGGGAAAAAGGCTTATTCTGGGTGATGGGGGCCCTTAATAATGGACGCCACCTTTCTGAGGCACCGCTCCTTGAAGATGTCTTGGATACTATGGAGGCTAGTAACCATGATGGAACTGACTAATTTTGCAACTTTCTGTAGCTTCTTTGGATCCTATGCAATACCGGACAGTGATGCAGCCTGTCAAAATGCTGTCCACAGTACATCCGTAGAAGTTTTCGGGTGTTTCAGGTGACAAATGAAATGTCCTCGAGCTCCTAATGAAATATAGCCATTGTCTTACTCTCTTTGTAGCTGCATCGATATGTTGGGACCAGTTGAGATCCTCAGATATTTACACCCAGGAACTTGAAACTGCTCACTCTCTCCACCTGTGATCCATCTATGAAGATTGATTCCTTTGTCTTACCCTTTCTGAAGTGCACAATCAGCTCTTTGGTCTTACTGACGTTGAGGGCAAGGTTGTTGCTGCGACACCACTCAGCTGGATGGTATATCTCCCTCCTGTACACCTCCCCGTCTCCATCTGAGATTCTGCCGACAATGATTGTATCATCAGCAAATTTAGAGATGGCTTTTGAGCTGTGCCTAGCCACAAAGTCATGGAAATAGAGAAAGTAGAGTATTGGGCTAAGCTACATCCCTGAGGTGTGCCATTGTTGATCGTCATTGAGGAGTAGGCGTTAATGCTTTTCTGGTTAGGAAGTCGAGGATCCAATTACAGAGACCCAGGTCCTGTTGCTTTTCGATAAGCGCTGTAGGAATGATGGTGTTTAAACGCTAACCTATAACCAATGAACAGTATCCTGACATAGGTGTTTGTACTGTCCAGGTGATCTAAGGCTGCACGAAGAGCTTTGGAGATTGTGTCCACGTAGACCTATTTTGTCCGTAATCAAATTGCAGTGTGTCCAGGTTCTTGCTGAGGCCAATCTCTCAAAGCATTTCATCACCATACTTGTAGTATTTACATGAACCTGTAGTGATATTGTACATAAAATTCAGTACAGAGCCCCAATGCTGTTTTAGTCTGATCTGTAAACTGCTGCTCTTTCATTTTCTATGTATCAAGAGTAGGAAGGCATAATAGATAGAAAGAATTAGGAGGAGGAAACCATTGTCATAAAAGTCATCTTTAAAATCCTTGATACGTCATATCTATGTGATTTAGGTCTTGGTAGTTGCACTGTTCTGCAATCACTTGCACTCTTCTTGGGCAGACCCTTGGGGTTGTGAATGACTTGCTTCCACTCCGGTTTTGTGAGTTCTGAGAACTACATACTCCCCCATTTGTGGGGCAGATGATGTGGGATCAGTTGGGTGGGTAGTTTGCGAAGTTGTCCACTCTTTTGCTCTCTGAGTGTTCTTGTTCTTGAGATCCTTGTGTTCCATCTGGAATGCTTCTTCACTTTAAGTGGTCATGGGCCAGAGAAAGGCAAAGCAGTAGCACTAATAAAACAAGCTTCAATATGCCAGTTAATTAATGTAACTTTCCTTTATCTCTGTGTTGGTTCAGCTGCATGTGCACCAGCAAGACGATAACTATTTTCTTTGTCCAGTAATTGGGTCCTACATTGGAGCAATTTAATCTGAGAGTTTGCTCTAAAAGAGCTTCTAGACAACTGAGCAGTATTTTCCACTGAATCTAATCTAAACTTTGATACTGAAATGTTTAGTTGGGTCACAGAACATCAGTGATATACAAAAAATAGTGATACTATTTCAGGTAAATGATTTTAATTGTTATTACACTACATTCGGTTTCGAAAAATTGGGTTATCTGAGCCAGATGGAAATTTGAGCTTACTGTCCTCTTTGCACATGTTTTTAAAAATATTTTCCTTGTTTTTGAATTAGGAGGAAGTCATGGTTCTGGAGAGAATACTACTACAGACAATTAAATTTGACTTGCAGGTCGAACATCCCTATCAATTCTTGCTTAAGTATGCTAAGCAACTAAAAGGTACTGGAATTGCATGTTTATGCTGAGAATGTGCAGTCTTAATTTTCTTTCACTTCTGTTTGCTGCTTTAACACTGCATGGCTTAGCAACGTGAGCACATATTTCAAGCAAAACAACTCAGGTGGTTACATGTTTCAAATACGTATACCAAAAATAAGGACTGAGAAAAGGCTTTTGATGTTAAGCGTTAATAGCAATTAAAAATAAAGAGATGCAAAATTCACTTGAGAGCTCAATTTTTACCATATGGTTGCAAGGTTATTATGTGCTTAAAGTTTATAATGTGGTAAACTACAACATTTGAGAAATAAATTGACCATCTGGATCCTTATAATGAGATTGTAGTCTTGAAATCAATGTGCTGACTTTTCATTGTATGGGTTTGTTTGATTTGCGCATGGTGATGCTGAAGACCAGCCTGTTTTGTGTGATCTGTGAGATGTTCACTCTGAAAACAATGGCTTCCTTGGTTACTACTCAATATCTGAATATGTGTTAGTAATATGGGAGGCTAAACTCTTAATTCCTGATGGATGAGGTCACATCCTTTTATTGACCTAGCAGCTGTCAATGTCTTGTAAATGCACTCACCAATATGATGTCGAGGCACAGAAATCAAAGTAGTTCGGATTTGATCCCAAGTTCACATTTTATGGACTTAGTGCGATGCTGCAATGCTGGGATAGATGGGCTTCTGTCATAAGGCTGGAGTAGATAGTGGTGGGTTTAAACTGCGAGGATACTGATGGATCTCTGTTGGCTTTATGATGGCTACCTCTGGATGGAAAAACTTTCCACAACCTTCTGTGTTACAAGTTCACCACCTTCTGCATGAAGAAATTCCTACACACTTTAGTTTTAAACGTCTGCCCCTTTTATTGTATGCATATTCCTTTATTTGACACTCTCCAAAAAGAAAATATCTCAATCTATCCTGCCATACCCCTGCAGAACATATTTCTGTAAGATCACCCCCTATTCTTCTGAAATTATGAATTTATGAGATTTGTATTTGGTACATGGCAATTAGAAACTACATTCGTCTCCTGTTTGGTTTCATCCATCCAACATGGAGTTGGTTGTCCTGCAGATATTTGATTGCATTTTCATTTAAAATAGCTTGTCCCTGTTTTCACAGTACCTCCTCTTAAGGTTTGATTCTTGCTGGGGTATATTTCACAGGGCGTTCACATTTGTTTTTGTTTACCAAATGCATAGTTTTGTTTGGCTGTGACACCATATAGCCAGACACCAGTTATTCACATCAAAATTAATTGAAACATATAAAATTCTTAGAATTTGATTAAACAGATGGTCAGAACAGCTTCTGCTACTTGAAAGGTATGGATCACATACCAAGGATACAAAAGCAGTTTTCTGTATTACACACGTGTATTCCTGGCTTTGATATTAAACCAATGTGGTGCATTTACATGTGTGCAGTGTTTTGGGGGCATTTGCGGGATCTGGACTTGAAGCATGAACTGCTACAGTATATTATGTAAAATACATGTTATGCACAGTCTTAACAATCGTATGTAACCTGTTTGAGTTATATGAAGGAAGTGTCCAGTTTAGAGTCTCAGAGCCACATGTGACCACAGAGTTCTAACAATCTTGCTTTGGAAGCCACAGTATGACGAAAGGGGTTGGGGTTCCATTCTGTTTTTTTGTGGTATTGTTTACTCATTTGCTCTATTTGAATTTTCTGGCATTGAAGATAATGGTGCCCAAGGAAGATGGTGTAATGCTGAGCCTTTCTACGGCATTGGTTAGATTGCACTTGGAGTATTGTGAGCAGTTTTGGGCCCCGTATCTCAGAAAGGATTTGCTGCTGGTATTGGAGAGGTTCATGAGAATGATCCTGGGAATTAAAATATTAACATTTGAGGAGTGTTTGATGGCTGTGCCTATACTCATTCAGGTTGAGAAGAATAAGGGGCAATCTCATTGAAATTTGTCAAGTATTGAAAAGCCTTAATAGAGTGGATAAGTAGAGGTTATTTCCTATAGTGGGGAAGTCTAGGACCAGAGGGCACAGTTTTAGGATAGAAGGACATCCATTAAGAATGAACATGAAGAATTTCTTGAGGCAGAGGGTGGTAAATCTGTGGATTTCATTGCAATAGATATCTGGTGGCCAAGTCATAGGGTATATAGGTTCTTGATTAGTGAGGGTGTCAATGTCAAAGGTTACGGGGAGAAAGCTGGAGAATGGGATTGAGGGGATAATAGATCAGCCACGATGAAATGATGGAAAAGACTTAAAAGTGCCAAATGACCTAATTCTACCACTTTGCTTTATGGTCATGACACCACAAACTTGGTTAATAAGAATAAAGATTTGAAACTTATGGATATGCCTGGGGGCTACGTGAGTACTGAGTCATGGATATGGACACTTCAGATCAATCAAGGGCCATGTTCAGAAGCCTAGATAAAGTGAAACTTAATGTAAATTAATGACTTGTAAAGGGGAAGAACTTCCTGAGATGTATGTTTTTCAAAGTTGATGTGGTAGTAACAGGGATGGTTGCACTAAAGTACTAATTTATTTTGCAGTAGCTAAACTCTAAGCTTAAATCTAACTTATTTTCTTCTTGATTCATAGGTTTTGAGCTTAGAGGTTACACATAATGTTAGTCCAATTTTCTCTTTCTGCAGGTGATAAAAACAAACTTCAAAAGCTGGTGCAAATGGCCTGGACCTTTGTAAATGACAGGTAAGCAATCTTTTGAAGTGTACTGTTCTTAACATAGCCATGAAAGGCGATCATACGTTAATAGGATAAATTCATTATGTTGGTTTTGGATTTGTTTTTCATATGCTGCTTTGCAATAGCTCCTTTAACAGTGTGTTAATTTTTTTCTTTCAGTTTGTGCACTATGCTATGTCTTCAGTGGGAGCCTGAGATTATTGCAGTGGCTGTGATGTACCTAGCTGGCAGGCTGTGTAAATTTGAGATCCAGGAGTGGTCGGCCAAGCCAATTTACAGGCGATGGTGGGAGCAGTTTGTACAGGATGTGCCTGTTGAATTACTGGAAGGTACAGTTTACAGTCACAAGATCACAAAGTTATCATGTGGAAGGAGGTCTTGCAGCCCATTGTGTCTCAGCTAATTTTTGCACAAAGACAATCCTTTTAGTTCCACTCCAGATGCTGTCCCAGTAGCTCTCCAAAGATTTTTATGTTTTTATTTAGTCTAAAAGCACTAAGAAAATGGTATCATTTTTTTAAAGTAAAGCATGTGTCTAAGCTAAGATAAGATGTATTTTAACCTATGTGTAATTTAACCAGTAAAGTTCAAAGTAGATCTTGTGTTATTCTAGAGCACAAGTGGTTATTTTTCTAAATATTTTGTTGTAGCAAAAAATAAGGACACCATAAATTAACTAACTAAATCAATAAAAACTAAGATAAAAATGTGAATTCCTAATGTTCCTTGATAGTTTAGTTATTGAGATAGCATTAATTCTTGGAAACAAACTTTTGCTATTTTTTTTAATAAGTGACTAACTAGCCCTTTGTGCAAGAATTGGAGTCCATGGGATTAACCAACTGAGTTTAGTCATATCTTCAGTTTTGCTAAACATTAAACAAAATGGAATTTGTTGTAAAATATGTGTATAGTTCCAAGTTAATTCATTTGATTGAATCAGATACTGGGCCTCTATCTAACTTTGCTACCAAGAAATGCTCTGTTATTGCCCTCTTAGCACTGATACATTGCCTTCAGCCTTTCTGTTGAGGAAAAAAGTGGTGATAATGATTATTGTGTCTTTTATAACCCTGCAACTTCCTTGGCCAGGGTGCCTTCTAACCAATAAAGTGGAGGCACTGTTGGCAAATGACAAACTACTGGAAAATGCATGTGTGATTGATGAAGCGAGGACGGTATAAGTTTTGGCTGGGATCCCTGCAATGATTATCAGTGGGCTAGAGAAAGAACATCTATTGGAATATACTAGAGTGGAGGTTCCCAACCTTTTTTATGCCATGGCCCTTTACCATTAACCAAGGGGTCAGTGGACCCCAGGTTGGGAACCCTTTTAATAATAGATCATTAATGATCATTTTCATAGAAGAGAAAATCTCCTTGGGTTGGTGCAAACTGCATCAGGCTCACCATACATTTTTTTCCATATTTGATTGAATACCTGGAGTGTTTTCTCAGCAGGTTTCTAAAGAGTAGTTAATTTTACTGCCATTCCAGTTGCTTAAGACTGTCTTGGAGCTGTTTTATCCTTTTCTAAACCTGTTGTAGTACAAGCTAGATTTTAAATAATGTTTCTCTCAGGATTTAAAAAAAATATATTGGGTACCAGGACCAGATCTTAATATTTCGTTAAGCATGCAGTGCCTGATTTCCAAAGTTAGGACTTGGTTTGCTTACACCAGCTACGTTATTGACTGATATATTTCAGACCTGCCTGCTGTTTTAATCAAGTTACAGCAAATGATGTCTGGCTTTTGGTCTTGTGCAGATATTTGCCATCAGATACTGGACCTCTATTCCCAGGGTCAACAGCAGATGCCCCAGGCCCCCCAGCACCAGTTAGCAGCAATCCCGAGTTTGGAGCAACCACTACCACCAGTACAGGTGCAGCAGACCAAGAAACTTTCGCCTCAGTCGACACCACCTCGACAGATCAAACGAGCTGCGGTGAGTGAAATGCTGTAAATGTGGAGTCACTACTTTCAGTTCAATGTCCATTCAGAAATCTGATGGTAGAGGGGAGGATGCTGTTCCTGAATCGTTGAGTATGTGCCTTCAGGCTCCTGTACCTCCTCCCTCATTGTAGCATGTCCTGGATAATGGATGCAGCCTTTCTAAGGCATTGCTTCTTGAAGATGTCCAGGATGCTGTGCCGAGTGTGCTAGTGGCCATGATGGAGCTGACTGAGTTCACGACTTACTGTAGCTTATTTCACCCCTGTGCAGTGTCCCACCCTGCCATACCAGATGGTGATGTAGCCAGTTAGGATGCTCTCCACAGTACATCTGTAGAAATTTACGAGTGTCTTTGGAGACATACCAAATCCCCTCAGACTCCTAATGAAATATAGCCACTAACCAAGTGTAGCTTGTGTCTTAATTCTTCTGTTTTTACCTAGAAGGTGATTGTACTGTTTCTATTATTTGACAGGCAATTCAGTGGTATGTTGAATCTAAGAATTTTTGTTTGTTCTCTTCCTCTGTTAGGTTGCTTCTCCAAAGGAAGATGGCAAGACAATAGGTATTGTACTTTTGGATTATAATTATCTTCGTAGTCACGCATTCATTTATCATCCAGGATGTTATTTTTATGTGAGACATAAGCTCAATAAAAGAAATGAGAGACTTAAAAAAAAATGTTCTTTTATGTTCATGGCAACCAAAATTAGAAGTATTTAGATTTTCCAACTCCTTTGCTCTCAGTCTGTAGCCTTGATTGTACTTCAGTAGCTCATCCAAGTACACTTTCAATGTGTTGGGTTTTTTCCACACTATCCTTTTGGGTAGCACATTCCATACCCACACCACTTGTTGTGTATGAAAGACTTCCCTCAACACTATTCCCTAAATATTGATGGCTCTGCTAAGGGAAAATAGGCCTGTAATTTACATCCTGTCTGAGTGGCTCATTATTTTGTACAACTCAATTAAAATGTCTCTCAGTGTCCTTATTCCAATGGAAATTACCTTGGTGTAGTCGGCCTCTCATAACTAATTCCTCGGCACTGGCAACACCAGCACCCTCTGGTGTTATCAAATCCTTCATGTGATATGATAACCAGATCTGATTTATGAATCCATCTGAGTGTGGTTAGTATTTTATGCATTTCTGGTATGGCACTTCTGTTTTTGTATTTTGTGCCTTTACTGTCTAAAACACAAGGAGCTACCTTAGCTACCCATCACACACATTTTAAGCATCTTTTGTCACAATTTCTAACATTCCCTGATTCTCTATACATGATCTCCTCACATTTACTATATATTATTAACCAATCGATTCATACCTTCCTGTCAGCCACACTGCCTATTTTATAATCATGGCCCTTGCATTTCGATGTGATTCAATATGTCATATGGAATGCATGGAGCTTTCTTACCTCCGTGGATTTCTGCTGCACAGATCCATCCTGTCAATAAAGCTTCCACTAAACATTATGGAATCCCTCTTAAAGGAGTGAATAGAATGTGTAGAAAGGAATAATGATAGATAATGTAATAATTAGTCAGCATGGTTATCATAGGCAGAACTCTTTCTTGACCAACCTTATTGATCTTTCTTTTGAAGAGCTATCAAGAGTCAACAGTGTCTCTGTCAATGCAGTAGATGTAAATTAGGAAGATTTTCAAAGATCTTTTTTTATAAAGTTTCTCAGAATAGATTAGTGAAGGTGGTCAGAAATTGCAGTCAATGGGCAATTGCAGAATGGATGAAAGGTAAAGTTAAGTCCAGAGAACCTTAGATGTGAAGGAGTATCAAGGGTTGGTTGGAAAGGGGGAAAAGAAAGGAAATATGGCAAAATAAGGGAAAACCCAGGAGGCCCAACAAGAGTTTAAAGGTTGTAAGAGTGCTTTCATAGGAGAGTAGAGGGGGCAGCAGATGTCACTGATGGGCAAGATTAAGGAAATCCCAAAAGCATCTTGTAAGTATATAATGATAAAGCAGGTAACAAGGTAAAGGATCAGCCCATTGGGGGTCACAGGAGCAATATCTACCTATACAACTCACTGAAGGAAAGCATATGGTAGAATCTGGGGAGGGGTAGCAGTAAATGGAGGGTAGTGTATAGATTCCCAAGACCTGATTAGATGTTCCCAACCCACTATAGAAGGCGAGGGAGAGATTGCTGGGGCTCTGACAGATTTTTATATCTTCACTAACTACAGGTGAAGTGCCAGATGACTGGAGGACAGCAAATGTTGTACCTTTATTCAAGAAGGGCAGCAGGGAAAAGCCAGGTAATTACAGGCCAGAAAGTCTAATGTTATTGATAGGGAAGCTACTGGTGGGAAAAATTGAGGAACAGGATTCCTCTTGGAAAGGGACGGATTAACCAAAGGTGATCAGCATGTCGATATTAAGCTGGGATACTGTGTGAACAATTTGACTGAAAAATTTTGAAGGAATAATATCTGTATTGATCAGAACAATGCAGTAATGTAGTCTACATGGATGAGAGTATCATCTTTGACAAGATCCCAAGTGGGAAACTTTCATAATGTCAGAGCCTGTAGTGTCTGGCAAATTGGATTTGAGATTGGTGTGGCAGCGGGCAGTGGTTGAGGGTTATTTTGGTGAAGGAAAGGCTATCACTGATTCATGCTGGGACCCTTTCTGTGTTTTACACATTTAATTTGGATACGAACATCATAAGTATGATGAGTACATTTGCAGATTACAAAACTTGATAATATAACGAGGAAGTAGTCTTAGGCTGCAGGACAACATTAATAAGCTGACAATATGAGAAGAGCATTGGCAGATGGAATTTAACCTTGATACGTGTGAGGTTTCAGAACAGAGTAAAGTCCATTTAGAATGTGGATGAGGAGGAATTTCTTTAGCCAAGGAGTGGTGAATCTGTGCAATTTGTTGCCACAGGCAGCTGTGGAGGTCAAGTCATTGGGTATATTTAAGGTAGAGGTTAATAGATTCTTGATTAGTCAGGACATGAAAGGATATGGGGAGAAGGCAGAAGATTAGGGTTGAGAAGGAAATGGATCAACCATTGATGAAATGGCAGAGTAGACCTGATTGGCCAAATGGCCTAATTCTGCTCCTATATCTTATGGTAATGGACCAATAGAGCAAGGGCATTCACATTGAAGAGTCAAGGGAGTGTCGAAGAAGTTCAGAGATCCCTCTGGATCCCAAAGTAGCAGGCGTTGGTAGGTGATTAAGAAGGCATTTGGGAAGTTTCAGCCTTTGACTGGGATGTAGAATATAAAAGCAGCGGCATTGCGATACAATGATAAAATATTAGTTGAACCACAGCAAGAGTGCTCTGCACAGTTGAGGTCCACACACGATGAGCAAGGTGCAACTGCTCTCGAGAAGCTGCAGAGGGGATTCAATGGGCTCTTGCCTGATAGAGAGTATTTCACCTGTAAAGAGAGACTGGATAAGATGGGTTGTTTTTTCTTGGTTGAGAAGGCTGAGGGGTTGGCTTACCTGAGTTATACCACATTGAGGGGTATAAATAAGATATAATTGAAAGAATTTTCTTCCACTCGAGTGTGGTTGAAATCTAGAACGCAGTCAAAGGGTTGCTGGAACAATATTTAAAAAGTAAGAACAAAAAAAACTGGAATTGCTGAGGTATGTGGGTCAAATGCTGGAAAAATTAGATTGGATGGGTGATCAGTTTGCAAATGGTGGGCAAAAGTACTCTGACTCCATGATGAAGCAGAAAGTGAAGAAAGAAAGATACTCACAATAGAGTAGTGAATAATCCTGTTGTACAAGGGTTGGTGCTGGAATTACTATTGTTCACAGTTGACATTAATCATTTAGAATCTGGAACCAAAAGTAATTTCTAAATTTCTCAGTGAAACCAGGTGATGTGTGGTGAGACGAAGGGAAATGATTGGTACTGAAAATCACAAATAAAATTATAAATGATGAAAGCAAATGAATTGTTTGCATTTATTTTGAGAGGACTTGAATATAAAACCAAGGATTTGGTGTTGGGCTTTATAAGGTGTTGGTCAAACCACATTTGGATTATTGTGAGCGATTTTGGGCCCTGTATCTAAGGAAAGATGTTATTGGCCCTGGAAAGGGTTCCGAGCAGGTTCACAAACATAATACCAGGTATGAGAGGCTTTTTGTATAGGAGTGTTTGATTTCTCAGCACCTGTACTCAATGGGGTTCAGAGGGATGACCCATTGAGGGAGAATCTCACTGAAACTTACTGACTACTGAAAGGCCTGATTAGAGTGGGCATAGAGAGGATGCTTCAAGAGTAGAAGAGTCTAGGATGTAATGGCACAGCTTCAGAATAAAGGGATGACCCATTAAAATTAAGATGAGGAGGAAGAGGGTGATGCCATACGGGATAAATCTGTGGAATTTATTGTGACACAGGGCTAAGGAGGCTGTCATTGGGTGTATTAAGCAGTGATGTCCTTGATTGGTAAGGGGGTCAAGCATTATGGGAAGAAGGTGAGAAAATGGGATTCAGAGGAAAAAAATCAGAACTAATTGAATGTGTGAGCAACCTTGATAGGCTGAATGACCTAATTCTGCTCCTATATCTTGTGACCTTATCAGCAGGTGAGGGTCTACACCTGATGTGAGCTAATACACCTTAGTGGGATCAGTAGAAGGCCTCCGTTACTTGTAGGTGAGAGTTTAGGCAGCTAGGGACTAAATTAAAAAGCAGAACTAAAAAAGGTGGCAATCTCTGGATTACTACCTGAGCCACTTGCAAATTGAGTCAAGAAGATTAGATAGTTAAATGTGTGGCTCAAGAATTGTTGTGGGAGAAGTGGGTTTGAATTCATGAGAAATTGGCACCAGTATTGGGGAAGGAGGGAGCTGCACCAATGGGACGTGCTCCATCTGAACCGCATTGGGACCTGGATCCTAGCGAATCGCATAAGTAGGTCTGTGGATAGGGCTTTAAGCTAATAGTAGCAGGGTGGGTCAACAGATTGGAGAAGCATGGATAAAGTAAAAGAAAAAAGTGTGGATAAAGAAAAAGCAAAAGATAAAAAAGAGTAAAGAGTGGAGTAAAGAAAAGTGCAAAAGAGAAAAAGATTACAAGATTGTAAAAGCACACTGAGTACAAGGGCACTTTATCTGAATACCTATAGTATTCGAAACAAGGTCAGTGAATTTGTGGCACAGATCAGTACAAAGGGGTATGATTTAGTGGCCATTACAGAAATGTGGTTGCAGGCTGGAGAGGATTGGGAATTAAATATCAGGTAATACTGAAGAATAGGCAGTAAGGTAAGGGAGGTGGGTTAGCGCTCTTAATTAAGGATGAGATCAGGGCAATAATAAGAGACGATATAAGATCTAAGGAGCAGAAAGTTAAATCCAACTGGGTAGAGATTAGGAATAGTAAAAGGAAAAAAAAAATCACTGGTGGGAGTTATCTATTGGCCACCGAATAATAACATTACAATGGCACAGGCAATAAACAGAAATATCTGAGACATGTAAGAATGGAACAGCAGTTACAATGGTGGACTTTAACTTGCATGTAGATTGGGTGAATCAAGTTGGTCAGGGCAGTCTTAGGGAGAATTTCATAGAATGCATCCGTGATGGCTTTCTTGAACATCGTGTTTCTGAACCTACAAGGGAACACATTATCTTAAATCTAGTCCTGTGCAATAAGACAGGTAAAATTAGTGATCTTGTAGTTGGGGGTTTTCTTGGAAAGAATGATCATAGTATGATTGAGTTTTTCATACAAATGGAAGATGCAATAGTTTGATCTAAAACCAGTGATTATACCTAAACAATGGACACTACAATGGGATGAGGGAGGATTTGGCTAGTGTTGATTGGGAACACAGGCTATATGGTGGGGTGGTTGAAGAACAGTGGAAGACTTTCAAAGAGATTTTTCACAGTGCTCAATGAAAATATATTCCAGTTAAAAGCAAGGGCAGTAAGGGTGGGGAGAGTCAGCCTTGGATAACGAAGGAAATAAAGAAGGCATCAAACTAAAAGTTCATGAGCACAAAGTTGCCAAGAGTAGTGGGAAACTGGAAGATTGGGAAGACTTCAAAAAGCAACAAAGAACCACTAAGTGGGCAATGAAGAAAGGTACGATAGATTATGAAAATAAAACCTAGCACAAAATGTAAAAACAGATAATGAAAGATTTTATAATTATATGAAGTAGAAAAGGGTAGCTAAAGTGAACGTAGATCCATGGGAGGATAAGAGGGGGAATTGATATTGGGTAATGAGGAAATGGCAGAGGCTTTGAATGACTATTTTGTGATGGTCTTCACAGTGGATGACACGTCTAACGTGCCAAAGAGAGATGTTATGGATGTGATGGGAGTTGAGGACCTCGATAAAATAGCTATCACTAAAGAGGTAGTGCTGAGCAAACTTGTGGGCCTGAAGATAGGTAAGTCCCCTGGTCCTGATGGAATGCATCCAGGGTACTGAAAGATATGGCAGAAGTTATAGTAGAGGCTTTGGTGATAATTTACCAAAATTCTCTGGACTCTGGGCAGATCCTAGCGGATTGGAAGGCGATGAATGTCTTGCCACTTCAAACAAGGATGTCAGCAAAAGGCAGGTAACTATAGGCCAGTTAGTTTAACATCTGTAGTTGGGAAAATGCTTGAAGCTATCATTAAAGAAGAAATAGCGAGGCATCTGGAAAGAAATGGATCCATCAGGCAAACGCAGCATGGATTCAGCAAAGGCAAGATTTTTGACAAAATTACTGGAGTTTTTTGCGGATATAACGAGCGCAGTAGATAGAGGGGAACAGGTGGACGTAATTTACTTAGATTTTCAGAAGGCATTCGATAAGGTGCCATATAAAAGATTTGTCCATATGATAAGGATGCATAGAGTTGGGGGTGATGTTTTAGCAGGGATAGGGGATTGATTCATTCATAGAAAGCAGAGAGTTTGGATAAATGGGTGTTTCTGTGGTTGGCAATCAGTGGTGAGCGGCGTACCGCAGGGATCAATGCTGGGCCCGCCACTGTCCACGATACACATTAACGATCTGGAAGAGGGGACCCAGTGTAGTGTATCTTAAGTTTGCTTATGATATTAAATTGAGTGGAAAAGCAAATTGTGCAGAAGATACAGAGAGTACAGAGAGTAATAGGTAGGTTAAGTGAGTGGGCAAGGACTGGCAGATGGAGTACAATGTTGGGAAATGCGAGGTCATCTACTTTGGAAGGAAAAATGGAAGAGCAAATTATTAAATAGTAAAAAATTGCAGCATGCTGCTGTGCAGAGGGACTTGGGAGTACTTGTGCATGAAAGGTTGGTTTGCAGGTATATTGGGTTATCAAGAAGGCAAATGGGATACTGGCCTTCATTGCTAGAGGGATTGAATTTAAGAACAGGGAGGGTATGCTGCAACTGTACGGAGCATTTTTGATCTAAATGTGTATTGAACTTTGGCGGGACCACACATGGAGTACTCCTTATGGTTCTGGTCACCATATTATGAGAAGGATGCAGTGTTACTAGAGAGAATGCAATAAGGATTTACAAGGATAATACCTGAAATATGAGGGTATACATATCAGGACAGTTGAAGAAGCTTTGGGACTTCTTTCCCTTAAGTAAAGATTAATAGATGGCTTAATAGAGGTCTTTTGAAATGTGAAAGGTTTTGACTGAGTGAATACAGGGAGAACATTTTCCACATGTGGAGTAAAGCCTACATTAGGGGCCACAAATTCAGGGTGAAAACTGGGACTGCATTAGGAATTTGAAGAAATGCTTTTACCTAAGGAGTAATGAGAATGTGGTACTCTGTCTCAGAGGGTGGTTGAAACGAACAGTGTAGATTTCATTAAGGGGACTGTGGACAAGGATGCAAAAGGAAAGGAAATAAATTTAATGCTGATTGATGAGAAAAAACAGGAGAAAACTTGAGTGGATTATAAATGTGTGGTGACTGCCCTATTTCTTTGCTATATATAGCTATTGTTCAAGACTAAGTTGACACATACACTTCAGGAGGCATTAATATTCACCTGTGCACTGAAATTTTGGCAGGAGTAGCAAGTATTCTAGTGAACAGTTTGGATTTTAATCAGACTGCAGTACTACTTGTAAATTTAAATTTTATTTGCAATGTTTCTCAATTCATTACAGATGTACCGCCTTCTAAAATTCCCAAACTGGAAAATCCTCATCCAGCACTTCCACCAGCGAACCATCCTCCTCCAGGTAAGCTTGTTTGCTCAATATATCACAGGTAATTGGTTTCGCAAAGTTATATTTTAAAAGCAATTCTAATTTTATTCATCATATTATAATTGTTAAATTAATCTGATGTGATGGCTGTGTGGTAATATTATTTTGTGCTTTGTGTGTGAGATATTTGCACAGTGTTGTGCATCTTGATCCAGAGGTACACTGTTTAATTTGGCTGTATACATGTGTACAGTTGAATGACAATAAACTGAACTTGAACTTCCTCTATATTTTAAGAGCTCAGTGTAAATAGGGTCCATTCAGGATGTTGCCCTTTGGTCACAGGCACTAACAATGTGTATTTACAGCTGGTATGCAGATAATGAAGTCTGGGGCATTTTTGTAGGGTGACTACTTTCAACATGTCCTAGTCTTTAGTATTTCTAATAACTCCCAAAGCTAAATGAGAGCATAATTGAATAGCTGATGCATTTTTATAAATGCATACAGTGTAATAATTTCTATAACCTGTTTTTTATCAGCCTTACTATACACTCTTGCTGTGTACTTATAACCTTTTCAGGCAGTCTTCCAGATCAGAACAAATCTCTGCATAAAAAGTGCTTATATTACTTTTGCCCAGCACCCATACCCATACTGACCAACTGTTTCTGAGAACAGTTTCATATTTGTTCAAAGCCAGTTGTGATTTTGAAAACCTTTTGAATTTCATCTTGACCTTCTCTACACAAGGTCAGCAGCCCCAGATTTGTTGACTATCCATGTAACTGAAATGCCTTGTCTCCGGTAATGTTCGATGAGTTGTTTCAACACCCCTTTAAGGTTGTGTCATTCTTGTGGTTGGGGGGGTGGGGGGTGAGGAGTGGCATGATTACTTAGCAGTTAATGTAATGCTGTTGTAGCACCAGCAACCCCAGTTCATTCCGGGCCGCTGTCTGTAAGGGGTTTATTTGTAAGTTCACTTCATGACCACATGGATTTCCTCAGGGTGTTCCAATTTCCTCCCACATTCCAAAAGATGTACGGGTTTCGAGGTTAATTGGTTACATGGGTGTAATTGGCTGGCGTGGGCTTGTTGGGCCACTAGGGTCTGTTACTGTACTGTATCTTTAATAAAAACAATGAAAGTTACTTCATTTTACACTTAGCCAGTGTGTATTAACTTACCTGTGTGGTCAGCATCAGAAATTGTAGACACTCATTGATCTTTCTGTTTCTGCATCCCTGTTACTATTGCATCAGTATTTCTTGGATCTATATTCTTCCAATCAAGTTGTTGGAAATTAAATTTAACCTGCCATATGCCCTCCCATTTCAGCAGTCTACTGTTCTTTGGATGCTACATATTATTCTTCTAGTTTCCTGCATTGTCTGAGTTGTGTTTTCTGCAGCACTTTAACGAAGCCTATTGTATCTAGATCATTAATTAGGCCCTCTCGGTTTTAGCTAAATAACTGGTCTATGTGAACTAGTTATCAAGTATAATTTGTTTTCAGAAGACTAGAATTTATCTCGAAAATAGTTTTGAATTGTTAGACGGCTCTAAGTACTTAATTTTATTTTCCTGATTTGGGCATTCATGTTAGCTGAAGGTGACCCTCAAGCCAATCTCTGACCTTTTTCTTTCTATCAATTTCCTCATCTCTATTTCATCCACCCAAATCCTTGAAGATAATGGATTTCATGCCAACAGCCCACTGATGACGCATTGCAATTGCCTCTAAAATGCTGCTCCTTGGTGTATGAGGATCCTCTGGTTATTAGGCATACTATCTGCACTGTTCCCTTATAATGTGTTTGTGTGTGCTTGTGCCTCTGTACTTGTTAATATCTAAAGATAAAATTTGCCTCTTTTAACTTCCAGAGCGCAAGCCATCAATAAGTACAGGGACCACCATTATAGAAAGTGAACCACCTTCTACAGGAAACTCCTCTGAAGTGGCCAAAGCCACCATCCCGCCACCTCTTCTTCCTCCTACTGCACACCAACAGCCACAGATGCCCCAGCGACCTCCACCGTCTGCCGCCTATATCATGGGAATGTCAACAACTAGCTCTTACATGTCTGGGGAAGGTTTCCAGAGCTTACAATCAATGATGAAGACTGATGGACCTTCCTATGGAAGCATACCATCCTATGGACCACCAACTCATGTTCCTTACCACCCGCATGTTTATCCTAATCCATCTGTACCTCCACCCACTACTTATCCACCTAATATTCCTCCTCCTACTCCAGGATATCCTCCACCAGGGTACAATCCTACATTTTTGCCCCCTCCTCGGATTCCACCTGCCCACACGGTGCCACCTCCTCCAGGACTGGGTCTTCCGCCGACCAGCTACCCTCCCCCTACAGTGCCACCTGGGGGTCAACCTCCTGGGCCTCCACCACCGCCGCCGCCACCACCACCAGGGCTACCACCTGTAGGTGGCTTGACACGAGGTTGGCTGAGGTAGTGGACATTTATTATCCGGTAAGTGTGGAATGGCATTTGGCTTCTTGCAGGGATCGGTGTGGCCCTGAAGTCACACGGGGTCTGACAACCAGATTTACAATAATGCAGGTGCCCTTTACCCAATGACTGTACGTACTTTCCTGCTGAGTTTGCACTGTATGCTAAGTGCAGATGAATGAGTTTTTACTATTGATCACCCTCCCCTCCTGTCTTCACCCAGCTTTCTTGTTCACCTACACCCCAGTATATTCCCGCACCTTGTTCCATCTGGTGGGTTGTTTGTGGCCACGTTGCACTCAGTCTTGGAGCAGCCAGAGGAAAGTAACTGGGGCAAGATCAACATCCTGTGGATGCTGGAAATCTGTACGCACAAAAAAATGCTGGTAAAATTCGGCATTTAGAAAAAGGAACAGTTAGGTTAGGTGCCTTAAACTATTGTGATGCTTGCATCCTCAAACAGGCCCCCTTATCCCATAAAGGGCTCTGGGTCAATGTTTTGCTCTCCCAGTACTTTGCTTAAAAGGCCATATTTCAACATGACTGCAAATGAAGAAGGAAAGCTCTTCGACTTTGGGAATGATCTCACCTTTGCCTGATTTTGCTGTCCACACTCCAGGAGTTACTGTGAAGGGCCCAGTGCTAGGAAGTGACTGACAATTGAACACCTTAGTTATTGCAACAGCTGTGGTCCCTGATACAGTTCAACCTGATCTCACCTGGTTAGCACAAGTTGGCTGCATCAAAGCATTGATTGCATTCTTTCTAGTATTATTGTAATATGTTCATACAAACAAGTAGTTGAAGATTTTATTTTTAAATGGGAAGATTTGTTACCCTTAAAGTCAAATTCATTTTAGGTTATTAAATATTCCTAGCTCTGCTGTTGTTCCAGCCTTCGGATTGTTCAATAAAGACGCCATGTAATACTGGGCTATGGATCTGTGTTGTTGGTAGTGAAAAAGGTGCACATTGGGGTTAGAATAACTCCAGTTCCTTTGTGATAAATAGAGTCAGCATTTCAAATTTCAGGCGGCACGTTCCAGGTTTTTTTTTATTTAGAGCTTGTTTTGCTGGTTTTTCATGAAGATTTCGGATGAGCACCCCCAATTACTATATGCCGTTCTCTCTAGCTCGATTGTAGGTTTGTTAACTTCTGGAGGCACCTTACTTTCTGATATCTGTCAATCTGAGATTTGAATTCTGGCCCTTGATTTGAGAAGACACTACCACTGCACTTGTGGTCACCACGTTCATATTCCCTTGGAAATTTCTACTTGTGTTTTACTAAGTAAAATAAAGTTGTATGTGAATTTTTACTGACTTGCATTACAAGACAAGATTACATTGTCAAATGATTGTCATTCCAGTCAAGCTGACAGATTTATGCCACTTTTTAGGAAAGGATGTAGTTCGTTCAGCTTCTTGACCCTATTCTGCCACTTGGTGATTTCAATACTGAACTCTTACTTGGTACCCCTTCCTATATAACTTTTATTCATCAGAAATCAATTTAATTTGGATTTAAAAGTAACAATTGAACCAACATCAATTGTTACATGTAGAAAAGAGTTCTGAATTTCTGCCTTCTGCAATGTAGTTTGAAAAGCCCAGTTCTTTGTCTAATCCTAGATTTCCTAACCAACTGGAGAAAAAACTTTTTAGCTAATCTAAATCTATATAATAACTTGAAAATATTGGTCAAATTACTCATAACTTCTGCCAGTCTCACCAAAGCCAAATAATCTTCCTTAAGATGTGGTCTTTGCAATTGGTTAAACTGTCAAGCGTGGTCTTGCCAAAGTTTTCAACTGCTGTAGCATAAATTCTGTCCCTTGTATTTCAATCTCCAAGTATGCAACTGAGTATTCTATTAGCCTTTTCAATTGTTGTTTGTACTTGTATGTAATATTTGAATATGCGTATGACTCATTGGCATTTAGAAAGGCCCCCAAGAATCCTTGGGCTTTCTGAAATAAAAGCAGAAAATTCTGGAAACACCCAGCTGGTTAGGCAGCATCTTTGGAAACAGAAAGAAAGTTAAGCTTTCGGGCTGATGAACCTTCATTAAAAGAAATGCTGAAGTTTCAGTTCTTCTACAGGTGTTGCCTAACGTGCTCAATGTTTTAGGTCTTTCTGTTTTTATCTCAGATTTCCAGCATCTGCAGTTTTTTTTAAAAAAAGCTTCATTTTCTCTGGACTTTTAAATGTAGGAAAGACTTTTTTCCTGGTCTCAAGGAGATGGTTCAATATTTCCTTACATGAAAGTGCATTTTGCCAATTGGTTTAAAATTATTAAGATGTGTACTGTTATGACTCTATTTACATTGCTTAAAACCACATCTATCTTGGCACCAATGCCATTTTGACCATTTAACTTCAAAGTATGCAGTTGAAGATGCAGCACAGATCATTGTAGTTAGTTTCTATCGGTTAGAGTTCTTCACCACACTCTCTACTGTATTTTGTAGGAATTTTATAATCTGTTAATTTGCTTCAGTTCCATTAACTTGACTGTCAGTTTTTTTGAGGCACTTTATGAGATGCCTACTGGAAGTTGATATAAATAAAACCTCTCAAAGCTTTCCTGTCCAGGACACTACTCACTTTTTTCCAGTTGTCACGTTCATTGGACATGATATGCTTCACAAATTTATGTGGTATACCCAGATAACTGATTTTATTTTAATGTTTAGTCACTTGATGCTAGATTATAGACTCCAGTAATCTCTTGACAACATGATTTTGGGCTGGTTGATCTATAATTTCCTAGCATCCCTTTTTTCAAATAACAGAGTCACAATTTTTTAGTCTGAAGAAACAATTTCCTAAAAAAAACTTTCTTTGTACAGTTGTCCTTTGGGCACCTCTCAGTGTCACACTTTAAAAGCTTGAAATAGAAGCCATCTGGTACTGGAGAATTTAATGCTATTATTTTCTTTATAATTGTCATGCTGAGGTCATTGTCCCATCCCTGATTCTCCAGTAACCTGGGGAATATCCAATTTGTTACCCTCCATCTCCAGTTCCATTTTTTGCAAACTGAAATACCTCAGTTTGACAAATGGGCTTTCCAACGAGTCATTGTTTCTTTTGCTTTGCATTGATTTATTCAGTTGTCTGATATAACTTAAAAAAAATCAGTGTAATTTACTCTGTCTGTAGTATATTTGTCTACAGGTTGAATTAAGTTTATTTTTCCAAATAGCGTCAAAGCCTGAATGTAATACATGAAATTGTACTGTGAGCTGGGCTTTGATAATATTGTACAATTAGTGGCTAATACAGCCTAATAAATTTGATATTGGAGTTATTATGGCTATGCATGTGAAACTAACTTTTCTACAATTTTTTTTAAGGTGTGGTGGCAATATACCATCAATGGCCACTGTATTATGTACACCTAAACACATTAATGCAAATATCCAATCAGCTAATCACGTACCATCAACTCAATGCATAAAAGCATGCAGTCATGGTCAAGAGGTTCAGTTGTTGTTCCGACCAAATGTCAGAATCAGGAAGAAGTATGACTTAAGTGATTTTGACTGTGAAATGATTATTGATGCCAGAAGGGGTGGTTTGAGTATCTCAGAAACTGCTGATCTTCTGGGATTTTCATCCACAGCAGTCTCTGGTGTTTACAGAGAATAGTGCAAAAAATAACAGAAAAGAAAATCTATAGAGGCAGTTCTGTGGACAAAAGTGCCTTATTAATGAGAGAGGTCAGAAGAGAATGGCCAGACTGGTTGAAGCTGACAGGAAAGTGAGAGTAACTCAATGAGTTACCACAGTGATGTACAGTAGAGCATCTCTGAATGAGCAACACGTCAAACCTTAAAATAGATGGACTACAGCAGCAGAATACCACACTGTGTTCCACTCCTGTACCTAATAAAGTAACCGCTGAGTGTAGATCATGGTATTCAAATCATTACTGCTGACTGGACTCTTAACAAAGAGGATTGGTAGCTGTAGGGAGGTACCAATATGACTGACAAGTGGAAGCTTACTCCTGGCTCACTACAAACTATTAAGTTGCTTCCCCTCTTGAAGGCACTGTGTCGTGCATTTTTTTGTGAGTGTCTGCTCTTCCCCATTACCTTGCCAAAGTGACTGGTCCTGTAATTCTTCACAAATGGCGCTGACATTGGTCTGCCTGAATCTACATCTTTCAGGGATCCGTCAAAGGGAATCCTGAGCTATAAATCCAGTAACCAGGGTGTGCTCAAATAATGCAGAGTAGCACTTATGGCCCAATGTTGATGACTGGCCAGTTGATTCTGACCCAGATTTTTGCTCGTTTAGTCAGGCCCCCTAATAATAGAAAATTATCCTACCAAAGGAGGGATCTCAGCCCACTGCAACTATGTCAGTTCAGGAGCAGAACCAGTATGGGCTGATCCCAATTTTCAGCTCTAAATCACAACACTACAAGTAGTTCTCATAGGTTTCTCAGTCTTTGCCAGTTACTCTTAAGCAGTGATTTCCATATCACTGCAGTTCTTTGGGTGATCACTGTCCCTCTATTCGTTAACCACCTTTTAAATCTATAATCTCATTCCTCTAAAATAAGTCTAGACACTCTCAAATTCGTAACTGAAGGGTTTATGTTGCAAATCTATAACTATCCCAAGTCAAATAATATTGCTTTTTCAGATATTTGTCACTTGGTTTCCATGGCTAGAAATCGTAAGACATAGGAGCAAAATTAGAGTATTTGGCCCACCGAGTTGGCTCTATTTATTAACCCTCTCAACCCCATTCTCTTGCCTTCTCCCCATAACCTTTGATGCCCTTACTAATCAAGAACCTCACAACCCTCACTTTAAATATAACCAATGACTTGACCTCCACAGCCATCTATAGCAATGACTTCCACAGATTCACCACCCTCTGGCTAAAGAAATTCCTCCTCATCTCTCTTCTAAAGGGACTGTCTTCTATTCTGAGGCTGCACCCTCTGGTCCTAGACCGTCCCACTATGGGATACATCTCTGCATCCATTCTATCAAGGCCTTTCAATATTCGATAGATTTCAATGAGATCCCCATCCGCATCATTCTTTTAAACTCCTGTGGGTATGGGCCAAACGGCTATTAAATGCTCTTCATGCATTAACCCTGTGATCATTCTTGTGAACCTCCCCTGGACCCTCCCCTGACCTGAGTAACTTGCATCCGAACTCCCCAAAGACTGCCTACTGTTTACAAAGCTCAAGTCAGAGATGTGATGGAATATTCTCCACTTGCCTGGACATTTGTTTGTTCATGATGTGCTGTGCGTTATGATGTGGGCAATCATTGTCTTTCCACAACCATGATTGTCCTTGGCAAATTTTTCTACAGAACTAGTTTGTCTTTGCCTTCTTCTGGGCAGTGTCTTTAGAAGACAGGTGACCCTAACCATTATCAAAACTCTTTAGAAATTGTCTGCCTGGTATTGGACTTATCCAGGTCTTGTGGTATGCACCAGCTGCTCATATGACTATCCACCACCTGCTCCCATGGTTCAGGTGACCCTGATCGGGGGAGGATAAGCAAGTGCTACACCTTGCCCAAGGGTGACCTGCAGGCTGGCGGGGAGGGGGGTGGTGGGGGAAGGAGCACCTTACATCTCCTTTGGTAGAGATGTATCTCCATCCTGCCACCCTTTCATCAACATTATAGAACATAAAACGATATGGCACAGGAGCAGACCCTACAGCCCACGATGTGTTGAACCAGTCGAATTAATCAAGTTCCCAACTAAAAAGTATCCTTTCTGCCCACACAATGTCTATATCCTTCTATCTCCTGCACATTAGAACGTAAGGTCTCTTTCATATTTCTCCCCACCACCACCACAGGCAGTGTCCAATTGTGGAAAACAGTTGCCTGTTGAAGGTCCCAGTGGCTCTGCTTCATTAGGAGTTTGAGGAGATGTGGTATTTCATCAAAAGCTAGCAAATTTCTACAACAGTACCATGAAGAGCATTCGGTCTGATATGGGGGTACCAATGCACAGGATCAGAAAAGGCTGCGGAGAGTTGCACACAGCCAGCTCCAATGTGGCACCAGCCTCTGCTCTATCGAGGACATTTTCAAAAGGCCATGCCTCAGAGAGGAGGCATCCATCATCAAGGACCCCCACTATGCAGGACATTGCCTCTTCTCATTACTACCATCAAGGGGGAGGTACAGGAGCCTAAAGATGCACACTCAACATTTTAGGAACAGCTTCTTCCACTCTGCATCACATTTCTAAACAGTCCATGAACGCTACCTCACTATTTCGACCATTATTCCAAAGTAAATTTATTACCAAAATATGTATCATCATATATGACCCTGACTTTCATTTTATTGTGGGTATTCACAGCAAATACAAAGAAACACAATAGAATTAATGAAAACATAGCAAATATGGACAAATGACTGATGTGCAAAAGATAACAAAACTGCAAAATACAAAAAAAGAGAATAAGTATCAAGAACATGAGTTATAAAGTCCTTAAAAGTGAGTACATGGGTTGTGGAATCAGTTCAGTGTTGGGATGAGGGTAGTTATCCCGTGGTTCAAGAGCCAGGTAGTTGAGGTATTATAACCGTGGTGTGGGGCGCGAAATTCCTGTACCACCTTCCTGATGGCAGCAGTGAGAAGAGCACATGGTGCCTTCCTGTGACAGCTCTTCGTATATGTGCTCAATAGTGGGGAGGGTTTTAGCTGTGATGGACTGGACTATATTCACTTTTTTTTGTAGACGTTTCCATACCAGGCCATCATGCAAATCTATAGAAGTTTGTCAAAGTTAGATAACGTGCCCAATCTGTGCAAACTTCTAAGAAAGTAGAGGTGCTGCCGTGTGTTGCGTGCTGGACCCAGGACATATCCTCTGTATTGATAATACCAAGGAAGTTAAAGTTACCTTCCTTCTCAATATCAGATACCCCGATGAGGGCTAGCACATGGACTTCGGGTTTCCTCCTGTAATAATGAGCTCTGGTTTTGCTAGCATTCAATGAGAGGTTGTTGGTATGGCACCACTCAGCCAGATTTTCAATCTCCCTCCGCCTTGTTAATTTGTCACCACCTTTGATTTGGCCAACAACAGTGGTGTCATCAGCAAACTTTAAATATATGACATTGCTGTACTTGTGTTTCTTGTATTATTTAATTATTTTAAAATATTTTTTTCTGCATCCAGCTTTAATGAATCTCTGTTTCTCAGCAAACCTAGAACCAATGTGGTTTGTATAGGATCTGCTGTTCCAGAAGTGGACCCAGTGATCTAGGAGTCTCAAGGCCCTTCCTCCTGTAACTGTCTTCACTAATGCATCCATCTGCACTATCCTCCCATTCCTACACTCGCTAGACCAAGCCAGATTTAATCATTTATGGGTAATATTTTTAGTTATTATGTCAGATTCAAAATCAAGTTTATTATCACTAACATGTTGTTCTGTGGCAGCGATAGTGCAAGACATAAAACTTTCTTCCCCCAGAATAATCGGATCAACTATTCTAGTTACCCTTCCCACCCCCACCCCCTCCATTTATCGCTCCTGTCACTACACTGCACTGTGGACACTCTAAACCACATTTTATAATGTGGTTTCAAAAATAAATAAATGGTGCAAAAGTCAAACAAAGAAGTAGTTTTCATAGGTTTATGGATTCAGAAATCCGATGGCAAAGTGGAAGAAGCTGTTCCTGCTTCCACCTGCAGAGGGCCACCCTCCCTTCTACCCATGTCATTTTCGCCAACATATTTCACAAATTCTGGCTGTTTGTTCCCACCCCACCAGCGCCTTGATCCTTGAAATTTCTGCTGTTAGCTTCATAAGACATAGCAGAGTTAGTCCATTGAGTCTCTTCCACCATTCCATCATGGCTGACTTACTATCCCCCCCTCAACCTCATTCTCCTGCCTTTTCCCCATAACATTCAATGTCCTGACTAATCAAGAACCTATCAGCCTCTGTTTTAAATATACCCAATGACTTGGTCTCCACAGCTGTATAGCAATGAATTCCACAGATTCACTACCCTTTGGCTGAAGAAGTTTCTCCTCATCTCTGAACCTCTTGGCTCCTAATGCTAAAGAGGCATTGACTCTTGACCTTTCTATATCTAGCTGCACTGCTCTTTCTTTGTAACTGATACTTTATTCTACAACACATAAAATGCTGGAAAACCTAGGCTGGTCAGGTAGTATCTGTGGAGGAGAATAAGTAATTGACGTTTCAGGCCGAGACCCTTCATCATCAGGACTGTTTATTCCCCTCCATAGATTCTGTCTGAGTTGCTAAGTTCCTCCAGCATTTTGTGTGCATTGCTCGGGATTTCCAGCAATTGCAGAATCTCCTGTTTATACTTTATTCTGCATTCTGTTTCCTTTTTACTACCTTAATGTACTTGTGTATGGAATGATTTGTCTGGAAGGCACGCAAGTGAGAACTTTCCACTGTGTTTCAGTACGTGTGACAATTATAGACCAGTACTAATGGTTGATTAGTAGGAACACGAGCTGCTGCAGATGCTGGGTATCCAGAGTAACACACACAAAATGGTGGAGAAACTCAGCAGATCTGGGCAGCACCTAGGAAAATGACTTACAGTCAATGTTTCGAGCTGAGGCCCTTCATCAGGGCTGGGAAGGAAGAAGGAAGAAGTGACGGGAACACTTGTCTTCCAGCCTAACTGTTAGATCAATTATCTTCATATCTTCCTCGGCCTCTCTCTGAACATGGGCATTATCTGTGACTCCATGGTCTGTAGAAATAGAGGTTCCACCTTCATCACTATTCAGTGGTAAATATAGTACTACTGGAATTTGTTTTTGGAAAGCACTGATTTGCAGGAATTAAAGAGATGAAAGTAATGTCCTGCGCTGTTTGATTGTATGAATCTGATGCAGTTCCAGCTACTGTGTTTCTTCCTGATCTCTGGCATTTGGAGTTTGATTATTTCAGCAAACACTGGTAGAACCAATGCAATCCATTCAAAGGAACAGCAAAATCCATCCCCAGTAAATCCATCTGACTCACCTCTAGCCCAACACCACCAGAAGCAAATGAAATATACTGCCAGCGACCTGGAGGAAAACAGCAAGTTGATATAAGCTATTTATGCTCTCCTTTATCAGCCTTTTGCTTTTGAAGAATTTCTGACTAGGTTTAAAATACTAGTTGGTTGGTAAATGGGAAATGATCTATATGCTCTCAGGGTGCTTTGTAATGTGAACATGTGAACAGCAGGGGGCGGACTAGTACCGCAAACAGTCGAAGGATGTTGCCTCAGACGGTTCTGCCTTGTATATCCTTCAAATTGCCTTTGTAAATATTATAATACCAATATAATATAATAACAGGAAGGATTTTTAAAATATTTATTTTTTATTGGTAATTTTTTGTGTCAACTATTTCAAAAGTTCACACTAAAGATTCCTTCGACTTTTGAAGAGTCTTCAAAGTTCAAGGTAAATTTATTATCGAAGTGCATATGTCACCATATACAACCCAGAAATTCATTTTCTTGTGGGAATTCATTGTGAATCCAAGAACACAAAACAATCAATCAATGGCCACATCAGGATGGATAAACAACCAATGCACAAAAGACAAACTAAAAATACAAAAGAAAAATAGTAAGTAAGCTGTAAATATCGAGAGATTGAGGTGAAGGAGTCCACAGGTTTTGGGAACAGTTCAGTGATAGGGTGAATGAAGTTACCCCTTTGGTTCAAGAGCCTGCTGGTTGAGGGGTAATAACTGTTCCTGAACCTGGTGGTGTGGGTCCTGAGGTTCCTGTAACTTCTTCCCGGTGGCAGCAGTGAGAAGAGAGCATATCCTGGGTGGTGGATGCCGCTTTCGTGCAACAATGCTCTGTGTAGATGTGCTCAATGTGAGAGGGCTTTACCCATGATGGTCTGCGCTGTATCCTCTACTTTCAGTAGGATTTTCCATTCAAGGGCATTGGTGATTTAGACCCACAATGTCGACCGTAGATGCTGTCGGATCTGCTGAATTCCTCTTGCATCTTGTCTGTGTGTTGCTCCAGATTCATATACCTGGGGTCTCCTGTTTCTGCTTCCATCTCTCTGCAGTGAGATCTAATCTGCTCTCCAGTTTTAACCATTCTCATCCCATTAGGTAAAACACTGAGGCAGAAGTGACTTTGAGCTATCTACTGATGAGCATAGTTGATCTCTGCAGAATACCAGTGTTTGATCCTCAGGGGCAACCCTGAACTGCCGGCCAGTCCATTGCACTCTCGCTGTGACCTGTCTGCCCGTGGCTGGATGCACTGAAGTGTGTATGGTGGAGGCTCCAATGCACAAGAGGCTGTAGAGGTTTGTGGACTCATCCAGCTCCACCACGGGCAAAAGCCTCTCCAACATTGGGGACATCTTCAAATGGTGGTGCCTTCAAGAAGGTGGCATCCATCATTAAGGACCCTCCCCATCTGTTCATGCCCTCTTCTCATTGCTACCATCAGGGAGCAGGTACAGGAACCTGAAGATGCACACTCAGCATTTTAAGAACAACTTCTTCCCCTTTGCCTTCAGGTTTCTGAATGGTCTATGAACTCATGAATGCTATCTCAGCATAGTGGTTAGCACAACGCTTTTCAGTACCAGTGATCTGGATTCTATCCTCGCTGCTGTCTGAAAGGAGTTTGTACGTTCTCCCTGTGAGCACTTGGGTTTCCTCCGGGTGCTCCGGTTTCCTCCCACGGTCAAAGATGGATCAGTTAGTAGGTTAATTGGTCATTGTAAATCATCCTATGGTTAGAGTAGGGTTAAATTGGGGGATTGCTGGGTCGTGCGGCTCGAAGGACTTTTCCAAGCTGTATCTCAAGCTTTCCAAGTAAAAACCTAACTATTTTGAACTATTTATGTATTTTATGTTTTGCTGTAACTTATTTATTTATGACTTGCACTTCACTGCTGTCTCAAAGCAACATACAGTATGCCAATGATATTAAACCTCATTCAGAGTGCAATGTCTTTGAGGAACACATCACATCAGGAAACGTTACAGCTTTCTGGACTGACTGTCAAATTCTACAGCTTGAGCTAACTGGCTCAACTGTCATTCTATTATATTGGCTCAAATTTATCTCTCCATTCACATTGTTCAACAACAGTACATCTTGAAACTTTATTTATGTTCTCACACCCTAACTGCCACATTTCAAAGCCTTTATGTTTTCTCCAGCTTCCCTCATTAACCCATCCACGGGCTGGCCTTTTTTATAGCTCATCTCCATGGCAACCCTGGCCTCAATTTATTAGTGATGTTCTCAGAGATATTTCCTTTGTCCTAACGATCCACCAGTAAGAACCACCCCCCCCCACCACCAATGCTTACTCACTCACACACACACTCAACTCACACACCCACTCACATCCAGACACAATGTGCTCTCTCACCCACATACACACCCACTCACACTCACACAGCTTTTCTCTTTGGAACAAAGGAGAATGACATGAATATGATAAGAGACATAGACAGAGTGGCCAACCAGAGCAGCAGTGGCTAATACCAGAGAACATCCATTTGAGGTTAGGTTCAGGACAGATTAGGAGAGATGGTAAAGTTTTTACACAAAGAGTAGAAAATGTCTGGAATGCATCAGCTGGGGGTGGTGGTAGAGACAAACACATTAAGGATATTTAAAAGACTTAGGCATTTGAATGGTAGAAAAAAATCAAGGCCTACATAGGAGGAGTTAGATTGTATGTTCTGTGTTCACACTTACTCCCCCTCTCACTTTCTCTGTAACTTAAAATCAATTCTGTTTGCCATTTCAGATGGTTTCACTTTGAAACATTAACTCTTTCACTTTCCACAGGAGCTGCCTGATCTGCAGCCTTTCCAGCATGTTCTGTTTTCATTGTGGCCTGCCATATCTAAAGCACTAACAGCTACAAGCCACTGTATTCTATTGTCCTCCCGTGAGAGACCACAGCCTTTACTTACTTACTGCCTGTTACAGTGCTGGTGTAGATCGTTTGTTCCATCTATATCCCTTATAATTATATATACCTCAGTCAAGCTATGGACTCAACCAGGAAGGCAAATGCAATGTTAGCTTTCATTTCAAGAGGACTAGAATATATCACCAAGGATGTAATGCTGCCTTAAGTCAAATGTCTTACATTCCAAAAGACATAAGAGCAAAGTTAGGCCTTCTGGCCCATCGAGCCTGCTCCATCTTGGCCGAGGTATTTTCCCTCTCAGCCCCATTCTCCTGTCTTCTCTCCGTAACTTTGCCACCCTGACTAGTAAAGAACTTATCGTGATAGCATTTGTTGTTTGAGTGGAGTAGTTGTGTGCAAATTGGCTGTTGCATTAACCGATGGAACACTGACTGCAGTTCAAAGGGCAATTAGTTTGGTGCGAAGCAATACTCGCCACCCAGGCCGTGCTCAGTTCTCACTGCTGCCATCAGGACTCGCACCAGCAGATTCAAGAACAGATACTACTCCTCAACCATCAGGAACTTCACTCATTTGCCCCAGCATTGAGATGTTCCCACAATCAATGACCTCACTTTAAGGACTCTTTATCTCATGTTCTCGTTATTTATTGTTATTTATCTATATTTGCATTTGAAGTTTATTGTCTTCTGTACTTTTGATCGTTCATTGGTACTGTAGTAGTTACTATTCTATAGATTTGCATCATATCAATGCAGCTGTAAAGAGGGCAAGACTGCGACTATATTTCATTCAGCGTTTGAGATATGGTTCGTCACCTAAACCTCAAACTTCTACAGGTGTATCATGGAAAGCATCTCTGTCTGGTATGGCGGATACTACACAGGATGGAAAGAAGCTACAGAAAGTTGTAAAATTAGGCAGCTTTATCATGGTTCCTAGCCTTCATGGGATCCAAGATATCTTCAAGCCTCAGAAAAGCAGCATCCATTTTAAGGACCCCCATCACCCAGGACAGGCCATCTTCAGATTGCTACTGACAGGAAGGAGGTACAGAAGCCTGAAGGCACACACTCAATGATTCAGGGACAGCTTCTTCCCCTCTGCCATCCGATTCCTAAATGGCCATTGAACCCTTGGACACTGCCTCACTTGCTTTTCATTATTTCTGTTTTTGCACTATTTTAACAACTATTTAATATACGTATATACTCACTGTAGTTCATTTACTTATTTTCCTATATTTATATATCACATTGTACACTTGCCACTAAGTTAATATATTTCATAACATATGCCAGTGATATTAAACCTGATTCTGATTCTGAATATGCCCCCAGGAGAACAAATCTCAGGGTTGTATGTGCTGACATATATTACTCTGATAATAAAAATTACTTGGAACTTTGATTCAGAAGTATCCCAAGGATGTGAAAGGTGATAGCTAAGTGCAGGATATTTAGTGGACGGGAGTTGGATAGCAGGATTGGACCGATATGGTGAATGAGAAATCGCCCCCGATACTCATTCTACATGCCCAACACCACGAAATACAGCCTTGTCATTAGGCAAAGGATAGAGCTCCATCATCGAACTGAGGCTGAGTCCGCAACTTCAGCAAAAGAAGTGGAGGAAGTAGATAATTATTTTAATATTATAGGTTAAGTTCCAAAAATAAAATTAAAATTAATAGTGGGGTGTGCATGCAATGAACAGATATCAGCAATGACCAATAAGATTGGGAATGGTAGCACACTCTCCACTGATAGTCCGGATAATATATTAATCACTAAAACCAAAGGGAAACAGAAACATTAAAACGCAGCAATGGACAGAAGAGAGCAAAACCAAATTACTGGAGCAACTTAGCAAGTTGAGCAAAACCCGTGGGATGAAAGGAACCATAGACAATTTGGGTTGAAACCCTGCATTGTGGACAGAAGATTCAGGAACAGTTATTACCCCTCAACCATTAGGCTCCTGAATCTGCATGGATAACTTCACTCACCTCAACACTGAACTCGAAGGGTTTTGGCCCAACACATCGACTCTTTACCTTTTTCCTTAGATGTTGCCTGGCCTGCTGAGTTCCTCCAGCATTTTGTGTGTGTTGCCCACACCCTATGGACTCACTTTCAATGACTCACTTCTCTTTCTTAGAAAAATAGAGGGCAGTGGAGAAGTCTAGTAATTTCTAAGGTAGGGACATGTTCGGCACAACTTTGTGGGCTGAAGGGCCTGTATTGTGCTGTAGGTTTCCTATGACACTACAACTCAGGTTTTCAGTTTTTATGTATGTATCTACCTTTCCCTCTGTTTTGTTTATTTATGATCTTTTGTTTATTTTGTATTTGCACAGTTCCTGTCTTTTGTACATTGGTTGTTTGTCAATCTATATTTGTACGTAGGGCTTTTTGTTGATTCTATTGTATTTCTCCATTCTGCTGTGAATGCGTGCAAGAAAATGAATCTCAGAGTACTATATGGTGACACCTACATTTTTTGGTAATAAATTTACCTAGAAATTTGTGAACATTTTTATGACAAGACATGAGTTTACAACAATTAGTTGTGTATTTCCTCTGCAGGTTTCAAAATTACATATACTCGAGAGTGTCTGTTCACATGCACAGTGCATACATAGACACACGCCTTTGCACTTGCACAGATACACACAAACACACACATACAAATTTACACAAAAGACATAAAGAATCTGTATGTTTTATTTTGTTTAAAAGTCAACTAACAGTTCTTATGAGACACATCCCTTTCATTGCTTTAACTAAAATATTGAAAGCTAGAATTGTTACTTTAAAATTCAAATAAACCTCAGGGTTTGACAAGTAGAGGGGGCTGGGCGTGAAATGCTGTGTTCCGTCGAAAATACAAATCCACGCAGGGCCCACAGACTTCAATATATACAGAGAGAGTCATCAAAAACGACAGCATGCACATTTACAGCAGGCAAAAACCAGCAGGAATTTCCTCATCGCAAGTTCCATAGTGAAACTTCAGTTGCAATTTTTCTTAAGTAGTTACGGTCGCATCACAACCTTATTAAAATATTCATCTTTTATATTCACAGTTGATTTCCTCTCATTCTGTGTTTTTTGTGAGCATTTTTATACACACATACATCACCTCAAAAAAAATAACAATATTTTTAATGTTAAAAAAATATTCATCTTCCTTCCAACTCCCTTGCTCTCAAATGCCAGCTCCATTCTCCCAAAGTAGCTTCTTCAAGAGGCAGTGGCTGAGGTAAAATTTCCTAGATGCCTCCTCTTTCACTGCTCGGAGATAGCTAAGTTCCACCTTGGGAACTATTGTTGATCAGGTTGTGGTAGTGAACAGAAACAAATCACCATTTTGACAGGGGAGAGTATACAGCCAGCAGGAAACACAGCCTTCGCCATTTTCATCTCAACCATAAGATATCAGAGCAGAATTAGGCCATTTGGCCCATCGAGTCTGCTCCTCCATTTCATGATGGCTGATCCATTATCCCTCTCAGCCCCAATCCCCTGCCTTCTCTCTATATCCCTTCGTGCCCTGACCAATCAAGAATCTAACGACCTCTGCCTTAAATATACATAAAGACTAGGCCTCCACAGCTACCAGTGGCAATGAATTTAACAAGTTCACCACTCTTTGGCTAAAGAAATTCCTCCTCATCTCCATAGGACGCTCCTTTATTCTGAGGCTGTGTCCTCTGGTCTTAGAATCTCCCACCATTAGAAACATTCACCCCACAACCACTCTTTCACCATTCGATAGTTTTTATTGAGTTTTTAATTATTCCTCTGAATTCTAGTGAGTACGGGCCCAGAGCCATCAAATGCTCAACAAAGGGTATCTGCTATCCATGCAGAAATTTCTATTTGTATCACGTTAATAGTGCTAAGAAAGGAATATATTATGTTTCCCACTAATTTCCCCTTCCCACACTCTCTTTAAAGACATCAGCTCCCCAAACATATTTAGCAATTATGATCTTTTGCCTGAAGAAAAGTGAAGATCAAGGGAGTGAAAGAAATAGTTTGTACAAGACTTTAAACCTAAAATCCTATTACATATTAAGCTAATCAATTCATAAATTATTGATCTGTAGAAAAGGTTGGTGTTTTCAAATGTTTGCAAGGGCAGGTTTCTCGTGAAGACATATTGTCACCTTTTTCTATGCAGTTCTCATCAAAGGCATGGCACCTCGACAACGCAAGGAGAGTACTGTCGGCAGAATATCACACAATAGTGATTAACAGCAGCAAGTGAGTACCTTCAGTTATTCAAATAGATAATCACTACAAGGGCTACTTGCATTGCAGACAGGAAGTGACGGTTACCATGGTAACTTGCTCTGCTTGGATTCTTATGACTTTGCAAGTACACAACAAGATTAATATTTCTGTTTCCTTCCCCTTCGCATGATCAAAAATCTGTAGGCCAACATTCCCGTATATGCAAATAGAAATTTCTGCATGGATGGCAGATAGATTTTGAGGGACTGACGGCTGCAAGATAAAATGAGAGAAGAATTTTGTGAACATGGAAATGTCCTTTACAACCTTTAATTTCTTAGTGGATTGCGAGCACATGGGATAATGAGGGATTAAGATATGAGGCCCAAGTTTGTTTATGGTCTCAGGGTATTTGAGAAGAATTCTCAAATATCTTTTGTTCCCAGAGATTGCTTTTGGCTGTGCCTCAGGGACTTTGTCTAGAGTTAGCAGTCCTGATGAGGATGGTGGACAACAGAAGGACTTCTGAGCACCACTTGCCATCCTTTTATGTATAAGGAACTTTCTCTACCTATCAATATACCAATATACAGGACTTTGTCCTTGGGCTCAGGACCATTGACTGCATGCATTTATCTTCATAGGTAGGTATGTAAGAAGCTGCTCTGATTGGTCGTTCACTGGATTTGAATCAGGTGACACACCTGTTCTGGTGCATCCATCAAGGGGAATGTTTAGAATGTTTCACCTTGCATCTTAATACAGAACCATCGCATTAATACTCTGACGTCATGGTCATCTTCTGTTTGTGAGTTTACCAACTCAGCACTGACTGGAAATCTGAATGAGGCGCAAGCTCAGACCGCAGAGAGTGGCTATACCTCAGACAGAATGTGTAACGTTCTATACCTCCCAACTCTAAAGCTCTCATCTGGCCTGCCCATCTTACTCTCGGTAAACTAGTTGTCACCCAAAACTCTGCTGCTGGTACTTTAATTTCACCTTGTTCCACTTATCATCATTCCTGTGCTATCTGACCTACGTTGGCTCCCATTTAAGCAGTGGTCTGAACTGAAGATTTTCGTTCATGTATTCATGTTCCTTCATAGTCTCACCACTCCTGTTCTTTGTTTTAGATTCAGTGCTACAGGTGTCAGAGATAGCCGTCACTAATCTGGCCCCATTGGGAGTTATATCACCACACTGCTGGCAGTCGTATCTTCAGGATGAAGGGCTCAGGCTCTGGAATGTCCTCTCTACAACTCTCTGTCTCCTTTCCCACACTGACTGAAGGCAACCTCGTTTAGCAAACCTCTTATCTCCTGCCCTAATATTCTCATGTGGTTCAGCACTAATTTCTGTCTCATTAAGTAGTCAGAAAATGTTAATGAAGCTATATAAGTTTAACGAAATGTGTTATATAATTTTCAGCAAAGAGAGATTACATTCTAATAACTTTCTGCAGGGTGGGAGGCAACTTTCTAATAACTTTCTGCAGGAGGTGGGGCATGTTCTAATGCACCCTTAACAGAGCTTGGCTCAAGCTTACTCTAGTCTGGCACAGGGATAAAACATTACAGAAATAAGATGCTGATAGTCTTTTCTGCAGTCCCTCCTTCCTGCTCTTGAGGACATCGATCTATATGTGGTTCATTTTTATGCACACTACCTCATGTATCTGTCAGACAAGGAGTACATCTGTGGGATATTTTAACTCAGCCAGAACCTGCCCCGTACTTGATCAGTACATGAGTGTTTTCAGGCAGAAATCCCAGGCTAGGAATCAACAGCAGAAATCCTTCTGATGTTTCTCTCCATAATTTGAAGATGCTGAGCCACATAATCCTTGGTCCCAACTGGTAAAAGGCTCAACATAGACCAAGCAAGATAGGAATAGGACAGGTCTTTGACCACCTTGGAACGTTCAATTAGATCTGTTTTAACCATCTCAGCTCCATGCACTCTGACACCCTTATCCGGCAAAAATTCTATTGATCTTTCCTTGAAACCTTCAATTATCCCACCATTCACAGCCTCCTTTAGGGAGTGAGGATTACAGGTATTGAAACTGGATTATTTAAGTCTGACTGGTTTTGTGCCCTAGTACTTTACCTCACTAGGTCAACTGGGAATCACTCAGCAGTTCTTCATTAAAGACGTGCACTTCAAACTCCTAAGCTGCAGATTCTAATTGTGGCACAGTCACTGCTGTTAATTATCCTATTGGGAAGCAGGGAGAAAGCGAGAGTAGATGTAGACAGGATGTTTCCTATGGCGAGGAAGTCTAGGACCAGGGGGCACAGCCTCAGAATTAGAAGGACATCCATTTAGAATGGAGAACAGGAGGATTTTCTTTAGCCAGCGAGTGGTGAATCTGTGGATTTCATTGCAAAACATGGCTGTGGAGGCCACCAAGTCACTGGGTATATTTACAGCAGAGGTTCTTGACTAGTAAGGGTGTCAAAGGTTACAGGGAGAAGACAGGAGGATGGGGTTGATAGGGATAATAAATCAGCCAAATTGGAATGGTGGAGCAGAATGGCGGCCAAATAACCTATTCTGTTCCTATATCTTATAAAAAAAATTAATAACCAGTTGAGTGAAGATTGTTTCAATTTTAATGTTATTGCAAATGGGAAAGAAAGTTCAATCTACTATAAATTATTGATTTCCATGGGAAGCAGCAATTGAAATTATAAACGTTGAGCAGGTAAATAATTAGAACCAATTAACCCGGAGTACTCGGCTTGAGCTAACCAATGCAAAACATCAGGTAATGAAACACCTAGAGTGGCGAGTACAGAATTACCATGCAGTCCCACAGATGGAACAAAACGAACCCATTGATCATTATAATAGAGCACATAATGAGACCAGAGAGGACACAGACAACAGCCTGGTTATTCTCATGATGTGGATGCTATCCTAAGGCACGGAATTATAAAGATGTCCTATTTTGTATGAACACAGGCTAAGAAGGAAAAAGAGACTTTCAGTTGTTTGATTCATCAGTGCAACGTACGCCAAAACAAACGAGCAAAATAGGCACACGTACATCTAGAATGCTGAACTATGTTCAAACAATGCATTAGCACATTAGAAATGGTTATGCCTTAAAACACAATAATCTCATATAGGTGAGGTGTTCTGAATTTGATTCTAAGCATTGGACTGAATCAAACAACCTGCTTCTTTACCTGGTTCATTAACAGACTACAGCACTAAAAACATTAAAGAGCTTATAACTTGGTTATTTTTCACAATATGCACCGTGATAAGGAGCTCTCCATGTTATATGGTCCTAGTTGATCAGGTTTATTGTTTTTGATTATTGAGTGCTGAGTGTTGAGGAACAAATGGCTAAATTCAGGCATAGGAATTAACTACATCACCTTGATCCCATGAGTTAATTATCCCAGCTCCCTGGTTACATTCCATTCGCTCAGGGCAATCAAACTCAATTCATCTTCGAAGCCACCTCTAATCTCACACAGTAAACAGAAAGAGAATTGTTTAGTGTTTTAAGAGATTTAAAACTTTAATTTTTATCCCCAAATGATAATCAATCAGCTATCAATTATTGATAATTTTTTTAAAAATTATGTAGCAGTGCTAAGATTTTTTTCACTTTAAGGGCCATTTCATTTATTTCTCGATAATAAACGTACAAACTTATTTAAAATAGGATCAGGATCTCCAAGCAAGTTCCATTTATGAACATTAATGCATCATCTACAGGCTGTTATTAATAAAACAAAAGAGGACACAGAGAGAAGGGGAGCCAGCAGATGCGTAAGAGTTGTCCACACTAAATTTTACTCTTTCAGAATAAGTGGAGTAAATCCTCCTCTAGCTAATTTCCTTTTGATGGCAGGATTGACAGAGCTTTGGAATACATCAATATATTGGCATTAAAAAGAAAATCATTGCATTTACACGAGCTTATTATTAAACCCACTGCAACAATCAAATCACAATTATCAACAGAATAGGATTGATGCTCTCCATCCTTGACAGAGGCAGAAACTTTTCATCAATAATAAAACACTGACATTATCATATATAGATATATATATTTGATATAACATGATAAATTTATATTGTGGTCTTATTAAAATATTATACTGTCAGAACACAAAATTGTATTGGGAAATCCCCATTTTCCAGTGTACAGCTTGTTAGTTACTATATTCTGAGGTAAAAGAAATCTTTCAATTCTCCACGGTTTGGATCATCTCTGGACAGTATATTTACAAGTGTTAGTGCACAAAGATATGCAGCTGCCATCAGTGTTCGACTATCAAAATTCTAGTTTAACTAAAGATCAGATTGAAAATAGAGTATCATTGTCCTTTGCTTTAGACAAACAGGTGAATGAAGTTGTTTTCAGAACAAACTGGCTGGAACAAGCCTGTAACCAAACACAGGAGTCCTGTATCTTTCAGAATTTCATTCACCCCAGGAGATTGCTTCCCGCTGTGAATTTTGTAGCTGGTTGATGTAACCCTCCCCCTCCGCCCGCACCAGAGAGCTAATCCAAGACAAAGCAAGCACCAGTGGCTTTCAGAGACTTCCCACCAACAGGCCTCAAGCATACATTAACAGATAAGATCACACCATTTTAAAATTTGGATTCTCAAATTTAGTTTTGGCATTACATTGCCCCATATTAAGTCTCCCATCTTCTACTGACTTACTGGCTTTGCCACTCTATACTAATTGGTTTCTCTTCCTGGGAAAATATCATCATGATCTCAGACTGTCTGTGAATCTATCAGTGTTGTGTTGGCAGTTGTATTATGGATCTATTTTTGTAAATACTCAGCCACTGTTTTCATCCCTCGCATTACTAGGATCTATCACTGCAACTCTCCTCGACACCACCCATAATTCTTTTCAATGACATATTCAGCCCATCAGGTCCATGCTATCCCCCAGTACAGCAATGGTATCATTCCCATTTCCCCTCTCGTTAGCTTCTTGAGGCCCTGTAAATTATTTGCATGCTGGCTACACACTGATTAATGAAATGTCTCAGCCCTCCTTTGATTCTTTTACTAATTATCTACGCCAAGGATAATTTACAGAGCCAATTTCATCTTTGGAAGATGGGAGGAAACTAGTTACAGGGAGGTGTAGAAACCCCACCCAGTAGTATGCAAGGTCATGATCAAAAACAAAAAGGTTGAATAGGTTGGGACTTCATTCCTTGGAACATAGAAGACTGAGAGGAGATTTGATAGAGGTAAATTGTGAGGGGTATAGATAGGGTAAATGCCTGCAGGCTTTTCCCACTGGAGTTGGTTGGGACTACAATTAGAGGTCATGGGTTAGAAGTGAAAGGTGAAAAGTTTAAGGGGAACATGAGGGGAAACATCTTCACTCAGAGGGTAGTGAGAGTGTGGAACGAGTTGCCATCACAAGATGTGCATGCGAGCTCAATTTCAACATTTAACAGAAGTTTGGATAGGTGCTTGGATGGTAGAGGCCGGGAGCGATATGGTCCGGGTGCAGGTCAATGGGAATAGGCAGCTTAAATGGTTCAGCTCGGACTAGATGGGCTGAAGGGCCTGTCTCTGTGCTGTACTTTCTATGACTATGACTATAACAAGAGGTACTGTGAATGATGGAAATCTTGAGCAAAACACACACACGTACACATGTAATGCTGGAGGAACTCAACAAGAAGGGTCTTAGCCCGAAATGTTTACTGTCTATTCCTCTCCATAGATGCTTCCGGACTTGCTGCGTTTGTGTATATTTTGCTCAAGATCATGAGCAAGCCCAGGATCTGGGAGGCAGCAATGCCGACAGCTGTGTCGCTGCACTATCCTTTGAAAGGCATTTCATCATTTAGGATGCAGACAGTATGACTACTGTAGCAATCTCTTTCTCTCTCTCCCTCTCTCACACACACACACTGCAGCAATCTCTCTCTCGCTCTCTCTACTGTAGCAATCTCTTTCTTTCGCTCTCTCACACACACATTAAGTGCATCCTAACCTAAAGGTACAGACATTGAAGAGGAAGTGATCCTTTGATAACCAAATGGACTACAGATCATAATTTGGGTTCTGTTGCTTCCTGGCCCATTTCACATCAAATTTACTTTCAGTATACTTTTGATCAGGGGGTCCACAGACCCTTTGGTTAAAGGTCAGGCTCCATATCATGAAAAGGGTTGGGAACCCCCGCTAGGTTAATCTCATTGCAGCCTTCTGCTGACTGTACAGAACATGAGACATTGCATTATCTTCCGACTGTACTTTTGAAAGGATGACTGGCTATTTAAAGAATGATTTTGATCCAAGATAGGTCTCCAAAACTATACAATGGAACAGGTAGAAGTGTATACTGTCCTGCTGATTTGTTTCAGGTCCTCATCGCAGGGTCAGATTTCACTGCAAATGCACAGACTCCCCATGCGGATAAATCTGAGCCAGAAAAATAAACACACTCCCCGACCACAAATCACTTGGGAAAGACAGTCAATTGACTGCGTGATCAAATCAGGCACACGCGGGTTTAGATTCAATTTGTGCTGCCTGTATTGAACACAAATATCAAAAGCCAAGTCTATTGAATGAAGTGTTGGGTTTGGCCCCTGTTGTCTTCAATCGGGGTAACGGAGTGAGGTTTGGGGGAGAGGGAATAAGGATTGGTCAAACGTTAAGCAATTGTTCAAGTACTCACAGTACAGATAATGAGTATTTGGCAGAGATGAAGATCTGTAGCAAATTGAGAAAACCCCCACCCATTACATTATGTTACTTTGATGAGCTATATCTTAGATTACCATCATTCCATGAAGTCACCAGTACATCTGGATGCCATGTTTACTTATTTGGAGATACAAAGCAGAACAGGCTCTTCCTGCACAAGCCAGGCCAAACAGCAAACTGCCTATGTAACCCTAGCCTAATCACAGGACAATTTACTAACCAGTATGTCTTTCAAATGTGGGAGGAAATCAGAGCACCTGGAGGAAGCCCATGAGAGTAATTATGTTTAGACTGTGAGGACCTTTTCCTGCCCTTCAAAATGTGGTGCTGAGCAACACTGTTGAATCTGCAGAGCTACGTGAGATCTGCTTGTACCTCCTGCCTTTTCCTTGCTTCCACATCCCAACACCCTACAACCCATTCACCCTCCTCTTTCCGCATTCTTTTAAAAAATACCCTTTTCTGTGGAAATTTGCCTAAAATCTTCTTTGGCTCAGTCAATATGTTGCTGATTAATTTTATAGCCACTGTGTAAATGTAAGAAGCTGTTCCAAACACTTCACCTGTACCATCAGTCTGGTAATGCACTGAGACTGCATTGCTCTGATGAAATGTTAAAATGACGGGCCCACTGGGGTCTTAAATAGAATGCTAACCATCCCATGACACTCTCTGGTGCAGACAGCAATCCCAATGAACGTTTTTACTTCAACTATATCATCAAAACAGGCTACCTCATGATTTATTGTTATTATTGAGATACAGCATGGAATAGTCCTTACCTTCTCTTCAAGCCATGCTGCCCAGCAAACCCCATTTAATCCAAGCCTAGTCACAGAACAATTTACAATGACCAACTAACCTACCAACCAGTACATCTTTGGACTGTGGGAGGAAACTGGAGCACCCAGAGGAAACCCATGTGATCGGGGGAGAACGTACAAACTCCTTACAGACAGTGGCGGGAATTGAGCCTGGCACACTTGTACTGTAAAGCATTGTACTAACCACCCTACTGGGCCACCCCTAAATATCTCAGTACTCCTATTGGAATGTGCACAGTGTGACTGCAGTTTTCTATTATAAATAACAGCACTGTACACAAAAATACGGAACTCTATGTAACATTGTGACAAACAGCACCAGTTCCTTTATATATATCTATAGGACGTGTAACCGTATTTTTGTTTACTAAGGAACTATCTACAGGAAAGATGCAGATAAGGTTTAACGAGTACAGAGATAATTTACAAGACTATTGCTGGGCATGGAGGACCTGAGTTATAAGGAAAGATTGAATAGGTTAAGACTTTATTCCTTGGAATATGGAAGACTGAGAGGAGATTTGATAAAGATATACAGAATTATGAGGGGTATAGATAGGATAAATGCAATCAGACTTTTTCCACTGAAGTTGGCTGGGACTACAAGAGTTCATGGGTTGTGGGTGAAAGGTGAAAAGTTTAAGTGGAACATGAGGGGAAACTTCTTCACTCAGAGGGTCATGAGAATGTGGAACGAGTTGCCAGCACAAGTGGTGCATGCGAGCTTGATTTCAACGTTTAAGAGAAGTTTGGATAGGTATATGGATGGTAGGGCTATGGAGGACTATCGTCCCGGGGCAGGTTAATGGGAGTAGGCTGTTTAAATGGTTCGGCATGGACTAGATGGGTCGAAGGACTTGTTTCTGTGCCGTACTTTTCTCTGATTCTATGGCTGTAAGTGAGAATATCGCAAACATTAGTTATTAGACGATAATATGACCAACATGATAAAGAACAGAATACAGAGACAGGTGGGAAGTGAAGAAAGATACCTTAATTATTGGGCTGGCTGACACTTTCCTTGTAGTGATACTGGTTTGCTATATATCTTAGATCTGAAGATACTCCCAAAGTCAATAATTCTTTCCTCTCAGTGTTATGAAAACAACCACATTCATGAATCTATAGATTACCTCAATGTGCATTCTTATTTCAACCAGAATTGGAAAATCCCGGAAATTCTACATTACGCAGTCAGTGACCTGTCAACAGCACTGCCAATCATCAGCACTTGAGCTGAAGTGAGTCATTCTTGCATGGTGTGATGTGGCGCTATGCCACTTTCAAGTCCACAGCTTGCAACGGCATTGTCTGACCTTGGTCGTGTCAGTGTCGAGGACTTAGCATCACCTGTTAAAAAGGCAGTATTCCATCTGAATAGGCTTTGGAAGCTACAGCAGGCAGGGGTTTGAGGCAAAGGTGTGAAGCCTGATTCAAACTGATTCAACAGAGCCAAGAGTTATGGTCCAGTCTTCCTTCAAAACCTGATAATAAATTTCACATCCACATCATTCCAAAAACAACACATGGATTGTGGTCCCCGTCACCAAGGTTGGGGATCAACAAGTACTTTTCCACAGTAGACAGAGCAATCAGATTTCCTAAAACAGTCTGCACAGAACTAACGCCAAGAAGAAACACCATCAAGAGAAAAGAATACTGTCCCTTTAAAATTCTATACCTTAAAAAAACTATACTTTATCTTCAGTGACTGTATTTTTCAACAAGAGAGGCCTCTCCATCTGGACTCAGTACCAGTCAACCACTTCATGATTCTAGATCCAGCTGTAGTTGCACTCAGCCGAAACTGGACATCTGCACAATGAGAGGCAAATGCATTTAAGGGCTGGGGTTAGTCTCTGTACATGGGAAGGTGATCCCTTTCACAATGGCTCTGCTGAGCAACTCCTGTGGATCTTGCTGGGACCCCGGTTTGCTTGTAACGTTGGCCAAAAATTGTCCAATCTTAGGAATTTAATGAAGAAACAATGGAATCTGCTCATAATGATCACTGATGTGGACGAGACTGTGGAGGAAAAGAGGGAGCTGGATTGTTCAAGATTACAGGCCACTCAGTCCCTTCAGATAAATCTCTCCGCACAGGCCAATGTATATGACTGCATTATGTTATGCAGTGCACCTTAATAGAGTTGTGAGCACAGCCAGCTACTGTATATCTAGTGAGTAATTTACACTTATATTGTGGTCAGTACATCCTGTACAGTCTCCCAGCACATTCTGCATGTGGTGATGAACATGTAAAATGGTTGAGAGGGAGACGGTGAGCGAAAGGCCAGGACTAGGTTTCTCTGAGATTCTTGTTTATCCATGTATACCGATGTAATCAACGAGTGCTTCTTTCTATCCTTGGAACGGGCTGTGAGAACCCAGGCCTGGTGGACAATAGCTCTACAAAGGTCCCTTGAACTGATTGCCCGACAGATGTTGTCTGATGGAGGGGTTGGAGCCAGCCGCATCTCCAAGCTTACGCCAAACCACCTGAAAGACACACAATGCACGATTCAGCACGTCCAGAGACACACACCCCCACCCCCTCCCCCACTTTCTCTGCCAATCTCCTACCCTACCATCATACAGCATTTCTTCCCTTTTCCTTTGTGCCTCCCTGTACAGTAATCAAAGCTGACTGGCTGTCTTCCACCTCTCTTCCCAACTATCTTTTACCCCCTTCCGAGCCACTAACCCCTTGCTGGAAGAGAATTCCAGTGGGTTTGTGTTTCTCCAGTAAATGCAGAGATGTTTCCCCTTACAGGTGAGTGTAGGGCAGGGCTTAATTACAGCATAAGGAATCATCAGATGAGGAGGAATTTCTTCTCTCAGAGGGTATTTGGAATTCTCTGGTCCTGAGAGTGGTAGGTATTCAGCCTGGTGATGTGACTGGAATTAGAGGTCAGAGGTTAAGGCTGAAAGGTGAGATATTTGAGGGGGAACTTCTTCACTCAGAGGGTAGTACGAGAGCGGAATGAGCTGCCAGCAGGAGTGGAAGATGTGGGTTCGATTGTGACATTTAAGAGAGGTTTGGTAGGTATATGGTTGGGAGGGGTAAGAGAGGATGTGGTCTGGGAGCAGGTACAGAACTGTGTAAAGCTCTTAGGCACATATATATATAGCTGGAGTATCCAATACTGTTGCACAGTACTGTAGCAATTTTATGTACTGCACTATACTGCTGGCGCAAAAAAAAACAACAAATTTCATGACATACATGAGGTGAGTGATGATAAACCTGATTCTGATATGGGTTTCTATTGTAGACTGAGAGTGGGAAGGGGGCAGGGAGAGGTTGGGAAAAGGGGAAGAGAGAGGGGAGGGTGTGGGAAACAACAGAGAGAAGTCCTGTAATGATCAATAAACCAACTGTTTGGAAACAAATGATGTTGGTTGGTGTCTGGCCATAAACAGTCAATGTTTTGGGCTGAGACCCTTCCTCTGGACTGGAATCCGGGGGGGTGAGGGGAAGTAGTATAAAGCTAGAAGATGCTTCAACCCAGAATAATCACGATTCTGTACAATAGAGTAAAATGGATGATAGCAAGTCAGAAACAATGAGAGATTCTGCAGATGCTGGAAATCTGAAGCAACACACTCAAAATGCTGGAGGAACTTGGCAGATTGGCCAGCATCCATGGAAATCAATAAACGATTGTTGTTTCAGGCTGAGACCCTCCTTCAGGTCTGGAAAGGAAGGGGGAAGACACCAAAATAAGAAGGTGGGGAGAGGGGAAGGAAGATAGCTAGAAGGTAAACACAAGGTACCCTGCAGATGCTGGGTTCAAAGCAACACGCACAACACGCTGGAGGAACTCAGCAGGTCGGGCAGCATCCGTGGAAATGTTTCGGGCCGAGACCCTTTGTTAGGACACTAGAAGGTGACAGGTGAATTCAGGTGGGCAGGAAAGGTAAGGGGCTAGAGAGGAAGAAATCTGATAGGAGAGGAGAGTGGACCACAGGAGAACAGCAGGACCAAGGGGGTATTGATAGCCAGGTGAGAAGGGTAAGAGGCCAGAGTGGGGAATAGAAGGGGGGGGGGGATGTTTTTTTTACCTGAAGGAGAATCGATAGTTATGTCATCTAGTTGGAGGCTACCCAGACAGAATAGCAGGGGTTCCTCCTCCAGCCTGAGAGTGACCTCATCATGGAATAAGAGGAGGCCATGGATTAACATGTCAGAATGGGAATGGGAATCAGAATTAAAATGCTTGGCCACAGGAAGTTTTGCTTTTGGCAGGTGGAGCAGAGGAACGGAGATAGCAAATCATTTCATGCCTCTTCTAATTTTACTGATTTCCAGGGATGTAAACAATGGAAGAGATGATAAACTACTTTGGGCAGAGAGCAAAACCGACCATCTCTTGCACCACAATGGTTTTGTCTCTAACTAGGTTTTAGTTTGTCTTGTTTTATACACTCTTCTTTTTCTTTTCACTGTTTTGTATAACTTACATATAATCTATATTTCTGTATGTTGTCTGAACCTGCACATGTCTTTCATTGCACATGTACCTTACAATTAATGTACAAAGTCAAAATTCTCCTGTTATAGCGTAAAATCAGGAGATATTCAGTAGGTCAGGCCATATCTATGGGAAGAGAAACAGACTTGATGTTTCAGATCCAAGACCCTTCGTCAGACTTTTTATATTCTCCTTTAGCTCAGTCCCTTGCTTCCTAATGGTAGTTTCACAGTTTGTATTTTCGATGTAGGACAAATATTGAAGCCAACATGAATGGTAGTTAACAGATATTCAGTTACAGTTTCCTGCCTTGTTACCCACACTACAGAATCCTTACGTTGCACATTTCACGAACGATGGCCTTTTCCTTCTCGCTCAAATCATCATGATCGCAATCTTCTGGCAACTGCCTGTCTAGGTTGTCATGGACTTCCAGGACCTGAAAACCCAAATTGCACATAGAGTTAGTTAACAGTGGCAATACTTCAAATGGCATGATCTTTAAAACAATCCCCTCAATCGCTGATGGCCCTGGGAATGTCTAAATGTAAACAGATAGGGTCTTGTTTCTTAAAACTAAGGCATGCATTTTCTCCATTCTCAGCATGGTTCATGTTTACTCAGGTGTTTAATTGACTGAGTGTGACGAGCTGAGCCTCGAGGACCAATGAGAGGCAGTAAGAACATGATGTCGAGACCAATTCACTCTTGATACTACATTAGTTGTTTAGAGAGGAGGAAGAGATATTAGATAGAAAAGGGAGCCTGGTTTTTATCACTGTTCCATGTTTTCAATTGACCACAGTCCCCCATTTCCACTGTGATTCCATGGCAAGATTCCAGACAATCTAATGAACTCTGAATGAAGGGTAGTTTTTGATGAAGGGTCTCGGCCTGAATTATCAACTATTTGTTCCCCTCCTTAGAGGCTACCTGACTCGCCGAGTTCCTCCAGCATTTTGTGTGCTTTGCTCAAGATTTCCAGCTTCTGCAGCACCTCTTGTGTTCCAGATACTCTGTCTGAATGGCTCTTCCTTATGACAACAAGCCTGATCTTCATTCAGGAATAACATGTCCTAGAGTTTAGTTTTTTCCTTATGGCGTAGGAGGCCATTTGGCCCAATGAGCCAATGCTGACTCACAGTGCAATCCCTTTCATAAGTACAGTAGCTGAAGAAGTTGGATTTGTTTTTGTTGGACGTCTTTAGGGGCATTCTTATTGAAATGCTGTATCTGCAGCTTAAGGAGGCTTGATACCGTAGATGTTGAGATGTTTCACAAGTGGGCAAATCTCAAACTAGGGGACACAGTTACAAGATAAATGTGGCGGACACTTATAGCTAAAACTAACTGTGTACGAATTTCTTCTTGCAGAGGCTGCCGAACCTCTTAAATTCTCTGCCGTTGAAAGGGTGGCTTATTGTAAAGGTTAGATCACCATATAACTATCTACAGTGGACAATTAACCTAGCGACATACACAAAGTGCCAGAGGAGCTCAGCACGTCAGGCAGCATCTATGGAAATAAATAAACAGTCACTGTTTTGGGACCCTTCTTCTGGACTGAGAAGTTAAGGGGAAGATGCCAGAATGAAAAGGTCTGGAGGAGGGGAAAGAGGCTAGATGGAAGGTGATAGGTGAAGCCAGGTGGGTTGGAAAATGTCAAGGGCTGGAGAAGAAGATATCTGATAGGAGAAGAGAGTGGACCTTAGGAGAAAGGGAAGGAGGAGGGGATCCAAGCAGAAGTAACAGATGGACAGGTGAGAAGAGGTAAAAGGTTAGAGTGGAGAACTGAGGGGAGGAGGAAATTAGCCCATTAACCCTTGTGTTAACCAGAGCACCCAGAGGAAACACATGCAACGCTCTCCCCCCCCACCCCCGCACAGATAGTGCCAGGGTTCAGGAATTAATCTGATTGATGGCACTGTCGAGGCAGCAGTTTCGCTAGTTGTAGCACACCTCTACCAGAGCCATGCCACAGTGCTGCCCAATCTTACCAGTTTTGAGATAGGATTAGATGCAATTACTTTGTGAATGGGCAATTTGAATGCTTAGCAACCAGCCAGACCTGCAGGATTTCAAACGGTGTATTTCTGATTTCTTGTGAAGATAAACTAGTATATGCCAATTTATTTATTTAGATACAGCGCAGAATAGGCCCTCCCAGCCCTTCGAGCTACGCCACCCAGCAGCCCCTGATCTAATCCTGACCTAATCATGGGACGATTTACAATGACCAATTAACCCACCAACCGGTACATCTTTGGACTGTGGAAGGAAACCCACGTGGACGCGGGGAGAATGTACAGACTCCTTACAGGCAGTGGTGGGAATTGAGCCCATTTCTCCTGTATGGTAAAACGTTATGCTAACCACTATGCTATGAGAGCTGTTACCAAGGCAGCAAACTATTTTCCAGGAATATTCCATGTTTATAGAATTCAAATGAGGAAAAATACCAATAAATCTCTCAATTGCACAGAAGAGAGAAAAAAAAACTTAATTGCATCTTTCTGATGGAAATTTCAACATAAATCGCTGCTGTGAACGTAAATCTGTTGGATGTCGTTTGAGTGGAATTACTACCAGGATAATATCAATCAAATCCATCTTGCGAGTCATGGGCTGACAAATCTCTAGGTGTACAACCCCCATTCATGACTGAATGGCCCCATTGTAAATCTGCTTATCAAAGTACTGCCTGACAAAAATCCCTGCATTTCTTAACGATAATGCAATACAGCGAAATGGATTCATTCAGTGAGTATAAAACAGTCGGCCCATTAAATCCTGACAGATTATCTGCCTTTGTGATTTGGCACAGTAAAGATGGGGGGAGGAGGCAAGATAATAAAGATAAACTGGCATATCAAACCGCTTACAAAGTTACATCACAACCACAATGGATGAGAAGAGCTGATGAGTGACAAGAGACATTGTCACTGCAAATGGAGGAGACAAAAAACTGTGAGGTATTTGAAACAAAAGGAAGAGAAAATGCTGGAAGAACCCAGCAAGTCAGTCAGCTTCTGCAGAAAGAGAAATAGTCAAAGTTTCATACCTACTAACAGTACATCAGAACTGAGGTTTTGGATTTATAAAACTTTTGCAGCTTTTTTGATCCTAATTTCCTGTATTGATGAAGACTACTTGAAAGTTCAGTCATCCACTTCCCCATCTTTAGGCCAACCCATGATGGACCTCCGTTGAGAGGAAATCTATCGAAGTGAAAAGCTGGGTGAGGAAAAGGGGGAAAACGGGCAAGAGAAAAGGATAGCTTTGTGAACAAAGATCAAAATGCCCTTAGCTATGATTGAAAGGATGTGATTTGTGACGGATAATTGCTGGGATGGTTTTGTTGTGTAAGACTGATCAAGTGTGAAGGGTAATTAAGGAGAAAGGGAGGACAAGGAGGAGAAGGGCTGGTGGGAGTAACAGGGAAAAGTACTGAGGACCTGGAGATAAAACAAGGAATGTGAAGGAGAGAAGGAAACAAAGGAAGAGTATTAGGTGGTGAGAACAAAATCCATAAGACACAGGAGCAGAATTAGGTCGTCTGGCCCATCGAGTCTGCTCTGCCATTTCAACATGGCTGTTCCATTTTACCTCTCAGCTCCAGTCTCCTGCCTTCTTCCCGTATCCCTTCTTGCTCTGACCAGTCAAGAATCTACCAATCTCTGCCTTAAATAGACATAAAGTCTTGACCTCCACAGCTGCTTGTGGCAACGAATTCCACAGAATCACCACTCCCTGGCTAAAGAATTTCCACCTCATCTCCATATTAAGTGGACGCCCCTCTATTCTGAGGCTGTGTCCTCTGGCCCTGGACTCTCCCACGATAGAAAACATCCTTTCCACATCCACCCTGTCGAAGCCTTTCAGCATTTGGTAAGGTTCCAAAGGTTTGGAATGGAGCAAGAGGAGGAACAGAAAAGGCAGATGGAAGGGGTAGAGCAGGGATTCCCAGCCTGGACCCCTTGCTTAGTGGTATTGGTCCATGGCACAAAAAAGGTTGAGAACCCCTGGAAGAAGAAAAGAGGGGAAAAGAATAACACATGGCTTAGGCCATGTCACAGCTTTCTCCTGGAACAGGAACTAAAGATTCCTGATAATGGAGACTCAACGATAGGAGGTCCCTGGAACTTCTATTTGGCGGTCAGTTTCGATGCAATGTAATTTTAGGAAAGACATTTCTTTTGATGAATAAGCACATCTTTTTTTGTGTGTAAAACAAAATGTCTGCTGGATTTTACCTTCATTGCATGCACTACAGCTTCAGGCTTTTGGGCACTGGGAATGTACCCAGGTGGCAACGCTGGATTGTTGGGGTCTCCAGTCACCAGCCGAGGGAGGCCCTGTTTAAAGAACACAAGAGTGGTGAGGACACAGCGCCTTCAAAAGGGATACCTGGGAAGTGGATGTGGCATTACATTTGAGGGAACGGGCAAAGAGGTAGAAAAAGGAAGTGGGGAGGTGGTGAGAGGGGAAGACAGGAGGGAATGGGACAGGTGGGAAGAGAAGTGAAGAAAGGGGAAGGAGAAAGAAGGGAAGACAAGAGAGAGAATGGAGAGAGGGAACACTGGGGCAGTGGGGAAATAAAATGATAGAAATTGATAGGAGATGGAACAGGCAAGGAGAGGAGAGAGATGGGATGAGAGAAGCAACACAAAAGGGGAAAGTGGAGAGGATGGTATAAGAATTGTGCACTGCAAACCCAAGAAAGGGAAACGGGTGAAAATGCACATCATTGAACAGCACTGTGGGATATCCAGCCATTTGTCAAGCACAAGATGACAGCAGAGTGAGGAAACATTAGATGCTGCGAGTCCATACCAGCTGTATACAAGAGCATCCAAACTAGTCCCACTCTGCTGCCCTGCATTTTTTTTTTCCCTTTCAGCTACTTTTCCAGCTTCCTTTTCAACACAATTAAATCTGCCTTAATTACCAGTTCTGGCAATGTACTCCTGACCCAAGTCACACACAGGGTAAGGAGGTCTCTCTATATTTAATCGCCTGAGATTCTTCTGTCAATCACCTTCATGTTCTCTTCATGACTTTTCCACCAATGGAAATAATTCTCCTACATCTATTCCAGGGGTTCCCAACCTTTTTTATGCCATGAACACCTACCATTAACTGAGTGCTCCATGGACCTCAGGATGATCCATTCAGTCTGCACTCAATATATCTTAAATATCTCTTTCCACCACAACTACCATAATTTGGGGTCGTTCTTGAGCAGAGGAGCATAGCATTACAACCTTCTTTGTTTCAAGAAGAATCGCTGTTAATCCACAAAAATAAAATCATTCCACCCTTGACCCTGTTTTCTGATATCTCTTCAGCTCCCTTTCTAAAGCCTTTACATCTCTCCTAATCTCACAGTGATTAGTACGATGCTATTATAGCTCAGGCCATTGGAGTTCGGAATTCAATTCCAGTGTGCTCTGTAAGGAATTTGTGCGTTCTCCCCGTGAATTTTCTCCGGGTGCTCCCCTTTACTTGCATTGGTCATTGTAACTTGACCTGTGATTAGGCCAGGGTTGAATAGATGGGTTGCTGCGCGGCGCAGTACGTTGGGCCGGGAGAGCCTGTTCCATGCTACATCTCTAAATAAATTCATGCATAAATAAATAAACCTGATTCTGATTTATATATATAATCAGAATTGGGTTTATTATCACCAGCATATGCTGTGAAATTTGCAATGCGTAATAAATATGGAAAATAAGTCAATAAATGCCTACATTGAAATCAATCAATCAGTAAATAAATGTGTCTGTATATGTGTAATAAATAGTGAAATTAAAAATAATGCAAAAACAGAAATAATTTTAAAAATTGAAGTAGTGTTCATGAGTTCAATGTCCATTTAGGAATTGGATGGCAGAGGGGAAGAAACTGTTTGTGAATCGCTGAGTGTGTGCCTTCGGACTACTGTACCTCCTACCTGATGGTAACAATGAGAAAAGGGCATGCCCTGGAAATGGGGGCCCTTAATAATGGACGCCACCTTTCTGAGACACCGCTTGACGGAGATGACTTGGATACTATGGAGGCTATTGCCCATGATGGAGCTGACTAATCTTACAACTTGCTGTAGCTTTTTTCAACTCTATGCAGTAACTCTATCCCTATCCCCCAATACCAGATAGTGAAGCAGTCTGTCAGAATGCTCTCCATGTACATCTGTAGAAACTTGTGAGTGTCTTTAGTGACATAGTAAATCTCCTCAAACGCCTAATGAAATATAGCCACTGCCGTGACTTGTTTGTATTTGCATTGATATGTTGGATCCAGGTTAGATTTTCAGAGATATTGACACCCAAGAACTTGAAATTGCTCACTCTTTCCACTTCTATGAGGACTGGTGTGTGTTCCCTCACCTTACCCTTTCTAAAATCCACAATCAACTCTTTGGTCTTACTGACAGTGAGTGCAAGGTTATTGCTGTGACAAAACTCAACTAGCTGGCGTACCTCGCTCCTGTACGCCCTCTCGAACCTATCTGAGATTCTGCCAACAATGGTTATATCATCAACAAATTTATAAGTGGCATTTGAGCTATGCCTAGCTATACAGTCATGGGTATAGAGGATTAGAGCAGTGGGCTAAGCACATATCCTCGAGGTGCGCCAGTATTGATTATCAGCGAGTAGATGTTATTACCAATCTGCACAGGTTGTGGTATTCTGGTTAAGAAGTCAAGGATCCAATTGCAGATGGAGGTACAGAGGTCCAGGTTCTGTAGCTTATCGATCAGGATTGTGAGAACGATGGTGTTAAACACTGAGCTATAGTCAATGAACAGCAACCTGATGTAGGTATTTGTATTGTCCAGGTGACCTAAGGCCGTGTGAAGAGCCACTGAGATTGCATCAGCCACAGACCTAATGTGCCGATAGGCAAAATGCAGTGGGTGCAGGTCCTTGCTAAGGCAGAGAGGTAGATAGACAGATATAAATAAATAAATAGATAGATGGATAGATAGATAAACAGACAAGCAAACAAATGAATGATCAAATAAATAGTGTTATCTAATGCTCCAGTATAGCTATGCCTGAGTTTTACAAAGGATCATAGTGATTTCCTGGCTTCTTAACCACATCCACAACTTTCCTTGTTTCTTTAATGAATTATGTTGTTATATCATCAAATCTCCCTGTCCTTGTGAAATACCCACTCTAGTTTATTTCTAGTTTATATCATCTTTTCTCATGCTTTCTCCCAAAACATAACACTTCTCAATTTTCAGTGTTAAATTTCATCCACCACATATTTGCTTTTTTCACCAACCTGTCCACATTTCCTTTCAGGTAGTTCTGCTATAACATGCATTTTCATAATGAGAATTGGGTATAACATAATTAATGGATTAGGGGACAAAACTTGCATTACGCTGGTTAAACTGGTTAAACACAATCAGGAACGTTCTAGTGTAGTAAGGTTTCTCAGAAACTCAAAAGTTCAAAATGCGAAGAAAATCTATTATCAGAATGCATACATGTCACCACATACTGCCATGAGGTTCATTTTCTTGTGAATGTTTAGAGTAAAAGAGCATTGAGCGAGTAACTCGGCGTTGTAAAAAACAGACAAATGTTATAGAAACAGCAAGGTTGCTGCCTAATGCGCCACAAAGCACAGAAAGCAACAATTGAGAGTAAAATAAAGAAGTACAATAGAATCAATGAAAAACTACACACAAAGACCAATAAGCAAAAGACAAACTGTGCAAATACACAAAAAGAAAATAAATAACTGAATACACAAACATGGAGAGGAGACAGGCTAACCCCTATTGACATCAATGGATCTGTGGTTGAGATGGTGAACATCTTTAAATTCCTCGGCATACACATCACCGAGGAGCTCACGTGGTCTGTACGCACCAGCTGTGTGGTGAAAAAGGCACAACAGCGCCTCTTTCACCTCAGACGGTTGAGGAAGTTTGGTATGGGCCCCCAAATCCTAAGAACTTTCTACAGGGGCACAATTGAGAGCATCCTGACTGGCTGCATCACTGTCTGGTATGGGAACTGTACCTCCCTTAATCGCAGGAGTCTGCAGAGAGTGGTGCGGACAGCCCAGCGCATCTGTAGTTGTGAACTTCTTACTTTCCAGGATATTTACAAAGATAGGTGTGTAAAAAGGGCCTGAAGGATCACTGGGGACCCAAGTCACCCCAACCACAAACTATTCCAGCTGCTACCATCCGGGAAACGGTACCGCAGCATAAAAGCCAGGACCAACAGGCTCCAGGGCTGCCTCTTCCACCAGGCCATCAGACTGATTAACTCACGCTGATATAATTGTATTTCTATGCTATATTGACTGTCCAGTTGTACATATTTATTAAAATTACTATAAATTGCACATTGCACATTTAGACAGAGACATAACATAAAGATTTTTACTCCACATCTATGTGAAGGATGTAAGAAATAAGTTCAATTCAAATCAAATATATAAATATAAACTGATAACATGAATTGTGAATCGATAGGTTGTGTTCAGTGATGGGATGAGTGAAGTTATCCACACTGGTTCAGCAGCCTGATGGTTGAGGAGTAATAACTGTTTCTGAATCTGGTGGTGTGGGACCTGAAGGCTCCTGTACCTCCTTTCCAATGGCAGCAGTGAGATAGGAGTATGGCCTGGATGGTTTGCATTCTTGACGACATGTATTGCTTTCTTGCGGCAGTGCTTCTTGTAGGTATCTCCATCACGATTGCCTTAGAGCAGGGCCAACTGTATTAACATCTTCATTTCCACAATACCTCCAAGTTTTGTGCCATCTGCAAGTTTGAAAACTGTGCCCCGTGTACACCCAAGTTCACGTCTGTAATATAAAGCATTGTATATGGGACTGAAAACAGGAGAATGCCACAGCACACGTCCTCCTGTTCAAAAAGCAACCTTTCATTATCATGACAATCTTTTACCGTTCCTTTCACTAAATCCCTGTGGTGAAAACAGAATTTGCAGATCAACATGTGATGGACGTATGCAAGCTTACCCAACTCCCTGTGGAAACTAGTAACCTTGATGCAAATGGTGTAAATTAACTTTTGCAGACAGTGTGTTGAAGACGAAGGAACAGTTGTGGCAATGGTTATGTTCAAGTAGTCAGAATCAGATTTAATATCACTGGCATAGTTGTTGTCTTTGCGGCAGCAATAGAACGCAATACATAATAATAGAAAACAAACTGTAAATTACATTAAGCTTATACAGTCTATATTAAATAGTTAAATAAATAAGTGGTTTAAAAATAGAAATAAAAAAGGTCAAACAACAGGAATTCTGCAGATGCTGGAAATTCAAGCAACACACATCAAAGTTGCTGGTGAACGCAGCAGGCCAAGCAGCATCTATAGGAAGAGGCGCAGTCGACGCTTCAGGCCGAGACCCTTCGTCAGGACCCTTCGTCCTGACGAAGGGTCTCGGCCTGAAACGTCGACTGCGCCTCTTCCTATAGATACTGCTTGGCCTGCTGCGTTCACCAGCAACTTTGATGTGTGTTGTTTAATAAAAAAGGTCGTGCGGTTGTGTTCATGGGTTCAATGTCCGTTTAGGAATCTGACGGCAGAGGGGAGGAAGCTGTTCCTGAATCATTGAGTGTGTGCCTTCAGGCTTCTGTACCTCCTCCTTGATGGTAACAGTGAGAACAAGACATCTCCTGGGTGATGGGAGACCTTGATGATGGACGCTGCCTTTTTGAAGCATCGCTCCTTGAAAATGTCCTGGATAGTGTGGAGGCTAGTGGCAATGGTAGAGCTTATTTCAAACCTGGTTTCATTTAATTGTGGAGAAACTCACAGAGAAAAACGGACTTTTCCAGAACTTCATCATTTGACATCCAGACAGCTCACAGCAAGGAGAAATGAAACAATTTACTAATTAAACTATGAACTTGGCAAAGCAACCCAGTAATACCACACCAACCTTCAGGCTTTATTTGCTTCTAATTTCAGCACACATGTCACTTCCAGAATGAGGAAAGACACGGAGTAAACATCAAGTAGGTTAAAACAGCCTGGAGGAATTAAGTCAGTGTGTTCTCCTCCCTCTTTGGGCAAACTAAACCTGCTCAGGCTGCACATTTTATGGGAGATAAAGTATTGTGACTTGAGATTTAGCTGGAATGGCTCAAAGCTATTGTTGGAATAACATGCTAGCACAGAGCTTTTTTTAAATCATTTAGGAAGACTCCTTTCAGGTCAGTTGTGGGGAAATTTTCATTGACATAAGACCATAAGACATAGGAGTGCAGCATTAGGCCATTTGGCCCATTGAATCTGCTCCACCATTCAATCATGGCTGATATATTATCCCTCTCAACCCCATTCTCCTGCTTTCTCCTCATACCTCCTTGGCAATCCTTTTAAATCGGGTGTTTCCAACCTTTTTCATGACATGGAGCCTTACCATTAACCAAGGGGTCTGTGGACCCCTGTTTAAAATCATTCCAAAAAAAACTTCGCAAAGCAACGCACAGAAAATGCTGGACAAACCCAGCAGGTCAGGCAGCATGAATGGAAAGAATAAACAGTTGACGTTTTGGGCCAAGACCCTTCATCAGGACTGAGAAAGCAGGGGGAAGACAGCAGATTGAAAAGGTTTGGAGAGGGGAAAAAGGCTACTGGAAGGTGATAAGGTGATAGATGAAGCCAGTTGGGTAGGAAAGGTAAAGGGCTGGAGAAGAAAGAATCTGAAAGGAGAGGAGAGCGGACCATAGGGGAAAGGGAAGGAGGAGGGGACCCAGGGGGAAGTAGCAGGCTGGTGAGAAATAAAAGATTAGAGTGGGGAATAGAGGAAGGTGAGGGGGCGGGGGGGGGTCGGATTTCGTACTGGAAGGAGAAACCGATATTCATGGCATCAGGATGGAGGCTACCCAGACAGAATATAAAGTGTTGCTCCTCCACCCTCAGAGTGGCCTCACCTTGGCACGAGAGGAGGGAGGCATGGATCAATATGTCGGAATGGGAATGGGAAACACAATTAAAATGTTTGGTCACCAGGGAGTCCAGCTTATTATGTTCAGATTTGGTCACCTTCGTATAGGATGCAGGGAAGAGAGCAGCAGACATTAACAAGGATGTCGCTGGGACTCCAAGACTCAGTTGTGGAGAGAGGGTGAGCAGTTTGGGACTATTTTTAGGAGAGAGCAGGAAGTTCAGAAGTGATATTTTAGCAACGTATACAATCATGAGGGACATAGGTGAGGCGAGGGGGAATCAGAACTAGAGAACGTAGGTTTATGCTGAGAGAAAAATGACGGGAACTTCAGAGGTAACCTTTTGCACCCAAATTGCCGTCCATATGTGGAATAACCTTGCATATGAAACGTTGAAAGCAGGTACATTAACAACATTTAAAAGATACTTGGATAGGTGATGAATGAGAAAAGTTTAGAATCTGGAGGAAACTTTAGACTAAAGTATGTGGTCAAATTATGTCAAAATATTTGTCAAATTATGTTTTGTTTGTGAAATGCTCTGGATCATTTTCATAAAATCATAGAATAGTTAGGGTGTAGGCGGAGGCCATTTTGTCCATTCGGTCCACTATTTTAGCTATAAGAGTGGAACCCAATATGATCTTCTGCTGCTGTAGCCCATCCACTTCAAGGTTTGACGTGTTCTGCATTCAGAGATGTTATTCTGTACATCACTGTTGTAACGCGTGGTTACTACAGTTACTGTCAGCTTCAACTCGTCTGGCCATTCTCCTCTGACCTCTCTCAAAGTGTTTTTGCCCGACGAAGTGACACTCACTGGATGTTTTTGGATTTTCGCACTTCTCTCTGTAAATTCTCGAGACGGTTGAGCATGAAACTCCTAGGAGATCAGGGGTTTCTGAGATACTCAAACCAACGATTATTCCAAATGATTGGCTGATTAGATATTTGCATTAATGAGCAAGTGTACCTAATAAAGTGGCCACTGATTCAGAGCTGAGCTGGCTTTCCAACCTGGTGCTCTTCTCTCTACACCCATGATGATGTGGCCAGGCACAGAGCAAAGGCCATCTATAAATTTCCTGACGACACAACTATTGCTGGCAGAATTTTAGATGGTGACAAGAAGGCATACAGGAGCAAGGTAGATCAGCTGGTTGAGTGGTGCTGCAGCAAGAACCTTGCACTCAACGTCAGTAAGACCAAAGAGGTGATTACAGACTTCAGAAAGGGGAAAACGAGGGAAGATACAGCAGTCGGCATCGATGGATCAGTAGCGGAAAGGGTGAGCAATCTCAAGTTTCTGGGTGTCAATATATCAGAGGATCTATCCTGAACCCAGTCTATTGATGCAGTTACAAAGAGGCATGGCAGTGGCTATACTTCATAAGGAGCTTGCGGAGCTTTGCTATGTCACCAATGACACTCGAAAATTTCTACAGATGCATGGAGATCATTCTAACTGGCTGCATCACTGTCTGGTATGGAGGGGCCACTGTACAAGATCAAAATAAGCTTCAGAGAGTTGTAAACTTAGTCAGCTCCATCATGGGCACCTGCCTCCCCAGCACCCAGGACATCTTCAAGGAGTGATGCCTCAAAAAGGCGGCATCCATCAATAAGGACCCCCATCACCCAGGACATGCTTTCTTTTCACTGCTACCAGCAGGAAGAAGGTACAGAAGCCTGAAGGCACGCATTCAATGATTCGGGAATAGCTTCTGTCCCCTCTGCCATCAGGTTTCTGAATGAACCTCATGAGCACCACCTCACTATTTTTTTTTCCTCTCACTGTGCATTATTTATTTAATTTAAATATTTAAAATAAATATATATACTTACTGTAATTTACAGCTTTTCAAAAATTTTTATGTATTGCTGCCACATAACAACAAATTTCACAACATTTGCCAGTGATATTAAACCTGATTCTGATTCCAGCACTTCATGGCAGGAGTTGGATGCTTCATCTTCAATGTAATTATAATTGGTTTATTGTTGTCACATGGTTTGAAATACATTGGAAAGTTTTCTTTGCAAGCATCCAGTCAGATCATTCTGTGTACAAATACATGAGCTGGTACAAGAGGAAAAAAGACAATACAGACTGTAGTGTTATGGTTATAGTGAAAAGCACTGCAGGGAAACCAAAAAGAACAAGAGCCTTGGTGAGGTAAGAGTTCATCCTTATTCTATAAGAAGACTGCTGTTGTTGGAGGCAGATACATTCGGGACATTTAAGAGCCTCTTTGATAGGCATATGGATGAAAGAAAAATTGAGGGCTATGTGGGAGGGTGACTGACGTAGATTTAAAGGTCAGCACAGCATCATGGGCCAAAGGACCTCAACTGTGCTGCACTGTTCTATGACTGTTGCAGAGTATTGCAACGGTGGGAAAATTCTGTCCCTGGCCCTGGTGTTAGGTATTCTAAAACTTTAATACCTCCTGCTCGTGGTGAGGGGGAGAAGAGAGAACGTCCAGGATGCGATGTAGCTATCTTCTGTTGGAAACTGATGCATTGTGGGTCTCCCATTTGTGCTGGCCCTGATCTACCAAATGAGAAATAATCTGTCGCCTTTGGTCTAAAAGAGGCCAAGACTGAGCAGCAACTGACACAGGCAGATAACAGATGCAGATTATTCTGGCGGCAATGAGTCACCCTCCTGACAGGAGCACAGTTGACAGCTCCCGCCTCACGACTCTGTGCTGTCTGTTAATGGGACCACTTCACCGTGATATCGGGCACAAGGGGGGATTGTGTTCAGTTACAAAGAGTGCGTGGGAGGAGGGTTGAGATACTTGGAAAACTGTGGGAAGAAGAAACATTTTTAGTGGAGGGAAGAGAATTAGTGAGAACAAAAGACTTAAAAACAAATCAATAGGGCAGTGTAAGCTTCGACCGTGCATAAGGACCTAACTAGATTCAGCCAACAATTCACTAGCATACTTAACTAACAATTCACTAGCATACTTAACTAGTATGCAGCCCAACAATTCACTGGCATACTTAACTAGTATGCAGCCCAACAATTCACTAGCATACTTAACTAACAATTCACTAGCATACTTAACTAGTATGCAGCCCAACAATTCACTAGCATACTTAACTAGTATGCAGCCCAACAATTCACTAGCATACTTAACTAGTATGCAGCCCAACAATTCACTAGCATACTTAACTAGTATGCAGCCCAACAATTCACTAGCATACTTAACTAGTTCGCAGCCCAACAATGCAAACCTATAAATATGCTTTCATGTAAAATCTTATGTAGTCCAGAGGAGAGGAATAGGTCATTCAGTCTCTGGAGCTGGTTCGGCAATTAGGTTCAATTGAACCTATTCTACTGTTCAAAAAGACCCCTGATAATCACTAGCATAGCAGTTAGCGCAATGCCGTTACAGTTCGGAGTTCAAAATTCAATCCCAGCATCCTTTCCTTCCCATGTGCCCATGGGTTTCCTCCGGGGGTTCCAGTTTCTCTACAGAAGTGGTTTGCCTTTGCATTCTTCTGGGCAGTGTCTTTACAAGATGGGTGACCCCAGCCGTTATTACGGACTGCCTGCCTGGCTTCAGTGATCACATAACCAGGACTTCTGATATACACCAGACACCCATTGTAAATTGTCCTGCAATTACGCTAGTGTTAAATAAGTGACTGTGCAGCTCGTTGGACCAGAAGAGCCTGTTCCATGCTGTATCTCTAAATAAATAAGTAAACAAACCACAGATAAATAAATAAACAACACATACTAAATGCTGAAGGAACTCAGCAGGTCAGGCAGCATCTATGGAAAAGAAGACAAAACAGTCGCCATTTTAGGCCGAGATCCTTCTTCTGGACTGAGAAGGGAGGAGGAAGATGCCAGAATAAAAAGGTGTGGGGAGGGAAGGTGATAGATGAAGACAGGTGAGTGGGAAAGGTTAAGGGCTGGAGAAGAAAGAATCTGATATGATGACCTCAGCTCCACTTCCTTCCCACAAATGCTGCTCCACATTCTAGCATCTGCAGTCTCTTGTGTCTCCACTTTCCTACCTCTTCCCCATTATCCTGGGCTCTCCTTTAAACCAAAATACTGACTGCCTTACCCTGCAATGAGGGAGGAGAATTGCAAACATTCATAATCCACTGAGAAGAAATTCTACCTTATCTTTAAAATAATAAGCCATCCCCTTTAGTGAGAGCATTGCTTGCACTTCTAGATTCAACACCCCCCCCCACCCTCATACATGAGGCCAAATCTCTTCTCAATATCCACTTTGTCCACTCTTATATATTTTTGCAGTTTCCCAGGGAACATAAGGTTTCCCAGGGTAGAAGTGTGAAATACTAGAGGGACATGCATTTAAGGCGAGAGAAGAAAAATTCAAATGAGATGTGTGACGCAAGATTTTTAACACAGAGAATAACAGTCTGCCTGGGATTGGTGTGCAAACAGATAGAATAGGCGCTTTAAAAAAAAATACATAAGTGTTGCGGTAAAATTACTTTAGTCAGAGGGTGGTAAATCTGTGGAATTTGTTGCCATGAGCGGCTGTGGAGGCCAAGTCATTGGGTGCATTTAAGGCAGAGATAGATAGGTTCTTGATTAGCCAGGGCATCAAAGGGTATGAGGAGAAGGCAGGGGAGTGGGGATGACCGGAAGAATTGGACCAGCCCATGATTGAATGGCAGAGCAAACTCAATGGGCCAAATGGCCTACTTCTGCTCCTATATCTTATGGTCTTATATAAAGGGAACGTAGGGATATGGATCATGTACCAACAGGAGAGACTTAGTTTAAGGAAGAGGTGCAGTCGACGTTTCAGGCCGAGACCCTTCGTCAGGACTACGTTCACCAGCAACTTTTATGTGTGTTGCTGGAATTTCCAGCATCTGCAGAATTCCTGTTGTTTGAGACTTAGTTTAATTTGGCTTTGTGTTTGACACAGATATTATCTGCCAAAGAGTTTGTTTCTGCGCTATGTTGTTCTTCTCCAGCCCTTGACCTTTCCTACCCATCTGGCTTCACTTATCACCTTCCAGCTAGCCACCTTCCCATCTGTCCACCTTCTTATTCTGCCATCTGTCCCCTTCCTTTTCGGTCCTGAAGAAGAGTCTCGGCCTGAAACATCGACTGCTTACTCTCTTCCATAGATGCTCTCTCACCTGCTGAGTTCTTCCAGCGTTCCCTGTGTGTTGTTATGCTATTCTATGTTTTATATAAGATCGCATCTCATTCTTCTAAACTCCAAAGACCAGAGGCCTAACTTGCTCCACCTTTCTTCCACAGTCCAAAGACTTATTGGTTGGTAGGTTAATTGGTCATTGTAAATTGTCCCGTGATTAGGTGAGGATTAAAACAGGCGATTGCTGGGCGGCGTGGCTCGAAGGATCAGAAAGGCTTAATCCACACTGTATCTCAATAAATAAGTAAAATCATAGCAAATGGAAACAGGCCCTTCAGCCAATCATGTCCATACTAGACATCAATCATCCAAATACTCTATTTTCTCACCTGCATCTCCCCCACTTGCCAATCCCTCCCCGTCCTCCGACCATCCCACCAAACCCAATTCCCTCTGCCACTCAGAGCAGTTTACAGTGGTCCAATTAACCTGTTTCTCTTTTTTTCAGGGTGTGTGGAGAAGCACTGGCATGCAGTGGTTAGCGTAATGCTATTACAGCGTTAGCGACAACCGTTCAATTCTGGCCCCATCCGTAAAGAGTTTGAATGCTTTCCTCGTAGGTTTCCTCTGGCGTCTCTGATTTCCTCCCACATCCTAAAGACAAACTGGTGAGTAGGTTAATTGGTCACATGTAATTTGTTGGCATGGGCTCGTCAGACCGGAAGGGCCTGTCAGTGTGCTACATTTTTAAATATATAAACACAGACAGCGCCAGAGGTCAGGACTGAGGTATGAAATAACAGAGCCAACTCCTGTGCCACTATTTCAGCTTAGTTTATGGCTACTCAAATGTTAACACTCAGAACTCTACAACGTAATAGCACGAAGGACTGTGTGGATAGGCATAGCTTAAATATCATCTATAAATTTGCTGACGATACAACCATTGTTGGCAGAATCTCAGATGGGGCGAGAGGGCGTACAGGAGCGAGATATACCAGCTAGTTGAGTGGTGTCGCAGCAACAACCTGGCACTCAATGTCAGTGAGACCAAAGAGCTGATTGTGGACTTCAGGAAGGGTAAGACGAGGGAACATGAACCAATCCTCATACAGAGATCCGAAGTGGGGAGAATGAGCCATTTCAAGTTCCTGGCTGCCAAAATCTCTGAGGATCTAACCTGGACCCAACATATTGAAGCAAATACAACCAAGTCATAACAGCAGCTATATTTCATTAGGAGTTTGAGGAGATTTGGTATGTTACCAAAGACACTCACATATTTCTACAGATGTACCGTGGAGAGCATTCTAATTGGCTGCCTCACTGTCTAGTATGGGTGGTGGGGCAGGGGTGCGGAGGGAGGGGTACCGCACAGGATCAAAATAAGCTGCAGAGAATTGCAAACTTAGTCAGCTCCATCATGGGCACTAGCCTCCATAATATCCAGGACATCTTCATGGAATAATGCCTCAAAAAGGTGACATCCATCATTAAGGACCCCCATCACCCAGGTCATGCCTTGTTCTCATTGCTACCATCAGGAAGGAGGTACAGAAGCCTGAAGGCACACATTCAATGATTCAGGAACAGCTTCTTCCTCTCTGCCATCAGATTTCTGAATGGACATTGAACCAATGAAGACCACTTCACTACTTTTTTATTTCTAGTTTTGTCATAGTCATAGTCATACTTTATTGATCCCGGGGGAAATTGGTTTTCATTACAATTGCACCATAAATAATTAAATAGTAATAAAACCATAAACAGTTAAATAGTAATATGTAAATTATGCCAGGAAATAAGTCCAGGACCAGCCTATTGGCTCAGGATGTCTGACCCTCCAAGGGAGGAGTTGTCAAGTTTGATGGCCACAGGCAGTAATGACTTCCTATGACGCTCTGTGCTGCATCTTGGTGGAATGAGTCTCTGGCTGAATGTACTCCTGTGCCCACCCAGTACATTATGTAGTGGATGGGAGACATTGTCCAAGATGACATACAACTTGGACAGCATCCTCTTTTCAGACACCACCGTCAGAGAGTCCAGTTCCATCACCACAACATCACTGGCCTTATGAATGAACTACTTAGTTAACTAATATATATATATATATTTACTGTAATTCACATTTGGTTTTACATTGTACTTCTGCTGCAAAGACAAAAAATTTCACAACATATGCTGGTGATATTAAACCTGATTTTGTTTCTTTGGCAGAGTGGTTGCTCTCTTGTTTGCCAATCAAAGTCAGTCGTAGTCCCATCTTCAGAGATTTAGGTGTTAAAATGTAGGCTGACAACCTAGGGGAGTGCTGCACTGCCTTTCAGATGAGACACTGAACTGAGAGACTGTCGGCCTTCCCTCGTGGATGCAGAACATTCTAGCCTACTCTGCTGATTCAGACCAGCACATATATCGAGGGACTGTGAAATAAATTTGTCTGGGTGCCATATATAACTACATTGAGGTAATAAAAAGAAAAGCAGAATGCAGCATTTGGTGTTGTGGCTACAGGGAAAGCGCAGTGTGAAATAAAGATCAAAGTGACAGTAAGGTGGAATGGGAGGTAAAGAATTTGTCTTGAGCCTATGACAGATTTGTTCAAGGCACGAATAGCAGCAGGATAGAAGCTGACCTTTAGCCTGATGATAGATGTTTCTGTATCTTTTACACAGCAGGAGAGGGGAGAAGAGAGAATGGGGTGGGGGATGTCATTTATTATGCTTGTTGCTTTTCCAAGTAGTGAGTAGTGAATGGAGTCAATGGAGGGGGATTCTGGTTTAAGATGGTGCTGGTGAAACACAGTGATGACTTACTGGCAGCAAGCAAAACTTCTAACTACTTTACTGATACACTTTCTCTGAAAGACAGTCACTGCAATCAACAGCCTGTAACTTCTCTTTCAGAGTTGAGCTTTGACCCACCTGTACAGCCTGACATTTTTGCAGTGTGAATGAAGTCCCAGAGGTGCAGGACAGTTGTGGTGTAGCATGTATGTGCTGAATCGGGGCGGTGGAACCTGGGCTTGTGAGTGAGGAACGAGCCAACGAATGGCGATTGCGGGGGTAGAAGTGGAACCGATTCAAGGTGACGGATCCAAGGTGAGGCGAGGCAGAGTCGGGGCAGCGGGGCCCATGCCAAGAGCAAGGAACAAGCTGATGTTTCACCGATTTAGGTGCCACGCCAGATTGGAAAGGTTGGATAAGGGGCAAATCATGGTATTGGGGCCCAGCCTAAGAGCATATCGAAGCGGCAGGACCCTGGTCCAAGAGTGAGGAATGAGCAGAGATATGACCAGATTAAGCGCTGGGCCAGACTGAAAAGATGAGGGTGTCGGGTCTGGAGGCGAAAGAAGAGCCAGTGTTCAGCTCACTGCTCTGCAAAGCTTACATGTCCCTGCACTGAAATGACTTCCCCCTTCCTTTCTGGTCCTGAAGAAAGGTCTTGAGCCGAAGCATTGACTGTTCATTCCCTCCCACAGATGCTGCCCGACCTGCTGGGTTCCTCCAGCATCGTGTGTGTGTTGCTATAGATTTCCAGCATCTGCAGGCTTTCTCATGATTTATGATCAGTTTATCAGTTTCTTGTAACATGCTGGATTAGTGCTTCAGCTTCCAATGAAGTCACGGGAACTTTTACATCAAGATGTAGAGATAAGTGGGATTAACCTCTTCTGGAAGATGGGATGGCAACAGCCTCAGACTGTACTCTCTGCTTGGGTGGCAGAGTCCGGTTTCTTATCACACATTTCTGACTCACAGAAGGATGACCAGTGTTGCCAGTGCTGTTCCTTGTACTATTTTGAGTTTTAACATACTGTGCCGACACAAGCCAAATTGAAACCAATAATTAATTTGAAAGAAGCTTAACGCTGTACACTGTGGGCTCTTTTGCTGGATTCTCTCAGTTCACTGGTCTGACTAAATGTTCTTCCGGCACATTTTAAACAGTTAACATCCCTGTAAGAAACAAAGCTTACCAGATAGGTACTGAAGAGATGTCAAAACTTCTGTTATTATGTATGGAGAAACTGAGGAAATAGTTACTTCTGTTTGTGGACAGGGCCACAGATTTAACATTTGGGTGTCAGCCATGGCTATAAGCAGCACTGGGGCCCCACAGGGGACTGTGTTGGCTCCCTTCCTGTTTACCTTGCATACATTAGACTTTAGATACAACACTGAGTCATGTCATCTGCAGAAATTCTCTGATGACTCTGCAATAGTTCGGTGTATAAAGGGAGGACAGGAGGATGAATACAGGGCCCCGGTGGAGGACTTTGTCAAATGGTGCAAACTGAATCATCTGCAGCTCAACATCACATAGCAAAGGAGATGGTGATGGACTTTAGGAAGACCAAGCCTGCACTGCTCCGTTACTATTGATGGTGAGGACGTGGATGTGGTGAGGACCTACAAGTACCTGGGGGGCACCTAGATTGCAGACTTGACTGCAGCACCAACATAGAAGCTGTGTACAAAAGAGTCACCTCTACTTCTTGAGGAGACTGAGGTCCTTTGGATTATGCAGGCCTCTCCTTCACACATTCTAACAATCTGTTGTTGCCAGTATAATCTTCTATGTGGTGGTGTGCTGGGGCAGTGGCATCAACATGGGTGATGCCAACAGGCTCAATAAACTGATTAGAAAGGCTGGCTTTGTTATAGGAGTCAAACCGAACACACTGAAGACTGTGGTAGAACGAAGGACCCTAAGAAAATCCTGGCAATTCTGGACAATGTTTCTCACCCTCTGCATGCAATCCTAGCTGAACAGGGGAGCACTTTTAGTAATAGACTAAGGTAACTGTGCTACTCCCAAGAGTGCTATATGAGGTTATTCTTACCTTCAGCCATTAGGCTCTATAATGAATCAACCTATAGCTGGAGAAGTGATGGCCCCGTCCTGTTAGGACTGTTTGTGGTAACTTATTTTTTATTCTTTCTACTTCTCTTCTAATATTTGTATATCTGTGCACTTGTAATGCTACTGTGACACTGCAACACACATCAAAGTTGCTGGTGAATGCAGCAGGCCAGGCAGCATCTCTAGGAAGAGGTACAGTCGACGTTTCGGGCCGAGACCCTTCGTCAGGACTAACTGAAGGAAGAGCTAGTAAGAGATTTGAAAGTGGGGGGGGGGAGATCCAAAATGATAGGAGAAGACAGGAGGGGGAGGGATGGAGCCAAGAGCTGGACAGGTGATTGGCAAAAGGGATATGAGAGGATCATGGGACAGGAGGCCCAGGGAGAAGGAAAAGGGGGAAGGGGGGGGAACCCAGAGGATGGGCAAGGGGTATAGTCAGAGGGACAGAGGGAGAAAAAGGAGAGTGAGAGAAAGAATGTGTGTATATAAATAAATAACGGATGGGGTACGAGGGGGAGGTGGGGCATTAGTGGACATTAGAGAAAGATGAAGCCACAATCACGTTGGAGGAACAACACCTTATATTCCGTCTGGGTAGCCTCCAACCTGATGGCATGAACATTGACTTCTCTAACTTCCGCTAATGCCCCACCTCCCCCTCGTACCCCATCTTTTATTTTTATACACACATTCTTTCTCTCACTCTCCTTTTTCTCCCTCTGTCCCTTTTTCTATACACCCTTTGCCCATCCTCTGGGTTCCCCCCCCCTTTTCCTTCTCCCTGGGCCTCCTGTCCCATGATCCTCTCATATCCCTTTTGCCAATCACCTGTCCAGCTTTTGGCTCCATCCCTCCCCCTCCTGTCTTCTCCTATCACTTTGGATCTCCCCCTCTCCCTCCCACTTTCAAAGCTCTTCCTTCAGTTAGTCCCGACGAAGAAGAGTCTCGGCCCGAAACGTCGACTGTACCTCTTCCTAGAGATGCTGCCTGGCCTGCTGCGTTCACCAGCAACTTTGATGTGTGTTGCTTGAATTTCCAGCATCTGCAGAATTCCTCGTGTTTACATTGTGACACTGTAATTTCCTTTGGGATCAGTAAAGTATCTATCTATCTATCTACAGCTACAAGGTGGATGTGAAACAGAAGAAAGACTGCTCGTGCTGGAAGTCCAGAGCAACACACAAAGTGCAGAGTAATACAACAGATCAGGTAGCGTCGGTGGAAGGAATAGAACATTCAAGAATGTGTGGTGAGATCCTTCATCAGGACTGGAAAGAAAAAGGGGAGATTACGGGTATATAAAGGTGGGGGGAAGGGGTTGATCAAAAGCTTGCTGGTGATAGGAAGAGTTGATAGGCAAATGAGGGAGGGGGAGAGCAAGAATGATGTACAAAGCTGGTAGGTCATAGGTGGTAGGAACAAAGAGCTGAAGAAGATGGAATCTGGTAGGAGAGGACAGTTGACCATGGAATAAAGTGAGAGGTCAGGAAGGTGGAAGGTGTGTGTGGCAGGCAGATCAAGAGGATGAGGGAAGGAAAAAAACAAAGGGTTGATGGGATAGAGGAAAACCTGGGGACAGGGGTTGTTTACTGGAAGTTAAAGAAATTGGTGCTCATGCCATCTGATGAAGACTACCAAGGCAGAATATGAAGTTCTGTTTCTCTGTTCTGCATCGAGCCTCCACTTGGTCATGAACAGACATGTCAGTGTGAGAATGGGAAATGGAGTTAAAAGGACTGGCCACCAGGAGACGCTGGATGCAACGACAGATGGAAGATAGATGTGAACATACGAGCGAATAGGATCAGGAGCTTGTGATTCTAGATGTATCGAAATAGAATCAACCAACACCTTCAGTAGGTACTTGAAGAGGCACTTTAGGTGAATAATTTGGATGACTACAGGGAAAGAAATGGGGAATTGTAAGATGCTATTGATCTACCAGGGGCTGATATACACTCAATGGCCACTTTATTAAGTAGAGCATAGAATAGTACAGCACAGTACAGGCCCTTCCGCCCACAATGTTGTGCCGACCCTCAAACCCTGCCTCCCATATAAGCCCCCACCTTAGATTCCTCCATATACCTGTCTAGTAGTCTCTTAAACTTCACTACATGAGGTATTTAGTAAATGGCCTCTCAGTGTATTCTTCCCCTGCTGAAACACCACATTGAGAGCTCCAGATTACTATACACATTCTCACAGATTGGTGAGTACTTTGCAGAAAACATCTGTTCAATTGGCACGAGTGATCCTAAACTTCCAGTTGGCTACATCTTCAATTCTCCGTCTCACTCTCACTGTCTTTGGCCTCTTACCCTGCTACAACAAACAACATCGTAAACTTTGGCAACCATGTATCGAAGTTCCAAGTAAATTGTATTATCAGAGTACATTCGTATATGTCACCAGATACAACCCTGAGATACATTCTCCTGCTGGCTTACTCAGCAAATCTATAGCATACTAACCGTAACAGATTCAATGAAAGATCAACCAGAAGACAAGAAACTGTGCAAATGCAAATATAAATAAATAATAATAAATAATGAGAACATCAAATAACAAGATAAGGAGTCTTTAAAATGAGATTCTTGGTTGTGGGAACATCTCAATGGATGGGCATGTGAGTGTAGTTACCCCCTTTTGTTCAAGAGCCTGATGGTTGAGGGGTAGTAACTGTTCCTGAACCTGGTGGTGTGAGTCCTGAGGCTCTTGTATCTTCTACCTGATGGCAGCAGCAAGTAAAGAGCATGACCTCAGTGGTGAGGTCTCTAATGATGGATGCTGCTTTCCTACAACAGCATTTCATGTAGATGTGCTCAATGGTTAGGAGGGCTTTGCTTGTGAAGTACTGGGGCAAATCCACTACCTTTTGCAGGATTTTCCTTTCAAATGGTGCCCCACACAGACTTCCAATCTGCGCCTTGTGAGGCATGAAAATGCCCGACGCAGGCCTCTCATGGTCTGAGTCGACGTTCCCTCCCCTTCCTTTCAAAGACATTGGTGTTTCCATACCAGGCCATGATGCAGCCAGTCGATACACTCTCCATTACACAGCTATAGAAATTTTGATGACACGCCGAATCTCTGCAGACTCCATGTATCATCTTCAAATGAGGCTTTTGGGACTCAAAATTCATTCAAAAGTTTCAGATTACCATCCTCTCCAGTTTATATCACTTCTGATGAAAGATCACACTTAATTTCAAAACGTGTAGATGAACAATCTGCATTGTAGCTCAGTGTATGTAAATAATCTCAGGAGACACACTAGTCCTTTCACATCTTATGGGTGTGGGAAATGGGCCCAACATAAGCAAGCAGGGCTATCTCAGATAGACACCTTGGCCAACATGCACAAGTTGGGCCAAAGGGCCTGCTAGGCTGCTGTCTGTCTCGATGACTCCTCTGTTCTGAGCAATTAGGGATCCAAACCTGAGGGGCAATGATTATTTCACTGAAATGTACTATGTTCAGCATTCACAACTGTCATGGTCCCGACAGAACAGCCACAGGCATCCAAGTTTTGGTGCTCCAACTCCCCAGAGTATGGTTAGCCACCAGTATCCGTTTAAGACTCAGACTGCCAATTATTGCCTATCATGTTACTTCATGGAAAAAATGAATTTAAAGGCCTCATAGCTGAGCACTCTGCTCAGTGAGTTCTATTTCTGTTTGTGATTTTGCCTTCAGATTTCCATAAGATACAGGAGCAGAATTAAGCCATTTGGCTCCTTGAGTCCACTCTCCCATTTCATCATGAGGATCCAAATATCCTCTCCGCTCCAATCTCCTGCCTTCTCCCCATATCCCTTCGTGCCCTGACCAATCAAGAATCTATCAACCTCTGCCTTAAGTACACATAAAGACTTGGCCTCCACAGCTGTCTGTAGCAAAGAATTCCACAGATTCACCGCTCTCTGACTAAAATTCCTCCTCATCTCCATTCTAAAAGGATGCCCCTCTATTCTAAGGCTGTCCTCTGGTCTTAAGACTCTCCCATCACAGGAAACATCCTCTCCACATCCACTCTATGAAGGCCTTTCACCATTAAATAGATTTCAATGAGGTCACCCCTTATCCTTCTGAATTCTCGTGAATACAGACCCAGGGCCATAAATGTTCTTCATATGACAAGCCATTGAATCCCAGAATCATTTTCATCAACCTCCCTTGAACCCTCTGCAGTTTCAGTACATCCTTTCTAAGATCAGGGGCCCCAAACTGCTCACAATACTCCAAGTGAGGCCTCACCAGACCCTCAACATTACATCCTTGCTTTTATATTCTAGTTCTTGAAATGAATGCTAACATCCTATTTGCCTTCCTCACCACTGTCTCAACCTGTAAATTACCCTTTAGGGAATCCTGCACAAGGACTCCTAACTCCCCTTGTGCCTCAGACTTTTGTATTTTATCTCCATTTAGAAAATAGTCAACCCTTTCATTTCTTGTTTGTGTGGTCTTGTTTATCTTGAGTCTGATTTAATTCTAGACTTTACTCTGCAGTTGGTTCATCACCATCCACAGCTATCTCATTACAACAATGTGTTCTCCTCTGCATTAGGTAAGTACAACACAGTTGGGGAACCTCAGTGAAGTGTCTGCACCCAATCCACAGGAGAGGCCCTAAGTGCCCACTTATCTGCATCCCATTCCCACTCTGACCAATCAGTCAGAGCTACTTGCACTGTTGTAATGAGGCCCAATGTAAATTTGTGAACAGTTCCTTATTTTCCTTTTGGGAATGCTGTTAGCATTCCGAATTCATTATTTAATGCTGCAATCCTAGGCAACTTACTTTCTTGCTTTGGATCAGAAATTATCATTTATGCTTGAAGTCATCCACTTGTGAAACTGTTTTTCTCTCTCGAACCTGCTGAGAATGTTCTAAGTCTTACATTTTTCTGTCCCTTTGTGCGGTTGCGTAGCAGTTAACGCGACACTATTCCAGCCCGGTGCATTGGATTCAGAGTTCAATTCCAGTGCTTTCTATAAGGACTTTGTACGTCCTCCCCGTGAACATGTGGGTTTCCTCCGGGTGCTCTGGTTTCCTCCCACAGTCGTAAGATGTACTGGTTATTGGGTTAATTGGTCATTGCAAATTGTCCTGTGATTAGGCTAGTATTAAATAGGTAGGTTGCTGGTTGGTGTGGCTTATTGGTCCAGAAGGGCCTGTTGTGAGCTGTATCTCTAAATAAAATTAGTACAATAATCTCACTCTCACATTGCACAGTTTCTGTTCATGATCCCTTGATCTAACTCTCCTCATGAATGCATCAATAGGATAAGCTCGCAAATGAAACCTCACTGAACCCCTGGTCTCACCCCAATGAAGTATTCCCTTTGTCCCTATCCATAGAAGAGTCACACTTCTGAAACATTCATTCTGTTCCTCGGTCCCCGGATGCCACTTTACCTCTTGAGTATTTGTGCATTTTCTGTTTTTATTTCATATTCTGTTATTTTTTATTCCCAGCACCTGCTTCTTTTTGTTTGGATTTCATTTGCAGTTTGTGGCCTTGTGTCCGACTCGTGCTGAAATCTATTCACCCTGGGATACTAATGACGATAGGGGAGAAGGCCAAACAGAATACAAAGGGTGCCGGCCGGTTTTGTAGATGTGCAGTTAGACATATGCAGTTGTCAGCTTTCTGTCAGTGAAAAGACAGGCCTCCCTTCTATGAAACCCACACACACTCGAAAGCAACAGTCACAATACATCACTGAGAAAGCTGCTCTTCATAGTTCAATGTCAAACGTAACCTTGATAGTTATTCCCGGACAACATCTCCTCTTACTAGCAGAGGAAACATTTCGGTTGGCCAAGACTCTGAGAGACACTTCAGAGAAACTATTCATTCAGTCTTCAAGAAGGAGCCTAGCAGCTGGTGAGGTGCAAGGTCATGCAGTCTGTGAAGACTTCTGACTGTGCTGAGTTAACTCACTTGAACCAAGGAGATGTTGCAGGCACTGGCAGTGGGATGGAGGAGTCAGTCAGTATGACTTCTGTTAGAGTCTGGAATGAGCTGCTTTCATAGAGTCACAGAGCACGACTGCACAGGGACAGGCCCTTCAGCCCTTTTAGTCTGTGCCAGCCTGGTCTTCTGCCTAGTCCCATTTAATTACAAACACAGGTGTGTAAAAAGGGCCTGTAGGATCACTGGGGACCTGAGTCACCCCAACCACAATCTATTCCAGCTGCTACCATCCAGGAAACGGTACCGTAGCATAAAAGCCAGGACCAACAGGCTCCCACACAGCTTCTTCCACCAGGCCATCAGACTGATGAACTCACGCTGATTTGAGTGTATTTCTATGTTACATTGACTGTTCTATTTATTATAAATTATTATAAATTACTATTATTGCACATTGCACATTTAGATGGAGACGTATTGTAAAGATTTTTACTCTTCATGTATGTGAAGGATGTAAGAAATGAAGGCAAATCAATTCCACACCTCTCTCATCCACTTAACTATCCGAACTCTCTCAATTGTTACAGTTAAACCCACATCCACCACTTGAGCTGACAGCTCGTTCCACACTCACACCACCCTCTAATTGAAGAATTTTTGCCTCAGATTCTCCTTAAATATTTCACCTTTCACCCTAAACCTATGACCTCTAGTTCTAGTCTCACCCAACCGGATGAGAAAAAGCTTGCTTGCATTCACCCTGTCATTACCCCTCATAATTGTGTATACCTCTATAACCAAGGGGTCCCTACGGGTGCCTTGCTGAATGGTATTGGTGCACGGCATAAAAAAGTTTGGAAATACCTGATCTATAAGATCTCCCCTCATTCTCCTGCACTCCAGTGCATGGGTGGCAGCAACGGCTCCAACACAACCATCAAAAGCTTAACAGAACATGTACTTGAAAAGTGGGGGAGAAAAAACAATCCCAAAATTCTTCAAAGGCATTCAAAAATGAACCGGACAGGCCAAGGAAAATTAATTTGTAGGGCTTTGGGGAATGAACAGAGGAACAGAACTGACTGGATTGTCACACCAAAGAGCTAGCACAACCTTTGTCACTGCCAGGATACTTCTATAAGGTGTGAGGAAAGGGCAGAGGAAGAGGGGTTGATTGGATAGATTATTCAGAGCTGCTCAGTAAATTAGGCAAGTATGCCTTCAGCGCCTTCATCCAGATCATTTATATAAATTGTAAAAGGTTGAGGCCCCAGCACAGATCCTGTGGTATCTCATTTATTAAATGATGCCAGCTGATGAGGTACCCATTAGCAGTTCCTCACTGTTTCCTGTTAACTGATCTATCCATCCATGCCAAATGTGTTACGTCAAACATCATTAGCTTTTATTTCCCATAATAATCGTTGATTTCCCACCATAGTCACGGTCTGGTATGGAAACACTAATGCCCAAGAAGAGAGAAGCCTACAGAAATTGGTAGACACAGCCCAGCCCATCACAGGCCTCCTCTCCACTGAGCACTTCTACAAGGAGCACTGCCACAAGAAAGCAGCGTCCATCGTCAAGGGTCCCCACAATCCAGGCCTCGATGTCTTTTCGCTGCTGCCATTGGGAAGAAAGTCCCACACCACCAGCTTCAGGAAACAGTTATCCTTCAAGCATCAGGCTCCTGAACCAGCGTGGATAACTTCACTCACCTCAACTCTCAACTGACTACACAGTCTATGGACTCACTGTCAAGGACCCTACAACTTATGTTCTCAGTATTATTTATTTACTTTTTTTTTCTTTTCACAGTTTATCTTCTTTTGCACATTGGTTGTTTGCCAGTCTCATTCGTATATATGCTTCATTGATTTTATTGTATTTCTCTGTTCCTCTGTGAATGCCCATAAGAGAATGAATCTCAGGGTAGTATATACATACGTACATTGATAATAAATTAGTTTAGAACTTTGTACTTGGAAGTTGATGTGTCACCTCATCAAATGCTCCTGTGTATTTAGTTATAGTACATCCACTGGGCCGCCCTTATCTATAGCTCTGGCTGCTTCTTCAAAGGACTCGAATGAGTTGATCAAACAGGAATTCCTCTCACAAACCATAATGACTTTGCCTGACTGTTTTGATTTTCAAGTGCCCTGCAATAACACCTCTCATAATAACTTCTAACATTTTCCCTGTGACAATGTTAGCCTAAACCAGAGGACATATGTTTGAGGTAAGCGGAGGAAAGTCCAAGGGGAGATGTCGGAGTTAAGTTGTTTACACACACAGAGTGGTATGTGCTTAAAACACACTGTAGTAGAGGTTGATACAATAGGGACACTTACAGACTCTTAGACAGGCAGATGAATGTACGAAAAATGAAAGGTTATGGGCTGTGTAGGAGGGAAGGGTTAGATGGATTTTAACTCTGATTCCCATTCCTGTTCCAACGTGTCAGTCCATGGACTCCTCTTGTGCCATGATGAAGCCACCCTCAGGGTGGAGGAGCAACACCTTATATTCTGTCTAGGCATCCTCCAACCTGATGGCATGAACATCAAATTCGCCTTCCAGTAAACAAGTTCCACTGCCTCCCTTCCTCTATTCCTCACTCTGACCTTTTACTTCTTCACACCTGCCTATTGCTTCCCCAGGGTCTCGTCCTCCTCCTTTTCCTCCTACGGTCCACTTTCCTCTCCTATTAGATTCCTTCTTCTCCAGCCCTTGACCTGTCCCACCCACCTGGCTTCACCTGTCACCTTCCAGCTAGCCTCCTTCCCCTCCCCCACCCCACCCATCTTTTTATTCTGGCAGTTCCCCCTTCCTCCTCAGTCATGATGAAGGGTTTACTCTTTCCCATAGATGCTGCCTGACCTACTTTCTGTTTCAGTCCCAATTGAATATAAGAGTTACAATTGCTATTTACAAACAAATGGCATCCTTCCCAATTCTTAGCAGTTTTGGAAAATAAAAACCAACAGATCAGCTGTGTAACTGTCCACATCATGTTTTTTTTTCACCCCCAAGTGGCATCACCTGAGTTCTGCTCAGCTGCTGAGGACTGGGGTGAAACATGGGACTTCTTTCCTTCTCTGAAGCATTATTTGCACTCACAGTTAGAATGATGACATGCCCAAGAGGATGTGAATCTATTATGACTTGGCAATCTTTGAGAGCCAGAAGAAATATTAAGTTTGAGGAAAAATAATCATCTAAACAACCCTCGCCTTTTGCCTCAACTGTCACAGCAGTACACAAAACCTGGCCCTTGAAGAACTTGAACACCATTGTGTCAGAGCAAGTTGGCAGAGAAGTGTTAAAGTGCTCAGTTACGCTGATGACTTCCAAGAGGACCTGGTCATGGTTTGGAGGCTTGCGTGCCTCAATGACCTGGAGAACTATGTTGGCTGGAGATAGGGCTTCATGCTTTATGGTCACTCATGCCAAGCAGGTCAAAGGGTAGAGGCCAGACTAAGAGAGGTCTACTTGTCCTCCAGGTTCGGGGGTTCATCTCAGGGCTACAACCCTGACTAGTAAAACAAAATTGTTATGGAAACCGCAATGAAGAATCCTTCCACATCTGAGTGTCCAAGGACAGAGAGATGGAGGACCTTCATTGCTACCCTCAACACCAGCAGGCATAATGGGCAGTAAGTAAGTCAAACTGGCACCCCAGGATAAATTTCCAAGCAGAGATTATCCAAACTATAAACAACAAACGATGTGCTGGAGGAAGTCAGTGACTTTATCAGCATCTTCATGAGTAAAGGAATCGTTGATGTTTCATGCTGATATTTTGCAGGACTCCTGTGTCTCCATTATCCAAATTATGATTTAATCCTTGAAGCCCAAGAGTTAAGTGGTGTCGTGATTGAAGTTTTCAGTAGTATGTTAAGAGGCATTGATTGCTGAGGAGACGGTGGGTGGAGAGCATAGTATGATCATCACAGTTGGTGTTGGTAAGGGGGCTTATTATTGCCACAAGTAACAAGATAAAATGTAAAACTTAGTTTTTCAAGCCATCCAAAATATTGAGGTAGGACAAGGGAAAAGCCATAAACAGTGCAGAAACATAAACAGGAGAAATTCTTTGGATGCTGGAAATTCAGATTAACACACACAAAATACTGGAGGAACTCAGCAGATCAGGCAGCATCCATGGAACTGAATAAAAATCAACTTTTTGGACCGAGACCCTTCTTCAGGACTGGAAAGAAAGGTGGAAGACGCCAGAATAAAAAGGTGGGGGGTGGGGAAGGAGGATAGATCGGAGGTGATAGGTGAAGCCAGGTGGGTAGGAGAGATAAAAGGCTGGAGAGGAAGGAGTCTGATTGGAGAGTGGACCATAGGAGAAAGGGAAGGAGGAGGAGGACGAGGTAAGAGGCCAGAGTGGGGAATAGCAGAAGAGGGGAGGATGGAGAAAATTTTTTTTACTGGAAGGATAAATCAATATTCATACCATCAGGGTGGAGACTACCCAGGTGAAATACAAGGTGTTGCTCCTTCACCCTGAGGGTGGCCTCCTCTTGGCAAAAGAAGAGGCCAGGGACTGGCATGTCATAATGGGAATGGGAATTCAATTTAAAATGTCTGGCCACCAGAAAGTTCCTCTTTAGGCAGATGAGAGGAGGTGCAGAATACACTGTTACAGTTTCAGAGAAAGAGGCAAAGAACATGTAGATAGCCAGGGACTTTTCCCCAGGCTACAAATGGCGAATATGAGGCTGCATTAATTTTAAGGTGATGGAGGAAAGCATAGGGAGATGTCAGGGGTAAGAATTTTAGACAATGTGGGTGCGTGAAATTTTCTGTCAGGGTGGTAGAGGCATTTCAGGAACAGTTAAATAGGAATATGGATGATAAAAAATGGAGGGCCATGTTGGAGGAATGGGTTAGGTTGATCTTAGAGTAGGCTGGCACAACATCATGGGCTGAAGGGCCTGTGCTGTACTGTAGTATTCTATTCTCTGTCTTCTAAAGTGTAGTGCATAGGTAGTGGGGTGGAGACACGTCTGTACCAAAGGAGATGTAAGTGCTCCGTCCCTCTGCTCACCTGCAGGTCACCCTTGGGCAAGGGGTAGCACCTGCTCAGCCCCCGATCAGGGTCACGTGAAGCTATGGGAGAAGGTGGTGGATAATCGTATGAACAGCTGGTGCATATCACAAGTCCTGGTTATGCCACCACTGAGGCCAGGCAGACAATCTCTGACGAGTATTGATAATGGCTGGAGTCACCTGTCTAAATTTTAAAGACACTACCCAGAAGAAGGCAATGACAAACCACTTCTGTAGAAAAATTTGCCTAGAACAATTATGGTCATGGAGGACCATGATCGTCTACATCATACAACACAGCACCTAATGATGATGATGAAAGTGTGGCGCAGGTAGATCAAAACGTGCAAGGGCATGACGAGGATGTTTTCAGACGTTTTTATCCTGTGTCTGCTCACAGGAGGGAGGACAGAGAGTATCTGGTGTGGAAAGGTTTTTCACCAAGCGGACCACAGCCTTGTCATAGGGTTTGGAGGCTCGCATGCCTCAATGAAGCAGAAAGCTATGTTGGCTGGATTCAGGGCCTTGTGCTTTGAGTCTTGGCAGGGTCACCCATGCCAAACAGGTCAAAGGGTAGAGGCCGGATTAAGAGTGGTCTACCAGTCCTCCAGGTTTAGGTGTTCAGTTCAGAGCTAATAACCGTAACTGGTCAAAAAAAATTGCAAGGGAAACAGCAAAGAATCCTTCCATATCTGCGTGCGATGGTAAACCAATGACAGAAAGAGATGGAGGACCTTCATTGTTGCCCTAAGCACCAACAGTGCAGCAGTAGGGAAGTAAGGAAGGGCTTTTGATGGCTGGTGCTCTGAATGTAGTGGGAAGTGTAGACTGAAGACTTCCAGCCTTTCAGAAAGTTAGGAAAAATTTAAACTGTGGAGTTTATGAATTTTAAATATGAGATGTTTTTTCGTTGGACGTTGTTATTCATGGTTGGTGGGTAAAACAAATGTACAAAGTGAATCACTAATTAACCATGATCTAATTGAATGGTGGAACAAGTTCAAGAGGTAAATGGCTTCATTGTCTTTCTACGTATCTGTTGGTCCCCTGTTTTACAGCAGGTCACTCTCAGTCTTCTACAGACTTAATGGATTCAAGGTCAGACATCCCACACATGGTCCAGATGCCCAAGAAGTGGGTCTCCATTAGTGCTAGATTAAGGTAGACTGGATTATAAACATGCTTTTCATCAACAAGGCAAACGCTCTACAAGAGTCAACCATACTGCTATACTGCAACCATAAAAGCAACCTATAATTATAAGTTTATTTATCCACAAGCCTTTGACTTGAGCCTTTGTTGAAACTTTCCTGGGACCAGCCTTTATTTGACAGTTCATGTCACACGAACACAAGACGTATTGGCATTGCGCATGAGTGATTTTCATTTTGTGCTGTGTGCTGGGTTGGGAAATTAGAGGGCTCAGGTTTTGTTACTGTGCCATTTGCTGTCAAATAGACAGACTCGGACATCTTCACAGTTTCAAACTGCCTGTCAGATTCGGTCCCAGCCCTGTCATAATAAATAGTGGCTGCACATGTAATTCTGACTAAAGAGCCAAGCAAGAAAGAAATCAATTTCAAATTTTTAATATAAGTTTTAATTCCAAACTGAATTCATGGAAAGAAATGATCCAAACATATAATGTACTCAGGATATAGTAGAATAGAGCATACTGTCTAGCATGGGCTACCAATACAGCTACAATTTTATTTTTTTTAAATTTCGATATAGATTGTGGTCTTCCGAGCCACTATGCCCAGCAACCCACCTATGTAACCCTAGCCTAATCACAGGATAATTTACAATGACCGATTAATCTACTAACTAGTATGTCTTTGGACTGAGGGAGGAAATTGGAGCACCGGAGGAAACCCACACACTTATGGGAAGAACATACAAACTTTCTTACAGAGAACACTCGAATTGAACTTGGAGCTCTTGCACCCTCGACTGTAACAGTGTAGGTTACCTCCTCTCCCAAGTATGATCCCACTTCTAATGGCACTGCTGGCTGGTGGAATTACTGTTAAGACTTGCCCAAAATAAGGTGCAGACTCAAATAAAGCAAGGACAAAAACCAACAAGTACAATCCCACAGGACCACAAACAAGAGACATGATGGGAAAATACTTTTTCTTAATCTCCTTCATTTGAGGAGGTGCAACAAGAAAGTTCAGATTCAGATTAATTTATTTATCTCACATGCATGGAAGCATACAGTGAAATATACAATGTGTGTATTGAGTGAAATGGGTCATTTGCATTAGCAACCAACACAATCTAAGGATGTGCTGAGGGCAGCCTGTAAGTGTCGCCACACATTCCAGCACCAATATACACAAACAACAACAACAACAGAACACAACAATTAACAAAACAACATCAGCAAAACAAGTCGCTTTCTCCCTCCCACCCACTCACACACAGACTTATCTCCAACCCCAGGACAGGCCTCTGCATGCTCAGCCTCCAGTGGACTTGCAGACTCGCAGACAACAGTTCTCCGACTTCTCCAGTGGACTCGGACTCTTAGACCCAGAGTTACAACCATTGGGCTTCAGCTTCTGGACTTCCAATCAATCGTTGGACTTCAGTCTTCGGTATCAAACCCAGAACTGGCCCATGACAGGATCCCAAACTCCAGGCCTTGAACTCTAGGCTCACCAACTTGTGTACCTAGGGAGTTACCAATCGTTGTGCTTCCTGCTCACACAAACATCTGATCCTGGGATTCACCAGCCTGGGGAAACTCACTGGTCCTCCTTCACAGATATCCTTTGTCACAGGTCCACGTTGCTGGTTTTGAGCACAGAGCAGTAGCTTGGACTCCAGGTGTCCACGTTGCTGGTCTTCAAACATGGGAGTGTAAAGCAGAAGCCCGGACTCTGGCCTGATCTCTAATTCCTCCATATCCCTGTCCATAAACCCTGATATGACTTCTAACTCCCCCAAAACCCTACCTGCAAACTTAAGAAATGGCTAAGTCTAAGCCACAACCTCGATGGAGACTGCAGCTTGGCGCCACCACATAGAGGAGACATCTTTTTTTAACCAGCTGAGGAATTGAATACAAGAAGAGCAGGACGGCTCTGCTAGAAATATGCTAACGGAGATTCACAGGGGTACCGCTAGATACTTCCCTGAAACCTGAGACACAGGTCGACAAAATGGCGGAGAAGGCACTGGGCATCAGTAAGAGCAAAGAGTACAAAAGTTGGGATGTCTTGTTACAACTGTACAGGACATTGGAGAGACCACACATAGAGTATTGTGTACCATTCTAGCCACAGAGCGATAGGCAGAATGTGGTTACATTGGAAAGGGTGCAGAGATAATTCGCAAGGATATTATCGGGGCTGGGGGGGCTTTAGTTATAAAGAGAGACTTGGTTAGGCTGGGGCTGTATCCAGACCAGTTCAAGAGCCTGGTGGTTGTTGGGTAATAACCTGGTGGTGTGGGAGCTAAGGCTCCTGCATCTCCTGCCCAATGGTAATAATGAGAAGAGAGCATGGCCTGGATGATGGATGCTGCTTTTATATCTAATACAGTAGGAAACTAAGAGCCCCAGTACGTATAAAAAACCCAGCATCACAATGCAGAAGAACAGGGAATTTATGTCCATTGTCCTGACCAATACCCATCCCTCAATCAACAGCACTATAGTAGAATAATTAGCCTTGCTTTGTAGGAGATTGCTATGAGTAACCTAGTTGCTGCGGTTGCCACGTTGCCATCATGACCTTTGGTTGTAAAACTGTGACTACAACCAGAGGTCATAGGCTAAGGGTGAGAGGTGAAAAGTTTAAGGGGAACATGAGGGGAAACTTCTTCACTCAGAGGGTGTGGAATGACGTGCCAGCACAAGTGGTGCACACGAGTTCTATTTCAACGTTTAAGAGAAGTTTTGATAGGTGTATGGATGGGCGGGGTAAGGAGGGTTATGGCCCCAGTGCAGGTCAATGGGAGTAGGCAGTTTAAAAGGTTCACCCTAGCTAGCTATGCCAAAGGTCCAGTTTCTGTGCTGTACTTTTCTATGACTCCATGCTTTGGAAATATGAAAAGCACGCAACTCTCTTTTACATAATGCAATCGCAATATTCCATGGCTCCTCTAAGAAGGGCTTTGGGACCTGATTTTTATCATTGCAATTGTAAAACTAAACTGATTTGCATGTTTCCCAGACAGATTTTTTTTTCCATTTCAACCCACCTAACGCAGCAAAAGTGAGTGGGTGGTTCTTGACCTACCTGCTCGAATTCATGAACTCCAAGAGTAATCGGAGGGTGAAATAGCTTTAGTTTTGTGCACGGGCTGCACTAGGGAGGTTTCTACACAAAGATGAATGGCAGGCTCCCACTCTGACTCCAATATAACTCAGCTACATGGCCCCCTGAGCCTTGCCCAGATTGCTGCTGCTTCAGTCCCGATCGCTGATGGAATTTATCACACCGCACGCTGCTGCCAATTACACAGAAAGCATTGCTTTTACCTCCACAAGAACCAGCCTGAGTGGCCTAATGTAGACAAATCACCTTGTGGTTATCATGGATTCACAGAGCCCTTCATCACTATTCCTGTCACTGTGGGCCACACTGGTCATTAGTGATGAGACTGTACACGTGCAAGTGCAATTAGGTGTGGAATAATGCCTGACATGATAGGATTACATATTTCTCATTGCAGTCGTGCGTAAAGGGCACAACTTACTGAGCCAGACCAGCAGAGGGACAATTGAAAACCTTGCCCTGCGAGCTCTGCTCCTCGAATTATCCGCTTGGCTGAAGAACTTTGCAGGAGAGTCATCGCTCTCACTGATTTTGCCCCTTTTGTGTTCCGTCAGCCGCAATAATCTTTTAATGCACTCACAATCTTTCCTGATTGTCTCCACGGGCATGTGACCAGAAGTGGTTTGAGTTAATCTGATGGTCTCTGCTGCTGTAACTGTTTCATCACTTTGCACTGATTTCAAATGAACTTCATGAAGTTTATGGCCGAGCTGACTCGATGGGCCAAATGGCCTAATTCTGCTCCAGTATCTTATAGTCTTATGGTCTAAGATTATGGCATGGGAGTAAGCCATTTGGCCTAGCTGATCCAAGCTCCAACATCATAATCCTCCTGTCAACATTACCTATGTCTTCTCTCCCCCAACACATTTCGCTGGCTTCCCACTCAGTGCATCCCAACTTTGGCTTCAGCACTTCAATGTAATCTAAACATTGTCTAGATAAAGAAGCTTCTCCTGAATTCCCCGCCTTACACACAGGCACAGCCTCTGGAGACAGACCCTCATGCATGGGGAAGTATATTTATTTCTTCTATCAAACTATTATTTAATCTCTGGACTGGTTCTCGATTCTGATTCTAATTCAATCATGATCACGCACAGTTGGCCACTAACACGGTGATCACGCTGCCTGTGTCAAAGGGCTTGAGTGATGTCACACACACACACACACACTCACTATTCAAGATGTCAAGGTGACCACCACCCACCCTGAGGGAATTTGAGCAGGACATTTGATGCAGTATTTGGATTTGTGTTTTGTACAGACCCAGGAGCTCGTCAAAATGTCCTGCTATGATTTCCTGCTACAAAGTAAATGGCAGGATACTTGGTAGTACAAAGTAAATGGCAGGATAATTGGTTGTGTGGAGGAGCAGAGGGATCTCGGGGTACATGTCCATAGATCCCTGAAAGTTGCCTCACAGGTGGATAGGGTAGTTAAGAAAGCTTATGGGGTGTTAGCTTTCATAAGTCGAGGGATAGAGTTTAAGAGTCGCAATGTAATGATGCAGCTCTATAAAACTCTGGTTAGGCCACACTTGGAGTATTGTGTCCAGTTCTGGTCACCTCACTATAGGAAGGATGTGGAAGCATTGGAAAGGATACAGAGGAGATTTACCAGGATGCTGCCTGGTTTAGAGAGTATGCATTATGATCAGAGATTAAGGGAGCTAGGGCTTTACTCTTTGGAGAGAAGGAGGATGAGAGGAGACATGATAGAGGTGTACAAGATAATAAGAGGAATAGATAGAGTGGATAGCCAGTGCCTCTTCCCCAGGGCACCACTGCTCAATACAAGAGGACGTGGCTTTAAGGTGAGGGGTGGGAAGTTCAAGGGGGATATTAGAGGAAGGTTTTTTACTCGGAGAGTGGTTGGTGCGTGGAATGCACTGCCTGAGTCAGTGGTGGAGGCAGATAAACTAGTGAAGTTTAAGAGACTACTAGACAGGTATATGGAGGAATTTAAGGTGGGGGCTTATATGGGAGGCAGGGTTTGAGGGTCAGCACAACATTGTGGGCCGAAGGGCCTGTACTGTGCTGTACTGTTCTATGTTCTATGATTTCAAAGACAAGGCGATCCTGTACTCTACTCACATTTTGTGTTGGCTCTTGAAACGGCGGCGGCAGCGGTGACGAATGTGGAGACTCGGACTTGTGCGGCGCAGGATACGCCTTACGGATGGCCTTCAGATCACTGGCACTTGACTGCTGCAGAGGGGAACACATTGCACATGGTTAAAGGAAAGACGTTTCCCCCTCCAATGATCCTAACAAATTTATGCAGATAAGCATTTTAACTTGTTCCATCACCGCCTAGTATGGAGGGGCTAACTGGAAAGAGCTGCAGAGACTTGTAAGCTCAGCTGGCTTCATCATGGGCACTAGCCTCCTCACCATCCTCACCATCCTTACCATCCTCACAAGGTGATGCCTTAGAAAAGCGGCATCCATCATTAAAGACTCCCACCACCTAGGACATGACCTCTTCTCAACACTACCATCAGAGAGGAGATACACAAGCCTGAAGACACACACTCAGTGTTTTCAGAACAGCGTCTTCCCCTTCGCCATCAGATTTCTGCACAGTCCATGAATCCACGAACACCACCCCACTACTTTCGCTCTTGTTTTGCACTACCTATTTTTAATGCATATATATATTTATTATTGTAATTTGTGTTATATTTTATGTACTGCAGCCACAAAGCAACACATTTCATGACACGTCAGCAATAATAAACCTGATTATTATTCTTATTCTGACAGTGTTGGTTATTTGGAGAGGTCTGAATTATGTAATGCCTTCCAAATCACACAATATTTGCAAAACGATATACAACTAATAAAGTGTTTTTGTAGCATATTCATTTTTATAATGCCTGACACTGAGCTTCTGGTGAATACCATCTGTATTAAGCCTATGTGCTTCAATATTGCGTGAAATTTGTCGAGAAATATTTGTAATTTATAATTTATGGTGCATGAAATTCTTTTCTATTTTCCTGTAAATGTCTGCAAGGAAATGAATCTCAAAGTAGTATACTATAATATATATGTATTTTGACAATAAATTTACTTCGAACTTTAAACTTCAGGCTTTTAATTTTTTTTGTAATTTATAGTAATTTTTATGACTTTGCACTGCACTGCTGCCACAAAATAGCAAATTTCATATCATATAAATCAGTGATAATAAATCTGACTCTAATTCTGAAAAGAAGAGTGGTATCTTTTAAAACCCTTAGACAGAAAAGAGATAGCACCTTCAGCAGTTCAGCATTCTCTCAGTAAGGCAATGACTGTAGTGGGATTCGAACCATCAACCTGCCAGCCCAGACGGAAGTAGTATTCTTCCAGCTGACACCAATTGTTCCTGTTTTATTTATTTCAATATTTGTTAATGGTCATTGAATATTCTGATCATGTCTTCAGGAGTCCTGACCTGGAGTACTTTCCAGGTCAGACATGTGCAAGGAAGCTGTATTAATGTAGAGTGTTATGTTTTGTGACTTCAAAACACTGAACTAATTCAAAGAAAGACATGGGAGTCTGAGATGCAGGTTTAACTTCCAGCTTACTTTAAGCGAGGTATGCACATATCACGTGGTAGCATGATGATGTATGCAATTCATGTATTTAGACCTTAAGACCATAAGATTTAGGGGCAGAATTAGGCCATTCGGACCATCAAGTCTGTTCCACCATTTCATCATGACTGATCCATTTTCTCTCTCAGCCCCAATCTCCTGCCTTCTCCCTGTATTCCTTCATGCCCTGACTAATCAAGAATCTATCAACCTCTGCCTTAAATATACCCAATGACTTGGCTTTCACAGCCACCTGTGGCAATGAATTCTACAGATTCACCACTCTCTGGCTAAAGAAATTCTTCCTCATCTCTGTTCTAAAAGGATGCCCCTCTATACTGAAACTGTGTCTGCTAGTCTTAGACTCCCCCACCATAGGAAACATCCTCCCAACATCCATCCTATCGAGGCCTTTCAACATTCAATAGGTTTCAATGAAGTCACCCCTCATTCTTCTGAATTCCAGTGAGTTCAGGCCCAGAGCCATCAAAAACTCTTATATGATACGCTTTTCAATCTTGGAATCATTTTTGTGAACCTCCTTTGAACCCTCTCCAATGTCAGCACATGCTTTCCTAGTTAAGGGGCCCAAAACTGCTCACAGTACTTACACGTATAACCTGAAATGAATTATTTAAACAAACAAATATGCTGAATCAAACTATATTATTTAAGATTACTCAGATATTATTGAAATATTAAATACACAACACAGAACTTTGAGCTGGTCAAGGGGAAGGGCCCAGATTCGCCCAGTTTAGAATGAACCAGCTTTGCAGTAGCATTTTGGTGAGCATCGTAGATTCCTTGTTGAGTTTATGCATAAGCATTTCCAAAGAACCGCACAGAGCGTTTCCTGTTCCCTCATAATGCCCATTAGATCAGTGTATCTTCTACATCAATAAAAGGGAATGTGAAGACTAAATTCGATACGATCATGTGCACACACTCACGCATAAACACTTGGTTACTCACAGGTACACACTTCCATATTGACACAGACTTTCTTTCAATCATATACATAAACAATCACACACACAAGTAACAGATTCACATACAACCAGCCAGACGTTCTCATACCAGCATGCACGTTCTCTCATTCACACAAAGACATTTGGACTCTGATACACTCTTCTTCAGACAATGCACCTGCATTGATACATAGAAAGTGTGACACGAACATATATCTATAGACATGTCCCCATCTCCCTCACTTGGTTCCATGTTCCACCTTCCTCTCTTTTCAATTCCATCATCGGCAACCGTTTATCACCTCCACCTATCACCTCACAGCCTCTGTCGCTATTTTCCTCCTTCCCTCCTCCATCTGCCTCTCACCTCTCCTCACCTAGATCCACCTATCACTTGCCAGCTCTTGATGCAGCACATTGCATTGTTTAGTACTAAATATAGATTTCTTAGAGGAACCATCAATTTAAAAAAGAGGGATTTGTTGTTCTGTTGGTCCATTAGAGAACTAGAATCTCTGCTTCTTTTGAGATTCTGATTACGAAGTTGTGGAACTTGGGATTTAAAGGTCTAACCTGTCAGATACTATCATCCCAAAGAACATGAACTGGGTGGTATCATTTCATAACAGCTCACTGAACTTTTAAACAAAGCTCTTCAGATGACACAAGAATGGCCCTGGATCAGCACCTTCAAGCAGCACTGCCCTGACATGGTACACAAGTGCAGCCCTTCACCTACATCACCTACAGTCACGTGGTGTCTGTGAATTCCACTGTGGGGTCCGAGTGCAGTACTAAAAGAAAGACGTGTTTTATACTGCATTTCATATACCTTTCTGGGAGTGCTAGAGAACTTGGCAGCCAATGAACAATGTTTATTGGACAGTTGCTGTTGGAGTCAACTCATCCTTGCCTACCTGCCCCTCAAGTCCTCTTTAATTTTTTCTCACCTTAAATCTGTGCATTCTAGTTTTACACTTTCATGCCCTTGGGAAAAGACTGCGACCATTCACCCTATCTAGGTCTCCCATGATTTTATAAACCTCTATAACGGGAGTTCCCAATCTGAGGTCCACGGACCCCGCAGTTAATGGTAAGCCTCCATGGCATAAAAAGATTGGGAACCCCTGCTTTTTTCACTTCTCATCCCTCTATCTTCCAGGGGAAAAAAGCTCCAGCCTATGATGCAGCTCTATAAAACTCTGGTTAAGCCACACTTGGAGTACTGTGTCCAGTTCTGGTCGCCTCACTATAGGAAGGATGTGGAAGCATTGGAAAGGGTACAGAGGAAATTTACTAGGATGCTGCCTGGTTTAGAGAGTATGCATTATGATCAGAGATTAAGGGAGCTAGGGCTTTACTCTCTGGAAAGAAGGAGGATGAGAGGAGACATAATAGAGGTATACAAGATACTAAGAGGAATAGATAGAGTGGACAGCCCGCACCTCTTCCCCAGGGCACCACTGCTCAATACAAGAGGACATGGCTTTAAGGTAAGGGGTGGGAAGTTCAAGGGGGATATTAGAGGAAGGTTTTTCACTCAAGAGAGTGGTTGGTGCGTGGAATGCACTGCCTGAGTCAGTGGTGGAGTCAGATACACTAGTGAAGTTTAAGAGACTACTGGACAGGTATATGGAGGAATTTAAGGTGGGGTGTTATATGGGAGGCAGGGTTTAAGGGTCGGCACAACATTGTGGGCTGAAGGGCCTGTACTGTGCTGTACTATTCTATGTTCTATGCTCTATCCAGGATTTCTTCATAACTCAGGCATTCCAATCCTGCTAAAATCCTTGCGTGATGTTTTCTGTACTCTTTCCCTGTAAATGGCTCATGATTAATAACTTTTGCTTCCCCTTCCAACGGCTGGGTGAGCAGAACAGAACTGCACACAATACTCCAAGTGCAGTCTCACCAAGTCCAAGTTCATTGTCCTCTGACTGTACAAATAAACAATCAAACAGAACAACATTCCACTGGACCATGGGGCAGCCAGAAAACATAAATCACACACAGCACATAAACCAAAATATTACCATGAAGAGTTCATAGAATATAATTCAAAATGCATGTGAAGTCTGCAGAACAAGTAAACAGTAAACAGTACAGTAAACGATGTCTTGGTGACGAGACCTTGGAGGAGGCAGGGTATTCATCAGTCTCACAGCTTGGGGAAAGAAGCTGTGACCCAGTCTGGCAGTCCTAGTGCTGATGCTCCTGTACCTCCTTCCAGAAGGTAGAGGATCAAAGAAACAGTGTGATGGGAGGTAGGGATCCTCACAGTGCTTTGGGCCCTTCACCTGCAATGGCTCCTGGTAAAATGTTACAAATAGGAGGGATAACCCGGTCATCCTCTCAGTCTTATAACTATCCTTTGTAGGGTACTGAGGTCCAATGCCTTGCAGTTTCCAGACCACACAGTGATGCAGCCTGACAGGGCACTGTCGATGATGCTCCTGCAGAAAGTTGTTAGAATGGGGGCAGGGAGCCTTATAGGCCACACTCACAACACGCTGGAGGAACTCAGCAGGTCGGGCAGCGTCCGTGGAAACGATCAGTCAACGTTTTGGGCCGGAACCCTTTGTCAGGACTGAAGGGGGAAGCGGCAGAGGCCCTATAAAGAAGGTAGGGGGAGGGTGGGAAGGAGAAGGCTGGTAGGTTCCAGGTGAAAAACCAGCAAGGGGAAAGATAAAGGAGTGGGGGAAGGGAGGCGGGGAGGGGATAGGCAGGAAAAGTGAAGAAGGAATAGGGGAAAGCACAATGGGTAGTAGAAGGAGGTGGAACCATGAGGGAGGTGATAGGCAGCTGGGGGAGGGGGCAGAGTGAAACTGGGATAGAGGAAGGGAGGGGGAGGGAATTATCAGAAGTTGGAGAATTCAATGTTCATACCAAGGGACTGGAGACTACCTAGACGATATATAAGGTGTTGCTCCTCCAACCTGAGTTTAGCCTCATCATGGCAGTAGAGGAGGCCATGTATGGACATATCCGAATGGGAATGGGAAGCAGAGCTGAAGTGGGTGGCAACCGGGAGATCCTGTCTGTTGTGGCGGACGGAGCAGAGGCCTCCATCTCCTCAGGAAGTGTAGGTGCTGCGGCGCCTTCTTGACTAGTGAGGAGGTGTTGTGAGCTCATCCATTATGTGCAAACCAAGGAACTCTGTGCTCTTCACTCTCTCCACATTGATGTACAATGGAGAGTGGTCGACCTGTGCCTTCCTGAAGTCCACAATCATCTCTCATTGAGACTCAGGATGTTGTGATTGCACCACTTGACGAGCCTCTCTACCTCCTCTCTATAGGCCGACTCATTATCAGTGAGCTTGATGATGCAGTGGAAACCGTGAGCAGTTTCTAACACCTACGGGTGAACATCACACACAACCGTTCATGGTCCCAGAACACATCTAGACAGTCAAGAATGCTCACCAATACCTCTACATTCTGAAGGAGTCTGAAGAGATCTGGACTTTGCATATCTATAGCTACATCATTCTACAGAATCACAGTAGAGAGCATCTCAACAAGCTACATCACTGCTTGGTATGGAAACTGCACTGCAGTGGACTCTACAACAGGTTGTCAAAACTGCCCAATGCCTCACAGGCATCATCCTACTTGCCATCAGACAGATATGTACAGTCAGGTGCTGGAAAAAGGCCAGTAACATCATCCATCCTGCCCATCAGGGAGGAGGCTACATAGCATCCACGCCAGGACCACCAGACTAAAAACCAGTTACTTTCCCTGAGCAGTGAGGCTGATCAACACCCCCACCCACTAACTCCACCACTATTTTGTTATTTCCCGTCAGTCACTTTATGGACATACAATCAATCTATGTATATAAACTATCTTACGTGTTTATATTTATTGTGTGCTTTTTATAATTGTTATTGTGTTCTTTATCTTTTGTGGGTTTTTTGTGTTGCATCAGATCCGGAGTAACAATTATTTTGTTCTCCGTACACTTGTGTACAGAAAATGACATTAAACAATTTTGAAGCAGCACTGAGGTGTCAAGCTGAGATTTCCACAGTCGAGTTTTTGAAGAACTTAAATCCGAAGCCTCCTGATTCAGAGTTTTATGGATTAGTCACAGATGAAGCAAATATAAACAGGCATAACCAGCCAGAAGAGGGGAAGTGAAGCTACTGAGGCATTCAAAGTGTAAATGCCATTGATAATGTCTACACTCACTCAACCATCTTGGCATTTTGGATTCACGTAGCTGTTAGATTGGTTTAGAATGACAGATTTCTTTCCCTGAAGAAGAATAGAAAACCAGGTGAGTTTTTACAATAATCTGGAGGTTTCAAAGTTCAAAGTAAATTCCATTATCAAAGTACATATATGTCACCATATACCACCCTGAGATTCTTTTTCCTGTGGGCATACTCAGCAAATCTGTAGAATGGTAACTGTAACAGGATCACTGAAAGATCAACCAGAGTGATGGAAATGTAAATAGATGGCAATAAATAACGAGAACATGAGATAATGAGATAATAAGTCCTTAAAGTGAGATCATTGGTTGTGGGAACATTTCAACGATGAGGCAAGTGAGTGGAGTTATCCCCTTTTATTTAAGAGGCGGATGGCTGAGGGGTAGTAGCTGTTCCTGAACCTGGTGGTACAGATCCTGAAGCTCTTGTACCTGCTACCGGATGGCAGCAGCGAGAAGAGAGCAGGACCTGGGTGATGAGGATCTCTGATGATGGATGCTGCTTTCCTATGACAGCGTTTCATGTGGATTCATAGTTTACCACAGTTAACAAAACAAACTGAGGTTTCTTTTGATAAAATCTCTGATTTAACTGACTCAGATTCTTCAGCTGCTATGGTGGGATTCGAACTCTCTCACTGAATAAACGTCCGGAATTCTGGTTTTAAGTTTTATATTGAATTGACCACATTGAGTCAACGATGTTTAACTCTCTTGGCGTGGGATTTGCCTTTTAGCTGCTGCTGACATCACTGCGGTTGGCAAGGACAACCTGACCTCAAGGCCTGTTTCCAAGCTCTATTACTCTTTGACTCCGTCCAGCTTTCCAGCACATCCCCCCCACCCCCCGTTTACACCTTACATGGCAACAGAACTTACAGCTGTTCTCCGACACGAAAGACACTCAATCCATCTCCCTGGTACTTTTTAATCCTTGCAGTCGGGATCAGGGCATCCCACGCTGCAGGGTCAGCACCTTGCCTGGCCCACGACCCCTGAGGGGACACAGAGGGATCCTTCATCTGTGCAGCTGTCAACCGCTCTCAGATCTGGAACAGGCATCTCACTCCCAAGAGCTCCACTCTCTGACCTCCCTCACGCCTGCCGCCGCCTAAGTACTGTGCATCTAATAAACTTAGCAATCCCAAAGGCGGCTCTGTGTTGGAACTAGTGTGAGCTAGCATTAAATGGTTCAAAGCCAGTGTAAACCTGACACCTTTTTTATAATGCTGTCTCATTGAACCGATAATATACTTTCCCTTTTCCAAATACTCCAGTATTATGCAAGGTATTTTTTTTTAAATAAGACTTTTGCCGAAAAGATATATTTTGAATTTAAGAATTAAAAATGGACATAATCCCCTGCAGGTCCATAACTTGCGGGGAGTCTGGGGTAAGTGCTTCTTCCTGTAGGTCAAATACGATGGCAGAATATAGTATTAATGGCAAGACTCTTGGCAGTGTGGAGGATCAGAGGGATCTTTGGGTCCGAGTCCACAGGACACTCAAAGCTGCTGTGCAGGTTGACTGTGTGGTTAAGAAGGCATACGGTGCATTGGCCTTCATCAACCGTAGGATTGAGTTCAAGAGCCGACAGGTAATGTTGCAGCCATATAGGACCCAGGTCAGGCCCCACTTGGAGTACTGTGCTCAATTCTGGTCGCCTCACTACAGGAAGGACGTGGAAACTATAGAAAGGGTGGCAGAGGAGATGTTGCCTGGATTGGGGAGCATGCCTTATGAGAAAAGGTTGAGTGAACGCGGCCTTTTCTCCTTGGAATGGCGGAGGATGACAGATGACCTGAAAGAGGTGTAGAAGATGATGAGAGGCGTTGATCGTGTGGATAGTCAGAGGCTTTTCCCCAGGGCTAAAATAGCTAGCATGAGAGGGCACAGTTTTAAGGTGCTTGGAAGTATGTACAGAGGAGATATCAGGGATAAGTTTTTTACACAGAGAGTGGTGAGTGTGTGGAATGGGCTGCCGGCAATGGTGGTGGAGGCAGATATGATAGGGTCTTTTAAGACACTCCTGGATAGGTACATGGAGCTTAGAAAAATAGAGGGCTATGGGTAACTCTAGGTAATTTCTAAAGTAAGTACATGTTCGGCACAGCGTTGTGAGCCAAAGAGCCTGTATTGTGCTGTAGGTTTTCTATTTATGTTTCTATCTATCTGTGCGATACGGTGTGGAATACTGGTAAGAAATTTGAAGATTAGTTCAAATGGTCAAATAGCAATACTATTGATGAGTGCACGGTTAATAAAATAATAATAACAATAATAAAGAAAAGGTAAATAATTAAGTGGGGAATAATTGGGCAGTGCTTTCAGAAACAGGGAGCTCATACTCCAGATGGGGTGAATGGCCTCTCTCTATGTGGTGCGAAACTTTTGCGATACCGTACTCTGCATTCAGAGCAGCAGATATACTGGAAGTCCAATCGCAGCTCACCCCCTCACCCTTCGATGGATAACTGGGGTTTGGTTCACTGCTCCAGCAACGTGAATGTAGAGAGCGGACGACGGGAAACCTAAAGCAACACACACAATATGCTGGAGAAACTCGGCAGGTCAGACAGCAACTATGGAAATAAACAGATAGTCGACATTTTGGGCCGAGAGTCTTCTCAGGAAACCCCTAACCTCTTGCAGACCTGTTATCTCCAGGACAGGGGCAGGGGAAAGAAAGCTCAGGGGTGGCTGAAACTGGCTAAGGCTAATATTTGTGCCTCGCTTAAAGTAAACTCAAAGTTATACCTGTATTTGCAGACTCTCGTGTCTTCCTTTGAATTAATTTACTGTTTTGAGGTTACAAAACATAACATGTACATGTTTATCTGTGTGTGTGTAATGTGTTTAGCAGTCTGTGTATGTGTTTAACAATGTGTGTGTGTGTGTCTGTGTATGTTTAACAATGTGTGTGTATGTGTGTGTGTGTGTCTTTAGCAATGTGTGTGTATGTTTGACAATGTGTGTGTATGTGTGTGTTTAGCAATGTGTGTGTGTGTCTGTGTGTTTAGCAATGTGTGTGTCTGTGTGTGTGTGTGTGTGTGTGTGTGTGTGTGTCTGTGTATGTTTAGCAATGTGTGTGTGTCCGTGTGTGTTTAGCAATGTGTGTGTGTGTGTGTGTTTGAAAATGTGTGTGTATGTGTGTGTGTGTCTGTGTATGTTTAGCAATGTGTGTGTATGTGTGTGTGTGTCCGTGTGTGTTTAGCAATGTGTGTGTGTGTGTTTGAAAATGTGTGTGTATGTGTGTGTGTGTCTGTGTATGTTTAGCAATGTGTGTGTGTGTGTATGATAATGTGTGTGTCTGTGTCTGTGTGTGTTTAGCAATGTGTGTGTGTGTATGATAATGTGTGTGTCTGTGTCTGTGTGTGTTTGACAATGTGTGTGTATGTTTCTGAGATCCCGGTTCTAAATGCCATTGTTTATGGAGGAGGGGAGCAGTCCTGCAGCTTGCTAGAACCCGTGCCTGTGAATCAGACCTAAACGCAGTCAGCAGATCCATTACAGAGAGTGGCTGAGGAGATCAGCGGATCCATTACAGAGAGTGGCTGAGGAGATCAGCAGATCCATTACAGAGAGTGACTGAGCAGATCAGCAGATCCATTACAGAGAGTGGCTGAGGAGATCAGCAGATCCATTACAGAGAGTGGCTGAGCAGATCAGCAGATCCATTACAGAGAGTGGCTGAGGAGATCAGCAGATCCATTACAGAGAGTGGCTGAGGAGATCAGCAGATCCATTACAGAGAGTGGCTGAGGAGATCAGCAGATCCATGGCTGTACTACAGGGACACCAATGCTTCCATCATGATTGCACTGTGGGGATGGGAATTGAAAGAAGGAATCGGGAGCCATTCCTGAAACCTGTGGTGATTGTCTGTTGGGTGTACCCATAACAGGAAGCATGTCCGAGAGAGAGTTTACAGTGGAAAAGCCATTGCTCTGGGGTAGTCCCACTCCACCGACCCCAGTCCCCAGTGGTACCCTAGTAAGTTCAATCCTCAGGCCTTTCATGGAAGTTTTGTTTGCCACTGATACCCAAGATCAGATTTCACCCCATAGCACGGTTTGAGTAAATAATTCCACCAAAGATGAGAAGAAGAAAACCAGGGATACCACAGTAGCCAAGCAGTTAGCACGATGCTATTACAGCTTAGGGTGCCAGAGTTCAATTCTGATGCCGTCTGTAAGAATTTTGTACATTCCTTCCCCTGAGCACAGGGGTTTTCTCTGGGTGCTCTGGTTTCCTCCCACAGACGTTAGGCGTATTGGTCCCTGTGATTATACCAGTGTTAAATAGGCGGGTTGCTGGACGGTATGGCCCATTGGGCCGGAATGGCCTGTTCCGCGCTGTAAAAATAAGTAAGTAAAACACGACAGACGCTGGGTATCTGAAACAAAAGCAGAAAATGCTGAAGCATGCTGCAAAGCTGCTGAATTTTTGCAGCAGTCTCTGCTACTGTTCCAACATTACTAACCTTCATGCTTCACTTCTGCTAACAGAAGGAAGCTGAATGGGTCCTTAGGAGGGTTATGAGATTTAACCAGTCAACTTTTAAGGAAGATTATATAATCTCATTTCATGTAAACTGGAGCCACTAAAGTACTGACAATTCGGCACTAATTGATAGTAAATATCAACGTGAAACCAGCAGAGAGAATCCTTCAATTAATGAGTTGTGTGAAGATTGCCCAGGCAAATGTTTGTTCTCAGAGAAGGGTATCATATTCAATGCCCCCAACCCAAGCCACTCAGCTGGCTTACATCAGATACCAAAATACCATCTGAAACTAACAGCAACTCCAGGAGTCACGGTACCTTCTGTAAACTGTGCTTGCATTACAGCATCAGTATAGCAAGCCAAGTTTGACATGTCTTTTCATCTAACTATTATTTCCTATATGTTTCTACTTGACTGCACCAGCAGGTTCACAAATATCTATTAGGCCTCAATCATCTGGCTCCTGAAGCAGAGGGGATAACTTCATTCAATTTCACTCTCCCCAACACTGAATTATTTCCACAACTTATGGGCTCAATTTCAAGGACTCTTCATCTCATGTTCTTACTATTTGCTACCTATCTATCTATTTATTTATTTATTTATTTATTAATTATTCATTTGTTTGGTTTCTTTGTAATTACTGTGAATGCCTGCAAGAAAATGAGTCTCCAGGTTGTACATGTTGACAGATGCACTTTGATAATAAATTTACTTTCAACTATTTACCCTTTGCGGGTGAATACCAATCAGAATCAGCCCACTCACAACTGCAAAAGGAACCAAACACAAGAGGGTAAAGGTTTAAGGATGTTTTAGAATGAGAATCAGGATCACATTTATTATCACTGATATATGTCATGAAATTTGTCATTTCATGGTAGCACTACCGTCGTCATTATCATCATGAGACTTGGATAGATTGGGAGAATGGGCAGAGAAGTGGCAAATGAAATACAATGTTGGAAAGTGTACGGTTATGCACTTTGGCAGAAGAAATAAACGGGCAGACTATTATTTAAATGGGGAGAGAATTCAAAGTTCTGAGATGCAACGGGACTTGGGAGCCCTCGTGCAGGATACCCTTAAGGTTAACCTCCAGGTTGAGTCGGTAGTGAAGACGGTGAATGCAATGTTGGCATTCATTTCTAGAGGAATAGAGTATAGCAGCAGGGATGTGATGTTGAGGTTCTATAAGGCACTGGTAAGACCTCACTTGGAGTACTGTGGGCAGATTTGGGCTCCTTATTTAAGAAAGGATGTGCTGACTTTGGAGAGGGTACAAAAAAGATTCACTAGAATGATTCCGGGAATGAGAGGGTTAACATATGAGGAACATTTGTCCGTTCTTGGACTGTACTGCTTGGAGTTTAGAAGAATGAGGGGGGAACTCATAGAAACATTTCGAATGTTGAAAGGCATGGACAGAGTGGATGTGGCAAAGTTGTTTCCCATGATGGGAGAGTCTAGTACGAGAGGGCATGACGTAAGGATTGAAGGGCACCCATTCAGAGCAGAGATGCAAAGAAATTTTTTTCGCCAGAGGGTGGTGAATCTGTGGAATTTGTTGCCACGGGCGGCAGTGGAGGCCAAGTCATTGGGTGTATTTAAGGCAAAGATTGATAGGTATCTGAGTAGCCAGGGTATCAAAGGTTATGATGAGAAGGCGGGGGAGTGGGACTAAATGGGAGAATGGATCAGCTCATGATAAAATGGCGGAGCAGACTCGATGGGCCAAATGGCTGACTTCTGCTCCTTTGTCTTATGGTCTTATGGTCTTATCATTATGTGCCGTGTCGTATGACATGGGTAATCATAGTCTTGACCATGATTGTTCTTGACAATTTTTCTACAGAAGTGGTTCACCATTGCCTTCTCCTGGGCAGTGTCTCTACAAGACAGGTGACCTCAACCATTATCAATGCTACTCAGAGATTGTCTGACGGGCGTCAGTGGTCCCATAGCCAGGACCTTGTGATATGCACCAGCTGCTCGTATGACCATCCACCACCTGCTCCCATGGCTTCATGTGACTCTGATCAGGGGTGGGGTAGGGGGCTAAGCAGGTGCTACACCTTGCCCAAGGGTGGCCTGCATGCTAGTGGAGAGAAGGTGCATCTTATGCGTTCTTTGTTAGAGACATATCTCTCCCTTGCCACCAGAAGCAATACAATACATTAAAAATGCTAAAAGTTGCAATAAATATATAAAAATATATTTAAAAAATAAATAGTGCATAGGAATAGTACATTAGTGAGGTAGAGTTCATGGTTTCTTGGATCTTACAGATATCTGATAGCAGAGGGGAAGAAGCTGTTCCTAAAATGTTGAGTGTGCATCCTCAGGTTCCTGTACCTCCCTGATGGTGGCAATGAGAAGGGAACATGCCCTACTTGGCGAGGGTCCTTAAAGATGCCATCTTCTTAAGGCATGGTCAGTTGAGGATGTCCTTGATGGTGGAGAGGCTGGTGCCCATGATGGAGTTCGTTGAATATACAAATCTCTGCAGCTTTTTTTTCAATCCTTTGCACTGGACCCTCCCTGCTAGGTGGTAATGGTAAGGTAGCTTTGATCATGTTTCCTGACTATGAACATATTGCACCGCAGGAGACAGAAGGGGTACCCATTTCTTCAACAGCTGGGGCATCATTGACTCAATAAACCTCCTGAACAATGGATGGTCCACCTTTCAATGGTAAGGTACCCCATCCACCAGACCAACTCATTTGGTCCCACCATACCAGATATTCCCTTTTTCTAATCCATCCCTCTCCTACCTTCCCTGCAAATGAAAATGCAAAAGATTCTGCAGATGCTGTAAATAATGAGTAACACACACAAAATGCTGGAGGAATTCAGCAAGTTAGGCAGCATCGATGCAGCAGAATAAACAGTCGTCTTTTCTGGCTGAGACCCTTCATCAGGACTGGAGAGGAAGGGGGCTGAGACAGAATAAGATGGTGCAAGAGGGAAGGAAGTACAAAAAGGCAGGTGAAACCAGAAGAGGGGGTTCAATTCTTCCAGTATTGGTGCACGGTACAGCAGTTTCTAACTCATGCTACTAGCAGCACCCCTCAAATCCACAACCGCCAAACACTAAGAAGACTCAGGTACACGAGAACATCACTGCCTCTGATTTCTCCTCAAAATCACATGCCAATCTGACTTGGAAGTATATTGTTGGTTCTTCACCGTTGCTGGATCTAAATCCTGGAACTCCTCACAGAGCACAGCTGAGGGAATCCCTTCTCCAGAAGGGATACAGCTAGTCAAGAAGGTGGCTTATCTTATAATGGGAAATTAAAGATCAGAGATAAAAGCTGGACCTCCTGGTAACATCCAGATCCCAAAAGCTGATCACGGAAAGCAATTCAATTTACTGGAAAGGCTGACATTAGTATAGTCAGAAGGTGATTTCAACTTCTAGTGTGGGTGGAATAAGACAGAATCAGATCCCGGTATGAAGAAGAGATTCAATCCCTGCCCATTATACACCATGCAAATGCCAACGGCTTAACCCTTCCAGTACATTCCATTTCTGCTCAAGAAAACTAAATTCACCTTAACAAAGAACATAGAACAAAAGTCCAAATACACCATAACATCCGCCCTTATCGACTCTGCTAGTTACAGTCAAAGACCATATGTCAAACACCATTTCCATCTCATAGGTCCACGTTGCCTCTGGATAATCCAGTTACTATTTTCTAAATGTCCTATTACAAACTCCTTAAAAATAGAGTTCAACATTTTCCCTACCGCTGATAAACACGGAACTTAGCAGAGTACAGGACAGGAACAGGCTCTTCAGTGCACAATGAGTAATCAAGTGGCCAACTAAACTAATCCTCTCCGCCTACACAATGTCCATATCCTTCCATTTTCCTCACATTCACCTGCCTACCTAAATGTCTCTTAAAACTCTTAAATGTATCTGTCTCTACCACCACCTCAGGCAGTGCATTCCTGATACCCACCACTGTGTAAAAAAAACTTACCCCTCACATCTCCTTTGAAATTACCCCCTCTCATCTTAAATGCATGCCCTCTGGTATTAGATGTATCAACCCTGGTGGGGGGAAGATACTGTCTGTCCACTCTATCTATGCCTCTCATAGATCTTGTAAACCTCTATCAGATCCGCCCTCAACCTCTGCTGCTCTAGAGAAAACAACCCAAATTTGCCCAGGATCTCGTTATAGCACATGTCCTCTAATCCAGGCAGCATCTTGGTAAACCTCTTCAACCTACAACCTTATTACTTTGCAATCACTGCATGCGTCTTTAAGACAGAAACACAGATGGTATTCTTAAAGTGGATGAGACAGCAGAACATAAAAATACTCTGCAATATTACAACACTACACCCGGCTCTCGGAAATGAGCTGCTATTGAACATCTGTCCATGATGTGCCCGAACTAGAATTGGGCGTGAATCTTTCACCCATCCCACATCCGTATGGATTGCTCATTCCTTGTACACACCTTTGGAATCGGGAGCCTACTCCCCACTGACCATTTTGAGGGCCCACATTGCAGGCTGTTCAAAGTTCAAAGCTCAAAGTAAGTTCATGATCAATGTACATATATGTCATTCTGGGATTCATTTTCTAGCGGGTATACTCAGTAAATCCAAGAACCATAACAGAATCAATGAAAGACTGCACCCAACAGACTGGACAAACAACCAATGTGCAAAAGACAGCAAACTGTGCAAATACAAAAAGAAAAAAATAATAATACATAAATAAGCAATAAATATTGATAACATGAAATGAAGTCCTTGAAAGTGAGTCCATAGGTTGTGGGAAGAGTTCAGGTTGTGGGAAGAGTTCAGTGATGGGGTGAGTGAAGTTATCCCCTCTGGTTCAAGAGCCTGATGGTTGACAGGTAATAACTGTTCCTAAATCCGGCAGTGTGAGTCCAGCGGCTCCTCTACCTTCTTCCTGATGGCAGCAACGAGAACAGAGAATGACCTGAGTGGTGGGTCCTCTGATGATGGATGCTGCTTTCCTGCGACAGCGCAACATGTAGATGTGCTCAATGGTGGGGAGGGCTTTAACCATGATGGACTGGGCCATATCCAAAGTTTGAAAGTTCAAAGTTCGAAGTACATTTATTATCAAAGTATACTTGATCTCCTTACAGGAAGCCATGAAGCAAAGAACCCCGATAGAACCCATTAGAAAAAGATCGCCAAACACCCAACGTGCAGAGAGAAAAAAAAATACAAATCATGCAAACAATAAAGCAAGCAAACAACATTAAGAACTGAAATTCACAATGTCAGGCATCACTGCAACTGATTCAGAAGTCCGCAGAAGCCAATTCAGAAAGCCTCAGTCCAGCACAGAGTCAAGCAAACCCCGCAGAGCAGTGAGCCAAACTCGCCTCTGACCCTGACACCCCGACCATTTCAATCCGGCCCAGCTCTTAGTTCGTCCAAACCTCAGGTCATTCCTTGTCACCAGAGTATTAGATGTCATCCCAAATCTTTGCAAAGTTCTAAGGAAATAGAGGCACTGCCGTGCCTTCTTCACAATTGCACTTATGAGGTAGACCCAGGGCAGGGCCTCTGAAAATGATAACATTGAGGAATTTTAAATTGCTGACTCCCTCCACCTTTGATCCCTCATGAGGACTGGCTCATAGACCTCCGCTTTCCTCCCCCTGAAATCAATAATCAGCTCCTTGGTCTTGCTGACATTGAGTGAGCAGTTGTTGTTGTGACACCACTCAGCCAGGTTTTCAATCTCTCACCTAAATGCTGATCAGTCACCTCTTTTGACTTGGCTAAAGTTTCATGACAACATCGATATATTGAAAGCATCCATGTATGAGCCCTGTTTGACTCGTCATTCGGAGAATGGTTCATATTCTAATTCACTGAGACAGATGCACAAGCTTACTTTCCACTGCTAAACCCGGTCACATCAAAGAAGTGAGCAACAGACCAAAAACAGCTACTTAAACATATGGTGTATTCATTCCTTTTACTGATGCCATGTGCCAAAACAGGAATCACTCTGAGGGGTGGGGTGAAGGGTAGCTGAACAATATGAAATATGCTTTCTTTCGATGAGAGGCCCTGTGGTGTACTACAGAACCCCAGCCACTGAATTCAAAATAGAAACTTGCACAGCTGAATAGATTCCAGCACAAGCCAGCTTTATACATCAGTATATGTACTGTATATGAACTGATGGTGAAAAGACAGCTTGTCCAGTCCTTTGACCTCTCTCATTAACACTGAGTATTCACCCACAGAACTGCAGCTCACTGGATGATTTTTGTTCCTTGCACCATTCTCCGTAAACTCTCGAGACTGTTATGCATGAAAATATCAGGAGTTTCCGATATACTCAAGCCATCTCATCCGACACCAATAATTATTTCACGATCAAAGTCACTTAGATCACATTGCTTCCCCTTTCTGAAGTTTAGTCTGAACAACAGCTGAACCTTTTGACCACGCATGCATGCTCTTATGCATTAAGATGCTGCCACATGATTGGCTGATTAGATGTTTGCATTAACAAGCAGGAGTACGGGTGTACCTAGTAAAGTGGCGACAGTATATTTTCCAAATCCTTGAGCATCTTTCGCCAGCACCCATGGTAAATGAAGACACCTGGCTCGTCCATCAGATTTCTGAATAGACCATGAACCCATGAGCACTAGCTCACTATTTTTGCTTTCTTCTTACCCTACTTATTTAATGTTTTAAATATATTTCTTATGGTAATTTAATGGGAGCAGGTGGTGGATGGTCCTATGAGCAGCTGGTGCATATCACAAGCCCTGGTTAGTCATTCACTTGATGCCAGGCATACAATCTCTGAAGACTATTGATAATGGCTGGGGTCACCCATCTTGTAAATACACTGCACAGAAGAAGACAATGGCAAGCCACTTCTGTAGAAAACTTTGCCAAGAACAATCATGGTCATGGAAAAAACATTATTGCCCATGTCACATGAAACATTACCTAATAAATGAATGATGTCATTGATAATGAACCTGATCCTGGTTTGAATTCTGCTTATTGAGGTGACGTGACTCTTGGTTGAAGTCACAGTGTTTGCTTGTATGAAGGTACAGACCTTAAGTCTGTGGGGACACAGTGCCCGTCTCTTTGAAGGGGACGATTTAATTCCTGCAAGTATGGGGACATATTTACCTGTATGAGATGGGGAGGGAGGGGAAAATATTTCTTACTTGTGTGCAAGCTCAGAACTGTAGGCTGAACAAGTCAGTTTGAATGCTGTACCTGATTTACTCTGTTTGAAATTCACTTACAATGAAAATAAATGGGGCCAGCTGATTATGCTTCTGATCCGTAGCATTTCTGAAGACTTTGCTCACACACTGCCTTGGTTCAAAACCAGCTAAATAGAGGAAAATCAGCTGCATAGTGCAGACCGAGCAGCTTCAGTCAGGAACTGCAGGGTTCCTGTGATCTATCCATCTCTGGGAGAACGTGGTAATGTTGAAGAGTGTAAACGTTATAAAATCAAATACAAAGGAGAGCAATGCAATGCTGGTGCATCTAACAATTCAGAGAGTACACAAGACGAAAAGTGGCTTCAGTAAGGGCAAAAAGAACAGTAGGGTGCCACAGGAGCACAGCAGTTATCGTGTTGCTATTACGGATTTAGAGTTCAATTCTGGCGTCATCTCTAAGAACTTTCTACATTCTTCCTGTGAGCATTTGGCTTTTGCTCCGGGTTCTCGTTTCCTTCCACAGTCCAAAGGTGTCTAAAGCCCACAGTGCAAAGACGGACTGGTTAGTAGGTTAATTGGTCATTGTAAATGTTCCTGGTGTTAAATCGTGGGTTGTTGGGCAGCACAGCTCTTTGGACCAGAAGGGTCTGTTCCACACCGTATCTCTAACAGAGAAATAGGAAACAGGAGTGGGAGTGGGCTATTCCAGACCACAAAACTGCCTTCGGATACTGTCTGATCTCCTACCATTAAACCACCCACTGGCCTTTCACTGGTCAGAAATCTCTTACCGTCACTGAATGTTTCCACAATGAATAAACACATTGAAACGAGGAAAGGGGACTGCGTAGAATCAACAGAGACTTATGGAAAAGAGGAGTTTGGTGTGTGATAAAATGGACGAGTTCACAGCGCTAGCCAGGCATCAGAGAACATTTCGGGAGTGCAGTGTTATGTGTTTTACTGAAACGGGGCTGCATGAGGATCAAAACTTCTCCATGGACGGCTTCCAGACCATTCGGGCTGACCGGAAGTGCACTGAGAGCGGTAAGCGTAAAGGAATTGGGTGTCTACTGTTCTGGTTAACAACAGATGGTGCAATCCAGGTCATATTATGATCGAGGAACGTGTTTGTAGACCGGATTTTGAACTTTTTACTGTTGGACTTCGGCCATATTCCACCAAGATATAACAGTGGGTGGCACGGGAGGTCGTTCCTGCCTGTGGCCATCGAACTTGCAGCTCCTCCCATGGAGGGTCAGACACCCTGAGCCAATAGACTGGTCTTGGACCTTTTTCCATCTGGCATAGTTTGCATTTTGTTGTTTGATTGTTTGTGGTTTTTGTATTGCTATATTTATGCTCTATTCTTGGTTGGTGCGGCTGTAACGAAACCCAATTTCCCTTGGGATTAATAAAGTATATCTATCTATCTCTGAGTGTGAACTCAGAGGTAATAATTTCTCACTGGCAATGGGGATCAAAGCCTGGGTTCAGTCACAATAATAGTTTTCCTGCCGTTGTTCTGCTAGCCCACTCACAAAAGCAACGGGGGACCAAAAGCAAGAGGGCAAAGGTTTAAGGTGAGAGAAAAACATTTTAGAATCAGAATCAAAATTATTATCAGTGGTGTATGTTGTTTTGTTTCAGCAGTACAGTTCAATACATAAAAATTACTATAAAATGACAATACAAGTAAGCATAAAAAATAAATAGCACAAGAAGAGAGCAAAATATTGAGGTGGGTTCATGGACCATTCAGAGATCAGGTAAAATCATGAAATGGTTCGGGTGGAGGGGAAGAAGCTGTTATTAAACTGTTAAGTGTGTGTCTTCACACTCCTGAATGTCTTCCCTGATGGTAGGAATGAGAAGAGGGCATGGATTGTGAGGGTCTCTTGTGCTGGATGTCATCTTCTTAACCCATCTCCTTTCGAAGATGTCCATGATGTTGGGGAGGCTAGTGTTCATGATGGAGATGGCTGAGTCTACAGATCTCTGCAGCTCCTTTGGAACCTGTGCATTGACACCTCCATATCAGATGGTGATGCAACCAGTCAGAATGCTCTCCATAGTACAATTGTAGAAATTCGCTGGAGTCTTTGGTGACACACCAAACCTCCTCAAACTCCTAATGAAATATAATCACTGATGTGCCTTCTTCATAATGCATCAATAAGCTGGGCCCAGAATAGTTGACATACCTCTGAAAGCGGAGCTAAAGGAACTTTTTTTACACATGTGATATCTGGAATTTGTTTCCAGAGGAGGTGGTGAAATCAGATTTATCACTACATTCAAGAGACATGAATAGGCAAGACTGTTACTAAGCTGTGTGTGATTGGAACCAGTGATTTACATTTTGATGGTGTGTTTTGGAGCCAATTGAGTGATGTGGTGCTTTGCTGTCTCTGAAGGTGTTCAATGAGGTTAGGAGCAGAGTGGGCAGCCTAAAGCTCCGGAAAAGGGTGCAAGCGCATGATCGACTCCATTGCCTCTCACCGCTTTGAAGTCAACAAGGACGAGAGCGGAGGACGGGCAGGTGTTCGGTGCTGTCTATCTGCATTTGACTCGCCTTCCTTTCCCTCGCAGTAACTGTTGGAGGAAAGTCTAGGGTTCCACGTTGCAAGGGGAGGGAGAGAACGTCGACTCAGACCATGAGAAGCCTGCGTCGGGCATTTTCATGCCTTACAAGGCGCAGATTGGAAGTGTGTGTGGGGCGCCACTCCTTGCACAGACACTACAGCAATGTGTGGTTAAGTGTCTTGCTCAAGGACACAAACATGCTGCCACAGCTGAGACTTGAACTAGCGACCTTCAGATCACTAGACAAACACCTTAACCACTTGGCCACATGCCCAACACTTGCAACACGTTGCAAGGCTTGATCAGTAAGGCTCATGGCTGTAGACTCATTTTGGGTGACTTTGGGATACAATTTGCATGTGTTTCTGGATTCTGGTTACTTGACTTTTTAGTAGTTTTTGAGCTGTTTGATCGGGGCAATCAGTGAAGACTGGCTCTGCGGCCTACAGTCCGCTAGCTGTATGGAGTTAAATGGAGCTGAACTAAATGTAAAACTCCTGGACTCCAGGTTTGATGTTGATATTCTATATGTTGTTTGCTTGTTTTGTGCTGTTTGTGCAATTTATTCCGTTTTTCGCACGTTGGGTGTTTGAACATGTTCCATGGTGTTTCTTTGTTTAGTGGCTACCTGCGGGGGCGGGGGGGGGGTGGTGGTTGAATCTCAGAGTTGCATTCTGTATATATACTTTGAACTTACTGAAGGGTATGGTCCTTATGCAGGCAAGTAAGCTCAGTGCAGAGGGGCAAAAGGATCAGCACAGATGTGATGGGTCAAGGGGATAGTTTCTGTGCTGTACAACTGTAATGGATTCAAACTCAAAAACGCCAATAGAGTTTGGGATGTTGTGTTCAGAGGGGGTGAGCTTCGAATTGGAGAAAGGAATGCCGAATTTGAAATGGTTGATATCTCGTCGGCAGTAAGAGATAAAGAGAACTAGATCTAACAGGGTTTCCTAGAGCAGGAAGACAGTTGAGGACGGAAGCAGGGGTAATCGGTGGGGGGCTGGGGGATCCTTGCCAAAGTATTCCATGTGTGTCTTGATGAAAGGTCTCAGTCTGAAATGTTGACTGCTTATTTCCCTCCATATATCCTGCCTGACTTGCTGAATTAATCCAGCATTTTGCATGCGTTGCTCAAGACTTCCAGTATCTGCAGGATCTTGTGTGTTCAAAAAAAGTGAATATTCTACATGTAAAGTAATTAAGATCACTTGCAAGCTTTAACAGGAGGCTAAGCCCCACTTCCAGCTTTGTTGCTGGCTGGGGTGGGGTAATCACAGTTCTCCCGCCCCTCATTGCCCAAATTGAAGGTGTGGGAGGGCAGTGAAACTTGCCTGGCTAACTGTGGTCTTGGAAGGTGGGACCTCAGCAGGCGGTGATTTGAAGTGGGCTGTCGAGGTCCGGTGAAAATTGACCCCCTATTTCAACAACCAGACTGAAAAGTTTGAACTCCTTGCCTTGGTTCAAACTCAAAATTTACATTGTGGTCTGCCAGGCAGAGACTGATTGAGCAGTGACTGTCTAAGTGTGTAATATGATCTAACCTCAGGGTTCATCATACACAGATCTTCACTAAAGCAACACTTTAATTGTTTCTTTCCCTGGGGCGACTCAACAACAACCACTTGTATTTACATCACACCTCTCAAGTAGTAAAATTCCCAAATGGAACTCAGCAGGTCAGGCAGCATCTATGGAGAGGAATAAATAGTCAGCATTCAGGGTCGAGACACTTCGTCAGGACAGGAGAAGACGGGGGCAGAAGCCAGAAAAATGAGGTGGGTGGAGGGGAAGGAGTTCATGCTGGTAGGTGATAGGTGGAACCTGAATGAGGAATGGAAAAAGAGAGAAGTTGCGGGGTGTGGGGGTGAAGGAGAAATTACCGGAAATTAGAGAATTCATTGTTCATGCCATCAGGTTGGAGACTACCCAGACCTCTAACTTCTGACAATTTCTCCCTATCCCCCTTCTCCCATTCCCCATCCTGGTTCCCCTGTCATCCCTTCCCTTCTTCTCACCTGCCCATCACCTCACTCCTGTGCACCCTCTCCTTCCCTTTCTCCCATCTCATCTCCTACCAGATACCTTCTTCAGCCCTTTTTGCTTCCACCCAGCTTCTCATTTCATTTCATCTCCCCTCCCCCTCACCTGGTCTCTCCTATCACCTGCTGTTTCGTACTCCTTCACCTCCCACCACCTTCTTATTCTGGCTCCTGGCCCCGCCCCCCCACCCTTTCTAGTCCTGCTGAAGAGTCCTGGTCCGAAACACCAACTGTTTATTCCTTTCCATAGATGCTACCTGACTTGCAGAGTTCCTCCGCCATTTTGTGTGCGCTGCTCTGCTGAATCTCTTGTGATTATAAGATTCCCAGGATGCTCCACAGCAGTGCTACGTTAAAAATGGGCACAAAGAGACATCAGATGACCTGAGGACTGGTGAGTGACAGCTGGCACAAAGTAGTAGGTTAAAAGGAATGGCCTAGGGAGGACTGGGAGTGAAGACACAATCCCGAAGGAGACACAACTGACGGCAGATGCTGGAATCTGGAGCAACAAATGGGAACTCAGTGGGTCGAGCAGAATCTATGCAGAGAAGGGAAGTGTCAAAGTTTTGGGCCTAAATCTTAAATCAAGGCTCACAAATGACTCGGGTTCAATTCCATCCACTGTTTTGTACGGAGCTTGTACGTTTTCCCCATGACTGTGTGGGTTTCCACCAGGTGCTCCACTTCCTCCCGCACACCAAAGGCACACGAGTTAGTAGGTTATTTGGTCTCATGGGTGTAATTGGGCAGTGCAGGCTTGTTAGGCCGGAAGGGCCTTTTAATGTGCTGTGTCTGTAAATAATGATGCAAGGCTCCTTTCCTCTCCAACACCCACACCCCCAACACACAAATAAACTTCCAGGTTTGAGCCATTGAACTGCAGAATCTTTGAGGGTTGCAGGGCTGGAAGAGGCCTAAAAAAAAGGAGGTATTTTAAAAGCAACACATACAAAATACTGGAAGAACTCAGCAGCATCTATGGAAATGAATAAAGAGCCGATGTTTTGGGCTGAGACCCTTCATCGGGACAGGAATGGAGGGGGGAAGAAAGCAGAATAAGAAGTGGGGGAGGGGGAGGAGTATAATCTGGGAGGTGATAGGTGAAGCCTGGTGGGTGGGAGAGCGGGATGAAGTGAGAAACTGGAAGGTCATTGCTGGAGAAAAAGGAATCTGATGAGATGGCAGTGTGCTGTAGCAGAAAGGGAAGGAGGAGCGGCATTAGGGGGGAAATGATAGATAGATGAAGGGAAGAGGTAAGAAGAGGGCCAGAGTGGGGAAATTGAAGAAGAGGGAAGGAGGGATTTTAAACAAGGGTGAGAATTTTAAAGCCAAGTATCACGGATCACAATGAGAGCTGCTGAGAGTTCAAAAATAGGCAGCAAAGTTTTGAATGGGTTAACCTCCTAGAGGGCAGGGCATATTAGAAAAGTGACGTCTCGGGAGCTAAAGATTGTGGACTACAGAAAGCACATGCACTAATGTCACAGCAGAGCACAAACTATTTGATGTTTCGGTAATGGGGTGTATAAGAGAAGGGAAAAAGAACAACTCAAAGACGAAACCGACTGCTGTTCAGTCCACCACAGCCTGTGGAGTGAAGCCTGCTTGCAAGGAGATCAGCTTTACCTCAGTCATTATTGTAGGACCCTGTCAGCTCATACGTAAACCGTCTCTACACTCTTAGTAGCACAGGGTTCCTGTTTGTGTTGGCTGATATAACACTTTATCCAAACTCATCATCAATCATTTGAAGACCAGCCAGGTCAACATCCATCACATGCATGAGTGATCTTGATTTGCTGTCAGGCCATTTCTTGGATATTCAAGAGAAGAAGTAAGATTGAAGAGACAGCTATCATGATGAAATGCCAGTCCATATGAGTGCTCCCATTCAGCTTTGAATCATGGCTCTGTCACAATAGTAACAGGGAGCCCAGACAGGTAACAGGTCTGGTTCTGTGTTTTGACAAAGCGTTCTGCAATGAGGCAGAGATTTCCAAATTTCTGCACTCCTGGGCACTCAATCCAACACAAGGCAGGTTGAATCTGGTGTTAGAACAATCTGAATATGTTCCTACGGGAGGAGGACTAGGAAAGATGGAGAATGAGCGTGAGGTGTCTTTTCGGTATTCTAGGTCAATCATGTCCCTGTCATCAATTCAGAGGACACAGCCAGCTATGCCAAAGGCAAAATAGTCTATCTGACACTTTCAATTTACACATCAGAACCCTGATGTAGAATAAAATTCTCTGTCTTGTACAGGCGACCCACAAGTTACTCGAAAATAATCCACATCCCATCGTGGAGACACACCATCTGCACATGCATCAAAAAGTGTGAGTTGAACGGTTCTCTATGTGCATGTATTTACATTTTTTATCACAAAAATTTCAAAAGAGCAAAGTTTGATTCTGCACGCCAGATGTTCTGATAGCGATTGTGTGAATTCCGTGAGGGTACATTTCCAGTACTCGAACTGCCAACACGGGGGTTGCTTGCTTCCCAAAAGCCAACAGCAGAACTTAGCAGAAATCACAGTGCAGATTGCCAACAATGAACAAACATTACAGTTTAAAGCATGCTCCTCTTGGCAAAGCGCAAGCTGAATTCCATTACATTTGCAACATTCTGTTGCTTTCATTTAGAGATGCAGCATGGTAACAGGCCCTTCTGTCCCACACTGCTCCATCACACCCACGTGACCATTGAACTTGTCAACCCGTACATCTTTGGAACATAGGAGGACTTCAGAGCACCTGGAGGAAACCCACATCACAGGAAGAACATATGAACTCCTTGTAGACCACGTCAGAATTGAATTTGGGTCAATGGTGCTGTAATAGTGTTACACTAACTGCTACACCATTATGTCACCCAAGATAAAGCTGAAATGTATTCATACCAGGTGTCTGATTATAGCTGCAGGGTATGGTGTACTGGGGAACTGGCACAGAAGAGGAGTTGATGCCAACAGAGATCACCCACGACTATAATAAAACACAGGCTTGATGGGCCAAGTTGCCTGCTCCTGGTTCCATTTTCCGATGTCCTTGCAGAGAACTTTGTTTCATCTGATTTCAGTTTGAAGCATTAACTGTTTCCACAGAAGCTGCTTGAGCATTGAGAATCTCTGGCATTCACTATTTTTTATTTTGATCTAATTTATTGCTTGAGACACTGCTCAGCTCTGTATAGCCATGTCTCTCCAGAATGCATGATCTATCAACAGAACAGTGCAGCACAGTACAAGCCCCACCGCCCATGATATGCTGATCTTTTAACCTACTCCAAGATCAATCTAATGCTTCACTTCCACATCATCCTGCATTTTTGTTTCCATGTGCACTTTGGTAGAAGAAATAAAAGTATAGACTTCTCTCTAGTTTCAAAATGGAGAGAAAATCCAAAAATCTGAGGTTTTGAATTTTGGAGCCCTCGTGCAGAATTCCCTAAAGGTTAATTTGCAGGTTGAGTCAGTGGTGAAGAAGTCAAATGTAATCTGAGCATCCATTTCAAGAGGACTAAAATATAAAAGCAAAGATGTAATGTTGAGGCTTTATAAGACACAGGTGAGGCCTCACTTGGAGAATTGTGAGCATTTTTGGGCCCCTTATCTAAGAAACAACATGCTGACATTGAGAGGGTCCTGAAAATGATTCCAGGATTGTAAGGCACGTTATATAAGGAGCATTTGATGGCTGTGGGCCTCTACTCACTGGAATTCAAAAGAATGAAGGGGGGGGGATGGGATCTCATTGAAATCTATCATATGTTGAAAGGCCTCGATCGAGTGGGTGAGGAGAGGATGTTTCCTATGGTAGGGAATCTAAGACCCGAGGACACAGCCTCAGAAAAGAGGGACATCCATTTAGAACGGAGGAGAGGAGGAATTTCTTTAGACAGGAAGTGGTGAATTTGTGGAAGTCGTTGATACAGATGGCTATGGAGGCCAAGTCTTTATGTATATTTAAGGCAGAAGTTGATTGGTTCTTGATTAGTCAGGGCATAAAGGGTTACGGGGAGAAAGCAAGAGATTGGGCTGAGAGGAAAATGGATCAGCCATGACCTGCCTCTACCTTCACTCCCGGCAGTGTAATCCACACACCCACCACTCCCTGTGTGAAAAAGTACCTCTGACATCTCACCTATACTTTCCTCCAATCACCTTAAAATTATACCCCTCATATTCGCTATTTCTGCTCTGGCCAAAGGCCTCTGGATGTCCACTCTATCATTGCCTCCCATCATCTCATGCACCTCTATCAAGTCAACTCTCATCCTCCTTTGCTCCAATGAGTAAAGCCTTGGCTTGCTCAACCTTCCCTCATAAGACATGCTCCTTTCCTGTAAGAGAACCCAACTTACTAGACTTGGGCCTCTGTTACTGATTTTCTTGATGCCTTCTGCAGTTCCCACTGAACCACGGATGATTGTCTAGCTTGACACTACTGGTACAGTGATGGATATGTTAGGCTCTGAGATTGCAAATCAAAAGTGGAAAGGGTCAGCAATTTCAAGCTTGTGGGTGTCAACATCTCTGAGGATCTTTCCTGAGCCCAACATATCAATGCACGACAACGGCTATGTTTTATTAGGAGCTTGAGGAGATTTGGTACATCACCAAAGACACTTGCAAATTTCTACAGATGTACCATGGAGAGCATTCTAACTGGCTGCATCATTGTCTGGTATGGTTGGGTGGTGGGGTGCTACTGCGAAGGATCGAAGCAAGTTGCATAGAGATGTAAACTCAGTCAGCTCCATCATGGCACTAGCCTCCATGGTTATCTTCAAGATGCAATGCCTCAAAAAGGTGGCATCCATCATTAAGGAACCCCATCACACAGGACATGCCCTCTTCTCATTGCGACCTTCAGGGAAGAGATACAGGAGCCTAAAGACACACACTCAACAATTCAGGAACAACTTCTTCCCCTCTGCCATCAGAATTCTGAATGGACATTGAACCCTTGAACACTAACTCACTACTTCTTTATTTCTAATTTTGCACTACTTATTTAATTTAACTGGTTAATGTAAACATACTTACAGTAATTCACATTTTTTCTGTTATTATGTATTGCAATGTACTGCTGCCACAAAGTCATCAAATTTCATCAAAGTTCACCAGATTGATTCCTGGGATGGCAGGACTTTCATATGATGAAAGACAGAATCGACTAGGCTTATACTCATTGAAATTTAGAAGATTGAGGGGGAATTTTATTGAAACGTATAAAATTCTAAAGGGATTGGACAGGCTAGATGTAGGAAGATTGTTCCCGATGTTGGGGAAGTCCAGAACGAGGGGTCACAGTTTGAGGATAAAGGGGAAGCCTTTTAGGACTGAGATGAGGAAAAACTTCTTCACACAGAGAGTGGTGAATCTGTGGAATTCTCTGCCACAGGAAACAGTTGAGGCCAGTTCATTGGCTATATTTAAGAGGGAGTTAGATATGGCCCTTGTGGCTAAAGGGATCAGGGGGTATGGAGGGAAGGCTGGTACAGGGTTCTGAGTTGGATGATCAGCCATGATCATACTGAATGGCGGTGCAGGCTCGAAGGGCCGAATGGCCTACTCCTGCACCTATTTTCTATGTTTCTATGGGCCGGGGATATTGAATCTGATTCTGATTCTGATTGCTCAGCCTTTCCTGATAAGACATGCTCCTTTCCTGTAAGAGATCACAACTCACGGGATTTGGGCCTCAGTTACTGATTTTCTCGATGCCACTCCTAGCATGACCTTCTGCTGTTCCCAGTGAACTAGGGTTGATCCTCTGGCCTGACACTACTGGTACAGTGATGGATGTGCTGGGCACTGGGATTGCAAATTGAGATGCTGCACATTTATTTCTGCAAATGATAATCCATAGCACCCTGCTTTGGGTTGGCAATTCTGTTTTAAGTATCAGATCTACAACCAAAGAGTCATTGAAAAGTCCAGGACAGAAGCAGGCCATTTGACCTTTCTGCTCCATGCTAAACTTTTTAAACTACCTACTCCTGTCGACCTGCACTGGGCCATCACCCTCCATACTCCTACCATCCACGTACCTACCCAAACTTCTCTTAAACGTTGAAATCGAGCTCACATGCACCACTTGAGCTGTTAGCTCATTCCACCCTCTCACCACTCTCTGAGTGAAGAAGTTTCCCTTCATGTTCCTCTTAAATGTTTCACCTTTCACCCCAACATATGACCTCTAGTTGTAGTCCCGCCCAAATTCAGTGGAAAAAGCCACTGTGGAATTTGTTGGTTTGCAGCAGCAGTACAGTGCAAAGACATTAAAATTACTATAAATTACAAAATAAAGAAATAATGCAAAGAAAAATAATGAGGTAGTGTACATTAAGCTAATAGACTGTTCAGAAACCCGAACCAAAATATCAGAAGTCTAACCCCATCGGGTCTGATTACAGTACAAATAACACAATGGAGGGAAGATGGGACATTGCCTCCAAAGTAAAGAAAAGATTAGCTTTAGTTGTCAGATTTACATTAAAATATTGAAATATACAGAGAAACGTGTTCTTTTGCATCAATGTCCAACATCACAACATACAGTGAAATGCATCGTTTTGCATCTGAGGATATCGCTGGGCAGCCCACTACAGTTGCCTTGCTTTTGGCACCAACACAGCATAGCCACACTCATTAACCCTAACCGTACACCTCTGGAATGAGGGAGGGAACCAGAGAAACCCCCATGGTCACAACAAGAACATACTGTTATGTTTTGTAACTTCAGAGCATTAAACAAATCCAAAGGAAAACAGGAGGGTCCAAAATACAGGTGTAACTTCATCTCACGCGGTACCAATTAACGTGTTTATATCGGTAACCCATAATGAATTGTTTAAACAAACAGGAATGCTTAATCAACCAACTTATATATGCAGGATTACTCAAATGCTATTGAAGTATGAAGTACACAACGCATACGAACACCTTACAGACAGCAGTGGGAATCGAACACTCATCGGTGTTTGCTGCCACTCTAAAGTGATAGTGCTAATCGCTATGCTACTGCGCTGTCTATAACTATGTGGTGATCGCTTCAACCAATGAGTTAATGGACTGGTGAACACAAGCTTAAGGTGGATTATTCCTAATGTTGGTTCACTCAGCACGTGCCACAGACTCCTCTCAGAACTCAGCCAGCTCTATCAGTGGTAGAACTGCCAAGCTATTTTCGATGATGAACATTAGGTGGTAGTCATCGTCAACTATGGTAGTCATACAGCACCAAAGCAGGTTCTTTGGCCCAACATGCTCTGGTCACCCATCTTACGCATCTCCATTAATCCCAATTACTCCATCAGATCTGCAATCTTTTAAACAAGGAGGTGCTTTCATTACTCATATTCAACTGGACACTATGAGACTTTATGGAGTTAATATTGAAGGCACCAATGGGCTCCCGCCTCCCCTATGTACACCACTAAATTGCCCCGACTTTGTGCCTGCCCTACCAATGAGACAAGATGTATCCGTTCATTGTGATAGAGAAGTACAGTACATTACCTGTGATATTTAGTTTAACGTTCAAAATAAATTTATTATCAAAGTACATACAATTCTGTGCAAAATTCTTAGGCAAATATATATATATATATATAGCTAGGGTGCATAAGACTTTTGCACAGTACTGCATTTATCAATGTGGAGTATAAAGCAAGTTTGTATATCTGGCGGGACGCGGAGCAAAGTATGCTGGGAATGACGAGGGTGGTATGCCGTGGGACAGGTGGCAGAGAAGGATGCCAGAGGCAGAGGTTGACACAGGTGCAGACACACCCAGCCCTGAGAAACCAGGCAAGGTCACTTGATTCCAAATAATTGGTTTTATTAATTATTACAGAATTCTTTCTGGTGCTTCCCACTCCTTTCCCTCTCCCTTCTCTTTTTCCCAGCTATGATTCCCCTCTCCCTGCTCCCTTCCCACTTAGAGACTTAGAGACTCATATCAGAATCAGGTTTATCATCACTCACATCTGTCATGAAATTTGTTATTTTTTTGTGGCAGCAGGACAGAGCAAAACATAAAATTACTAAGGTACCATGCAAAAGTTTTAGGCAGCCTAGCTATATATATGTGCCTAAGACTTTTGCACTGTACTGTATATGTCACCGTATACTACCCTGAGATTCATTTTCTTGTGGGCATTCTTAGTAATTACAAAGCAGCACAATAGAATCAGTGAAAAGCCAGAGACAAGATGAACAAACAACCAATGTGCAAAAGATAACAAACTGTGCAAACACAAATAAAAAAGTAAACCACAAAATAATAATAAATAAATAAGCAATAAATATCAAGAACAGGAGCTGTAGAGTCCTTGAGAGTGAGAATTAATTCATTGTTGAAGTGAGTGAAGTTCTCTGAGGATGAGCTTGTCAGGGCCTGAGGAACCGTTCATCCACAGACTCCAGCCCCAGATGCTAGTGAGAAGACTTCATACGTTTGACAGGGCTGGAAGTGGTTTTTCTGAATTCAGAGTTGGGTCGATTCGAAATGGTTAATCTGGTTTTCTTATTTCCTTGTTTCAGAGTAGCAAGGAAGGTACAAATGGATGATTGCTGGGTGATTTCACATAAGCATTTAGGAATGAATCCTGTCTGTCAGAAAATACAGACGATGGGTCCAATCCTCACATTGTGGGTTAAGTTTTCATTTTGGTGTTTCACCCTGGCAAGCACTTGCATTACAAGTTGGATGGAATTGATCGAAAGCAACGCACACACATAAAATGCTGGAGGAGCTCAGCAGGTCAGGCAGCATCCATGGAAATTAATAAACAGTCAACATTTCAGGCCGAGACCCTCAGTCAGGACTGGAAAGGAAGGGGGAAGACGCCAGAATACAAAATGTGGGGGAGTACAAGGAGTACAAGTTAGAAGATGATAGGTGAAGCCAGGTGAAGGGGGGGGGGCAGGTTGTTGAAGTAAGAAGCTAGGAGGTAATAGGTGGGAAAAGTAAAGGGCTGGAGAAGAAGAAATCAGATAGAGGGAGGTGATAGGCAAGTGAGAAGAAGAGGTGGGGGGGTGGCAGAGTGAGGAATTGAAGAAGAGGGAAAAGGAAGGGGCAACAAATTACCGGAAGTTGGAGAAATCGATGTTCATGCTATCATGTTGGAGGCAACTTTGACGGAATATGAGGTATTGCTTCTCCAATCTGACAATGGCCACATTGTGGTAGGACGCCAAGTAACTATGGAAATAATTGAGTTTTAAATTACCCAGAGGCCTAGCCCATTATTCACCCCCACTGCCCTCTGTGCATAGGAAGCTCTCACAAAATACAGTGGCTACTGCTGAGTAGCCAACCAGCATAAAGCTGCATGAGATTCCTGCTTCTTCTTCAAATGAGACCACTATACCGGCTAGAGTTTGGGATTAATCAGAGCAGGGATTCCCATCTCCACAAAGACAGATTACCCCCTACCTCCTTAACCCAGCGCCCCAACATGGCCAGTCAGTCCACAACCAGGAGCCCCATCACCAGGCACTAACACACCTCACCTTGATCACATAGGACGGTCTGACACATCTCCCCGAGTTTAAACCAGAAAGGAACGAGTAGTGCTCTGAAGAACAGTCCTTAAAAGAAATTAGGAAAAGTTAAAGATGGAAGTGAGAGAACATGTAAAGAACTGAGACAGACAACAAGATAAGCAAAAGGTTTAGGAAAACCAAAAACACCCAGAGACATTTAAAGGGAAACTACTGAAGATGAAATGTAAGGCAAAAAGGGATTAAAACTATAAGAAACAACGATTAATCTACACTGCTGGTATGCTGAAACCTGGGTTATTAACTTGGCCAAAGGGAGGTGCAGCCTACCTATGTAATTTAAACTGGCATGAAAAAGCTTGTGTTGACAATGGTGGCATTGATATGGTTGGACTGCCGATACTTGAAATATGAATTAAAAACTCTAAATACTGGTGAAACTCAGAAGGTCAGGAAACAGAGTTAGTTGTCTCAGGTGGAAGAACTGGGCTGATCAAAGTTCAAAGTAAATTCATTATCAAAGAATGTATATGTCACATGAGTTTCATTTTCTTTCAGGCATTCACAGGAGAACAAAGACATACAATGAAAGACTACACACCAAGACTGACAAGGAACCAATGTGCAAAAGACAAACTGTGCAAATACAAAAAACACAAATAATAATAATGAATAAATAAGTGGGTTTTTGACAAATACTATTTGTGTTTCTCTTTCCATAGATGCTGACTGTACTGCATTTGACAAGGCTCCACATGGTAGGCTTATTCAGAAAGTTAGAAGGCATGGGATCCAGGGAAGTTTGGCCAGGTGGATTCAGAATTGGCTTGCCTGCAGAAGGCAGAGGGTGGTGGTGGAGGGAGTACATTCAGATTGGAGGATTGTGACTATTGGTGTCCCACAAGGATCTGTTCTGGGACCTCTACTTTTCGTGATTTTTATTAACGACCTGGATGTGGGGGTAGAAGGGTGGGTTGGCAAGTTTGCAGACAACACAAAGGTTGGTGGTGTTGTAGATAGTGTAGAGGATTGTCAAAGATTGCAGAGAGACATTGATAGGATGCAGAACTGAGCTGAGAAGTGGCAGATGGAGTTCAACCCGGAGAAGTGTGAGGTGGTACACTTTGGAAGGACAAACTCCAAGGCAGAGTACAAAGTAAATGGCAGGATACTTGGTAGTGTGGAGGAGCAGAGGGATCTCGGGGTACATGTCCACAGATCCCTGAAAGTTGCCTCACAGGTGGATAGGGTAGTTAAGAAAGCTTATGGGGTGTTAGCTTTCATAAGTCGAGGGATAGAATTTAAGAGTCGCAATGTAATGATGCAGCTCTATAAAACTCTGGTTAGGCCACACTTGGAGTACTGTGTCCAGTTCTGGTCACCTCACTATAGGAAGGATGTGGAAGCATTGGAAAGGGTACAGAGGAGATTTACCAGGATGCTGCCTGGTTTAGAGAGTATGCATTATGATCAGAGATTAAGGGAGCTAGGGCTTTACTCTTTGGAGAGAAGAAGGACGAGAGGAGACATGATAGAGGTGTACAAGATAATAAGAGGAATAGATAGAGTGGATAGCCAGTGCCTCTTCCCCAGGGCACCACTGCTCAATACAAGAGGACATGGCTTTAAGGTAAGGGGTGGGAAGTTCAAGGGGGATATTAGAGGAAGGTTTTTTACTCGGAGAGTGGTTGATGCGTGGAATACACTGCCTGAGTCAGTGGTCGAGGCAAATACACTAGTGAAGTTTAAGAGACTACTAGACAGGTATATGGAGGAATTTAAGGTGGGAGCTTATATGGGAGGCAGGGTTTGAGGGGCGGCACAATATTGTGGGCCGAAGGGCCTGTACTGTGCTGTACTATTCTATGTTCTATGGTCTACTGTTGAATGTTACTAGCATTTTATATTTCCAATTCATTAATGTTCTTTCAGAGGGGACGTTTGCTGCAGCGGCCTTGGCAACCAAATATCACTCCAGACCTAGTTTACTTCACACCCCTCACTCCCACCACCACTGTAACCACAAGCTACTCTTCTCTAATGGATGGCCATTAAACATAGCAGTTACTGTGTCCCTTTTACAAAGTTCAAAGCATAGTTATTATCAAAGTATGTAGACATTATACAACCTTGTGATTCGTCTCCTTACAGGCAGTCACAAATTAAAAAGCCCAGAAGAACCTATCAAAAAGAAGTGTGACAAACACCCAATGTGCAGAGAAAGAAAAAAAAACAAATTGTACAAACAAGAAAAGTAAGCAAAGAGCATTTATAATCTAGGTAGTCCTCAGACACGAAGCCTGGACCTGGACAGCTTGAGGCATCGGAGTAAGTCTATAAAGAATACAATTGTACATTCTCCCTGTGACTGCATACTACATTCCCCCATAAGCTCCCACAGTCCAAAGATGTACCAGTTAGTAGGTTAATTGGTGATTATAAATTCTCCTGTGATTAATCTAGGGTTAAGTAGGTGGGTCCCTGGGTTGCAAGGTCCTGTCCTGCACGGTATCTCTAAATAAATTAATAAATATTGGCCCCAGCGGTGACACATATATCGTGGGCACAGATATAAAATACTTTGTTTGAACTTCACGGCTCAAAGAGTCTCTTTTGTTACAAGGATCTTCAATGTACCACATCCTGCCTTAACTACATACAGCCCTGCGTGGCACCAATCTATTTGCTTTAAGGAGGAGAGCGATCAGCTCAAAGAATGCAGGAAATAAAGTCTGCTCTTTACATCATTGTTCAGTGTCGCAGGCAACACTCTCCTCTCATGAAGGTGTGGCCACTTTCAAGGATCAAGGATCAACTTCACCATTTACATTTACATGTGTTAGGAATTCGCTGTGGTGTGGTGGTGCGACGTGCAACGAAAAACATCATTCAGAAATTATTTTTAAAAATCAACAAGTATATAAAAAAATAAACTAAGAAGTTAAAGTACAGATATGGAAAAAATTGAATAAGTACATAAATACCAACATGTTTTAACAATGTAACACAGATAGAGGGGCAATGGGGGGAGCTAACTAGAATGGTTGATCAGATTAACTACCTCCCACCCAATCTGCATGGATGAATGAGAATTACATCTGCTAGCTGGGTCTATCTGAATGATAGCAGGCTGATTTAAGCTCCTGGCAAAATAATGTTTGAAGCTTTACATGGAAGGATTTCTATTTCTGTTCAATGCATCCAAAGTCAACACAATTTCCTCCCTGATCGATCAGAACGGACAGGACATATGGGGTTCTTTAGACTAATGACAGCTGAGAGGTGACCATGATAAAAGCACTATAACAACGTAGATTCAAGGATAGATAAAAAGAAACTAGCTAGATTTACGATAGATAAAAAGGGGACTTGGGGATTGGATTGTCTAAAGATTAATTTGCAGGTTGAATCAGTGATGAGGAAGGCAAATGCAATGTTGGGATTCATTTCACGAGGATTAGAATATAAAGACAAGAATGTAATGCTGAGGTTTTATAAGGCGCTGGTGAGGCATCACTTGGAATATTATGAGCTGTTTTGGGTCCCTCATCAAAGAAAAAATGTGCTGACATTGGAGAGGGTTCAAAGGAGGTTCACGAAAATGATTCCAGAATTGAAAGGCTTCTCATTGAAACCAATTGAATGTTGAAAGGTCTTGATAAGGTGGATGTGAAGAGGATGTTTCCTATGGAGAGGGAACCTAAGACTAGATGACAGAGCCTCAGAATAGAGGGGCATCTACTTACAGAAATTTCTCTAGCCAGAGAGTAGTTAATCAGTGGAATTTGTTGCCATAGGTGGCTGTGGATGCCAATTCATTGGCTATATTTAAGGCAGAAGTTGATAAATTTTTGATTAGTTAGGGCACGAAGGGTTACGGGGAGATTGGGGCTGAGAGGGAAATGGATCAGCGATGATGAAATGGTGGAGCAGACTCGATGGGCCAAATGATCTAATTCCACTCCTATATCTTATGGTCTAAATTAGATTAGATTATGAGGACACTCAGTCCTCGTTTATTGTCATTTAGGAAAGCATACATGCATTAAGAAATGATACAATGTTCCTCCAGAGTGATAACACAAAAAAAAGGACAAACCAAAGACTAACACTGACAAGACTACATAATTATAACATATAGTTACAGCAGTGCAAAGCAATTCCATAATTTAATAAAGAACAGACCATGGGAATGGTAAAAAAAAGTCTCAAAGTTCCGATCGACTCCCGATAGTCCCCGATAACAGGCGGCAGAAGGGAGAAACTCTCTCTGCCATAAACCTCCAGGCACCGACAACTGTTGATGCGTTGAAAGCACCCGACCACAGCCAACTCTGAGTCTGTCCGAAAACTTCAAGCCTCCGACCACCCCTTCGACACCAAGTACCGAGGACCATCTCTGCTGAGCACTTCAACTCCGTCCCGGCCGCCGAGCAACAAGCAAAGCCGAGGACTCTGGGCCTTCCCCTCCGGAGATTCTGGATCACACAGTAACAGCAGCAGCCATAAAGGCATTTCAGAAGTTTCTCCAGATGTTCTTCTGTTCTCTCATGTCTGTCTCCATCAAATCAGGATTGTTTGCACATTAGTCAGGGGAATTGAGTTCAAGCGCTGTAAGGTAATGTTGCAGATCTATAAAACTCTGGCTAGATCACTCTTGAAGTATTGTCTGATCACCTCAGTATAGGAAGGATGTGGGAGCTTTAGAGAGGGTGCAGAAGGGATTTACCAGGATGCTACCTAGACTAGAGAACATGTCTTATGAGGATAGGTTGAGTGAGCTAGGTCTTATCTCTTTGGAGTAAAGGAGGATAAGAGGTGACTTTATAGAAGTGTACAAGTTGATTGAGCGGACAGCCAGAGACTTTTCCCAGGGCAGAAATAGGCTAACATGAAGGGACATAATTTTATGGTGATTGGAAGTAAGTATTGGGGGGTTGTCAGAAGTAAGTTTTTCACACAGGGAGTGGTGGGTGTGTAGAATGCCCTGCTGGTGGCAGATTCATTGGGAGTATTTAAGAAACTCTTAGATATGCACATGGATGATAAAAAATGGAGTGCTATGTAGAAGGGAAGGGTTAGATTGATCTTAGATTAGGTTTAATGGTCAGCACAACATTGTGTAGGATGAAGGGCCTTCAGTGTGCTGTAACATTCTATGTTCTATGTTTGACATGTGGGAGAAACCGGAATCAAGGGCTGAAATAGAGGACAGTCACTAATAAGTGCAGCAAGGAATGCGGGAGGAACTGCTGCGGTCAGTGAACAGTGTGGAATGCTCCACTGGGAGCCAAATAGCCCAGGTGCTTGTAAAGGGAAGCCAGATAACCACAAGAGGGAGGAAGGAATAGAAGGTCAAGTTGATGGGGTGAGAAGAAGGAGGGTGGGAGGAGGCCAGTATGCAGGATAAACACCAGCAGGCACCCATGATCAAATGGCCCATTTCTGTGCTGTTTGTGCTGTGTAATCAGACTGGAAACTTTCTCGTTTTTGTTTTAGGCTCCCACCCAATGCTAAAGAAAAGCCATGCTTTTTCTTTCTTGAACAATTTACCACATGGATTCGCTCATCCCCACCTACGCTGGATCCCATTCTCCTAATCTCACCCAGAGCTCCACAGAGCTGTTTCTTCATGGAGTATTCCTGCAATATCTTCCAGAAAGACATTATCAAATCAGTTTTCCACTGCCGTCATAGCAATGGCTTCTGGATTGATAATTCTAGACAACAAAGATTTTGCTTGTTGAATATTTTTGGGTATATCTTATGGATTTTGGACTGCTGTTCGTGAAAATCGCCATGAGATTCCCTATCACACACCATTGTTTTGAAATTGCTTATATTTGTTATTTCAATTCATAATTCATGCCTCACACCCACTAATACCTTGCTGCCTTCCAAACGAGTATGCTTTCCAGGAAAGCCTTTAGGGGGCGATAAATTCAAGTCATACTTCTAGGGGTACTGAGACCATAAGACATAAGAGCAGGATTAAGCTATTCGGCCCATCACATCTGCTCTGCCATGCCATCTGGGCTGATTTATTATCCCTCTCATTCTGAGGCTGAACCCAGTTCATTTCAATCTCGAGTGAATGATCAAACTTGACCTTACTGATTTACATGGAATGAGTGGGAGCAGCAGAAAATGTTTCCTCAACATCCACCCAGATATTTCAGGGTTATATCTGTATATCTGCAGAAGAATGAGGGGGGGATCTCATTGAAAATATTGAAAGGCTGAGATAGAGTGGATGTGGACAGGATGTTTCCCATAGTGGATGAGTGTAGGAGCAGAAGGCACAGTCTCAAAATAGAGGGATGATGAGAAATTTCTTTAGCTAGTGAGTAGTAAATCTGAGGAATTCATTTTCAGGGCATCAAAGATTTTGGGGAGAAAGCAGAATGGGGTTGAAAGAGATAATAAATCAGCCATGATGGATTGACAGAAAACCCGATGGGACAAATAGCCTAATTCTGCTCCAATGTCTTATGGTCTTTATGGTCTTACAAAGCTCTTCACTGAGTGTTGAACAAAGAACCACGGGTTGTCTCATTTCTCCACAAACCCAGAACTTGATGGTTAAGTCCACAACCCCTTGAATTAGCATCCACTTGCTCCACAACCACTGATGCAAGTGACCCAAGTTTTTTCCTAATTCTCATGCAACACACAATGCATAAAAGATAGCTGCGTACATTGATGGATGACCGTCGTTAAGCAGATGAAATGCCAAGCAGTCACACGCTTAATTGAATGACTTGACCCAGGCTGCATTCTGATAGTTGGGTAATTGCTTACCCTGGGAAAGAAGTAAAAAAAAACAAAACAATAGATACCAAGACTGTAGGAAGCCAGCAGATCATAGCAGTAAAAACCATAAAAGCAGTAACACTGAGCAGCAGTCTATAAACATTACCCACAGATTTACGTTAAAGAGCTAAAACAATTTCACTACGTGAGTCCTGACGAAGGGTCTCGGCCTGAAACGTCGACTGTACCTCTTCCTAGAGATGCTGCCTGGCCTGCTGCGTTCACCAGCAACTTTGAGGTGTGTTACTACGTTGACTATGCAGATTGTATTATATTGCCTGGTTGCATCACAGCCTGGTATGGAAACACTAATGCTCTTGAATGGAATATCCTACAAAAAGTAGCGGGTATGGCCCCAGTCCATCATGGGTAAAGCCCTCACCACCATTGACCACATCTACATGAAATGCCGTCGCAGGAAAGCAGCAACCATCAACAGGGACCTCCAACACCCAGGACAAGCTCTCTTCTCACTGCTGCCATCAGGAAGAAGGTACAAGAGCCTCAGGTATCACAGTACGTGTGCTTGCAACACTGTGTGTCCGCCAGAGTGATCAGCAGCACTGGGGCTCCACAGGGGACTGTCTTGTCTCCCTTTCTCTTCACCATTTACACCTCGGACTTCAACTACTGCACAGAGTCTTGTCATCGTCAGAAGTTTCTGATGACTCTGCCATAGTTGGATGCATCAGCAAGGGAGATGAGACTGAGTACAGGGCTACGGTAGGAAACTTTGTCACATGGTGTGAGCAGAATTATCTACAGCTTAATGTGAACAAGACTAAGGAGCTGGTGGTAGACCTGAGGAGACTAAGGTACCGGTGACCCCTGTTTCCATCCAGGGGGGTCAGTGTGGACATGGTAGAGGATTACAAATACCTGGGGATACGAATTGACAATAAACTGGACTGGTCAAAGAACACTGAGGCTGTCTACAAGAAGGGTCAGAGCCATCTCTATTTCCTGAGGAGACTGAGGTCCTTTAACATCTGCTGGACGATGCTGAGGATGTTCTACGAGTCGGTGGTGGCCAGTGCTATCATGTTTGCTGTTGTGTGCTCGGGCAGCAGGCTGAGGGTAGCAGACACCAACAGAATGAACAAACTCATTCGTAAGGCCAGAGATGTTGTGGGGATGGAACTGGACTCGCTGACGGTGGTGTCTGAAAAGAGGATGCTGTCCAAGTTGCATGCCATCTTGGATGATGTTTCCCATCCACTACATAATGTTCTGGTTGGGCACAGGAGTACATTCAGCCAGAGACTCATTCCACTGAGATGCAACACAGAGCGTCATAGGAAGTCATTCCTGCCTGTGGCCATCAAACTTTACAACTCCTCCCTTGGAGGGTCAGACACCCTGAGCCAATAGGCTGGTTCTGGACTTATTTCCTGGCATAATTCACATATTATTGTTTAACTATTTATGGTTTTATTACTATTTATTGTTTATGGTGCAACTGTAATGAAAACCAATTTCCCCCGGGATCAATGAAGTATGACTATGACTATGAAGATTCACACCACCAGGTTCAGGAACAGTTATTACCCCCGAGCCATCAGGTTCTTGAACCAACGGGGATAACTTCACTCAACTTCTCCTGCCCCATCACTGAAATGATTTGACAACCAATGGACTCACTTTCGAGGACTCCTCATCTCATGTTCTCAATACTTATTGTTTATTTATTTATTATTATTATTTCTTCTTTTTGTATTTGCACAGTTTGTTGTCTTCTACCCTCTGGTTGACTGCCCCAGTCTTTCACTGATTCTGTTATGGTTATTATTCTATAGGTTTATTGAGTATGCCCCCAAGGAAAATGAATTTCAGGGTTGTTTATGGTGACATATATGTACTTTGATAATAAAATTTACTTTGGATTGAGAAGCACAGAATAAGAAGAAGTTGGTAAAGCCACATATGGAGATTGCATGCAGTTCTGGCCAGTCTGTTTTTGGAAACTAAACTGCAGAAGAGTGCAAAAAGATTTAAGAAGATCTTACAGGACTGGAGGGTTTGAGTCATAAGGAAAGGCTGGATAGGTTTGGGTTTTTCTCCCTGGATCACAGGAGGCTGAGGAGTGACTTAAGAGTTTTATACAATCTCAAGGGCATGGATAAAGTGAATAGTCATGGTCTTTCCCCCTGGGTATGGGAGTCCAGAGCTAATGAGTGCATAGGTTTAAGGTGAGAGGGGAAAGATTTAAAGGGGACCTGAAGGGCAACTTAGGTGGCCCATACATGGAATAAGCTGCCAGAGGAAGTTCAAGAGGCACTTTTACATGTAAAAAGATATTTGGACAGGTACGTGAATATAGAGCAGAGGTTTCCAGCCTTTTTTAAGCCTTGTACTCCTACCATTAACTAAGGAGTTTGTGGACCCCAGGTTGAGAACCCCTGGTTTAGAGGGATATGGGCCAAAAGCAGGCAAATGGGACAATGGCTACTTGGTTGGCATGGTCAAAGTAATACACACAAAATGCTGGAAGAACTGAGCAGATCAGGCAGCATTTATAGAACTGAGTAAACTGCTGATGTTTCAGGCTGAGACCCTTCTTCAGGACTGAGAAGGAAGGGGGGAAATGCCAGAATGAAAAGACGGGTGTAGGGGGAAAGAGGCTAGCTGGAAGGTGGTAGATGAAGCCAGGTGGTTGTTGGACCAGAGGGCCTGCTGTCATGCTGTATGATTCTATGACATATGACTTCAATACCAAAAAAATTAATATTTTTGAGACATGATTCCCTGAGCCATGTTTTTATGCTGTAGTCATGCTACACTAGATCACGTAGCAAAAATGCTGAGGAAAAGCTAAATGCTGACTCCTAAAGAAGGGTCTCAGCACAAAACGTCCTCTACTTATTCATCTCCATAGATGCTGCCTGACCTGCTGGGATCCTCCAGCATTTTGTGGGTGCTGCTTTGTGGAAAAACTGAGTTGCATCTGACTCAACAGATGTTTTATAACTGTTCAGTGATTCTTGATTCTTTTGTTTTTTTAAATTTTGTATTCCCAGCAGCCACAGCATTTCAGTTCTGGAATTTTCCTTTGGGGCTGGACATCCTTATCCAAAACAACGTGTAAAAATTGAAAATAACAAAAGCATAGAATTCCACCGCAGCAAGTGCCAGTCCACACAGCAAACAGCAATACCAACTTGTCAGGCCCATGCATAAACTGCTCTATGGTTTGGAAGTACCAGCGTGCAATTCCTTGATGAATTACATTGCTTTGCAAGCTAAGGAGGGAGAAGAGAAGGCAAATTATTTAATCGCCATCAGGGAATCTGTCACCTTTACCTTCAAGTTTGAGACTCTGGCCCCCAAAACCGTGCCGCCCTATGCTATGGAGGAATCTTTACTGATGTATATGCAGAAAATGTTTCCTCTGTGAAGGACCATTTTTTAAAAATTAGTGGTGGCCCATTTAACACAGACTTTTTTGCTTGGAGGTTAATTCCATTTTCTGTACATTCATGTGCCCATCCAAGACCCTCTTGAATGCTCCTATAATATCTGCCTCTACCAGCACCCCCAGCAGTGCATTCTCGGCACCCACCACCCTCAGTATAAAAAAACTTGCTCTGCACATCTTCCCCTGAACATACCCCTTCTCACTTCAAGTGCACGTCCTCTGGTATTCGGCATTTCAGTCCAAGATTGAAAAACAGATTGTTGATAGGCCAAGAAGCGAAAGGTTACGGGGGTAGGTGGGAATGCAGAGATGTGGTTACAATTGGGTCAACTGTGATGGCATTGAATGGTAGAACAAGCCTGAGGGGCCAAATGGCCTGGTCCTGTTGCCAATTTTTACATTTCCATGTTTCTGTTGAGAGAATTGTGTTCAGCATCATTGCTGTGAGGCCATTCTCGTCTTCCAGCCCAAGCCTCCTTATTAACATAAGGGAAAGGTTGGAGACGGAGACTAAAAGTGCTCGGCTTTAAAAGTAACTTTTACCTTAAGAACTGTATCCTATCACAGATATTCCCTCTGTTCTCTTGACTCTGCCTTTCTCTTCAACACAGAATGCAGCGTCTACAGTTTTTTTTGCATCAGGAGGAACAACTGCTCCCATGACAAAATTGTCAGCTGCTAAAGTTGCTTTCTTTGGCTTGGATGGGGAACACCCAATTAGCCTACCAAGGCTGTATGAGAATCTAAGAGCAACACTCACCCTCTCTGCTCTCTGAGCATATAAGAAAATAAGGAGCAGAACCAGGAGAAGGCCATTCAGCCCCTTGTACTGTTCCATCATTCAATATGGTGGCTGATCTCTTGCTACAGAACCACCTCCAAGCACTAACCTTAATATCATGCAATCAAATCATAACTGTCTTGAAAGTACTTGGTGACTGAGCATCTACAGAGTAAAGAATTCCAAAGACCCCCCCCCCCCCTGGGAAGAGATCTTCGGTCATCCCAGTCCTGAATTCCTGACCCCTTCATTTGTGACCATTACTCCTGCTTCCGGGCACCCCAGGGAAAACAACACCCCTACATCTACCATCTCCATTACTCCCCTTAATAATTACACACAAGCTCATAAACACACACTCACTACACACACACACACACACAAAACACATGACTATGCACAATTAGATACAAACACACAAAACTACGCACATCATTAAGAATATGCAAAACCATAAACAGGTAGAAGTAGACACACAGATCACGTTACATACACACAGATCACATGCATATACAGAATCAGATTTAGTATCACCAGCACATGTCAAGAAATTTGTTGTCTTTGCAGCAGCAGTACAATGCATACATAATATATGGGAAAACATCATTTTCAGTAATATATATTAAATAGTTAAATTAAGTAAGTATTTGAAAAATAGAAATAAAATAGTAGTGAGGTAGTGTTCATGGCTTCAATGTCCATTTAGGAATCGGATGGCAGAAGGAAAGAAGCTGTTCCTGAATTGGTGAATATGTGCCTTCAGACTCCTGCACCTTCTTCCTGATGGTAGCAATGAGAAGAGGGCATGTCCTGGGTGATGGGGGTCCTTAATGATGGATGCAGCTTTTTTGAGGTACACACACACACACACACACACACACACACACACACACGCAAATACACAAAAATGCAAACACAAACACAAAACATATATGGACACATATACACAAATATAATCAAACACACATAAACACACACAACCAGACTACAGAAATACAATTGCACGCAAACCAACCCCCAAACACCTATGACCACACACAATCACAAGCAGATGAACAGAGAAGTGAATTACTATTTTTATGCAAATATTTTCTCATTTTGCCTCAGGTTCTTTAGCCAGATCTGATTTTTGCAACAGATGACAAGCTGGAAGGGGAACATCTTAGTTTACTGCCTCAGACAGTTGTTGAAGATTCCTCGTCCTCATCACTCTGCTTCTCTACCATGAGAAGTGACAATCCATTTTGGAAGAAAACCAATTTGCCTTTCTCTCACAAACAAAACAGCCTTTCTATTCATTGGATGCTTTCTCTTCTTTCAAAAATGTTGTTCAATAGGACATCCATTGTTCATGGTCACACCACAATATTGGCACATTCACAATCCTGTCAGTGGTGAGGTGTCCAAATATTTGCCTGCAATTAATGTCAGTCATTCTAAAATCAAATTGAAAGATGGATGCATTTTTAAATTAGAAACTAAAGCATCCGCGATTATTAATGAAAAATCCTCACTGCACTGAGCAAGCTCCCTTCTGATGTGAAGTGACAGCTATGTTCAGAATATTATTAGGCATACAATGAGCGAACTGCTTATGGTGGTGCAGATTAGACACCAGCTCTGAAGTTGGTTAAAAAGAGTATTGTTCGAAGGCTGGTGACCTCGTGGTCATGCACAACAATAATTAAACTCCAGACAGACAATGGGTGCCTTCACAATGGGGACTTTCATCAATTGTTTGCTGAAGAGGAATTTTTTTTGTGTTTATGATGCTAGATATTGCATTGCAGAATGAATCAAATTCACATTTCTTTTGGGAAAAGTGTGCAAATGGCCTCCTGTGGAAGGGCGGCCTAGCAGGTAGGCTTCCCTGGCAGCTAGCTCACAAACTGCACTCCTCGAAATGCCAGCTTGCTTTTAGCCTCGCAAGGACAAAGAGTCAAAGTGGAATTGCCAGGAAGCTGATCCAGGAGGTCTGACTGCGAGCAGTTTCAGAGAGCATGAGGGCGCTGTCATGGCAACAGCCTACATTGGTCCGAAAGAGAATGTAAAACTGTCAACATTCCTACTTGGGGGATTTACGTGCGTGATATTCAGTCACACGCCATGTACGGCAGCTAATGCTGTGGACCATAAATATAAGTACAACTTTAAATACGAGGGCAGCTACATGCAGCATTGATGCGTCATGTCCTTGCCCTGTCTCACTCTCCCAATCTCTCATCTTCTTACTTTCTCACGCTCTGTTCCTATCTACCCTGCAATATTTAAGTGTGTTCTCTGGTAACTATTATTTCAGGCCTTTGTTGCTATGCACGTTAAATTATAGATTCAAAATGACTTGGGTCCCCTCACCAAAATTCATTACAGCTAGAAGAGTCGGGATAGTCGCAATACTTGCTCTCTCATTGCCAGTGACAAATTGCCCACTTGCATGTCTTCAGCTCAGAGAAATATGCACAAAACCACAGACACAAAAAAAGAACGCAAATGAACACCACATACATAAGAACATTTGTTTACTCATTGAGATACAGCGCCCAATAGGCCCTTCCGGCCCTTCGAGCCGCACCACCCAGCAATCCCCTGATTGAATCCCAGCCTATTCACAGGACAATTTACAATGACCAATCAACCTACCAACGGGTACGTCTGTGGACTGTGGGAGGAGACCGATGCACCCAGAGGAAATCCGTGCGATCACAGGGAGAACGTACAAGCTCCTTACAGGCAGCGGCGGAATTGAACTCCGCTACCCCAAGGGGTAACGGTGCCGTGCTAACCACTATGCTACCGCAGCGCCCTGTATTGTTTTCCTTCTTGTTCTCTTTCTTTTCCTGCAGCGAACGTTGAAGACTTGACCAAAGTTATTGACAGAGATTTCCATCAGACTGCTACTGATTTGTACAAGTTCACAATCCAGTGACACACAGATTCTCATATTTTCTCTCTCTCTCACACACACACACACCTGCTGTAACCATACAAATATGAACACAGTAACAAATCACTGTAAGAACAGTTCTTCTGTTTATTGTTCATTTGTCAGTTGGTTTATTTATTTATTTAGAGATGCAGCACATTAACAGCCCCTTCCAGCCCAACAAGACATGCCACCCAATTACATATGACCAATCAACCTGCAGCGGATAGTGGTCAACTGAGATCATCGGGGTCTCTCTTCCCGCCATCACAGACATTTACACCACACGCTGCATCCGCAAAGCAAACAGCATTATGAAGGATCCCACGCGCCCCTCATACAAACTCTTCTCCTTCCTGCCATCTGGAAAAAGGCACCGAAGCATTCGGGCTCTCACAACCAGACTGTGTAACAGTTTCTTCCCCCAAGCCATCAGACTCCTCAATACCCAGAGCTTGGACTAACACCAACCTACTGCCCTCTACTGTGCCTATTGTCTTGTTTATTATTTATTATTATTTATTGTAGCGCCTTCAGTCCTGGATAGGTCTGTGTCTAGTGTAGTTTTTTTTGTTACATAGTTCAGTGTAGCTTTTGTATTGTTTATTGTAGCACCATGGTCCTGGAAAACGTTGTGTCATTTTTACTGTGTTCTGTACCAGCAGTTATGGTTGAAATGACAATAAAAAGTGACTTGACTTGACTTACTAGCCTTTCAATTGAGGGAGCAAACTGGAGCACCCGGAGGAAGAGGGAGAACATCCAAGCTCATTACAGAGAACGGCAGCAGTGAACCCAGGGCACTGGTGCTGTAACGGCGTTACGCTGACTGTTTTCCACATGTGATGACGGGCTGGGAGTTTAGCAAAGTTCAGCCCACTGAGTCATCAAGCTGCACGTTCACACAAATCGTAAACTAATCACCAGGTACCGTACACCACTGTGCCGTCCAATAATATTTTTAACAATATTTGCTACTGAGTCAGGGCTGGTTACAAGCAAGGTGGGCTTAAGGACCATTTGCAAAGAGGACAGAGAAATGGGGAAGAGTAGAGGAGATTAGGAGGGACCTTCCAAAGATCTAGACACAAGAAGCTGAAAGCAAGATTGCCATTTGAGGAGTAATGAAAATTTGGGATGATTTTGAGGCAGGAACTGATCACATTGGGGTTCTGGGACAGAACAAAGTTATAAGGACAGGCCAGCGATGAAGCAATGGAGAGATATGAAAGCAAGGTCAAGAGTTTCAGAATCAGAATCAGGTTTAATATCACCAGCATATGCCGTGAAATTCGTTGTCTTTGCGGCAGCAGTACAATGCAATGTCTAATAATGGGAAGAAAACTGTGAATTACAGTATATATATATATATATACACACACACATATTAGTTAAATTATATAAGTAGTGCAAAAACAGCAATTAAAGAGCAGTGAGGTAGTGTTCATGGGTTCGATGTCCATTCAGAAAACAGATGGCAGAGGGGAAGAAGCTGTTCCTCAGTCACTGAGTGTGTGCCTTCAGGTAGCAATGAGAAGAGGGCATGTCCTGAGTGATGGAGGTCCTTAATGATGGACGCCGCCTTGTTGAGGCACTGCTCCTCGAACGTGTCCTGGATGCTAGGGAGGCTATTGCCCATGATGGCACTGACTATGTTCACAACTCTTGCAGACAAAGAGTCTGCAAAGAGATACAGACAGGGTAAAGATCAGGCTGATGGAATATAATGTAAAGAGAACATTGTCCACTTCGGTAGGAAGTGCAATGCTGTTACGCAGGAGAGACTGGATTATGTTGCTTCTCCGTACATGAAGTTAGTATGACAATAATTACCAGTGCAATGCTGGTGTCTTTTGCAGAGGGAATGGAATAGAAAAGAAGGTAGATCCTGCTGGGGAAACTGGAGAGACCAGATTGGAAGAACAGCAGCACACACAAAATTCTAGAGGAACTCAGCAGTTACGAAGTCTCCTGCTTCCTTCTTCCTTTCCAATCCTGTTGATGGGTTCCATCTTAAAACGTCAACTGCTTATTCTGCTCCGTAGGTGCTGCTTAACCTACTGTGTTCCTCCAGCACTTTGCGTGCATTGCTCTGGATTTCCAGCATCTGTAGAACTTCTTCTGTATCTGAAGTACAGCAGACTATTTTGAGTACGTTAGTTCCAGAAGGAATTCTTTGCATCAGAGGGAGATTGCAAAAACTGAAGTGAAGAGGTTGTCCTCAGAGCAAATAATAAAAAATATGACCCTATATCCTCAGCACATTGGAGATGGTTCAAAGGAGGCTCACAAAAATGATTCCAGCATTGAAAGGTTTATCATATGAGGAGTGTTTGAGGGCTCTGGGCCTTCTTTCACTGGAATTCAGAAGAATGAGGGGCGACCTCATTGAAAACTATTGAATGTTGAAAGATCTTGATGGAGTGGATGTGGAGAGGATGTTTCCTATGGTGGGTGAATCTAAGACCAAAGAACACAGCTTCAGAAGAGAAGGGAATCCTTTTAGAATGGAGATGACGTGGAATTTCTTTAGCCAGAGAGTGGTGAATATGTGGAATTTGATGCCACATGCTTTGGAAGCTAAGTGATTGGGTATATTTAAGACAGAGGTTGATAGATTCTTGATGGTCAGGACATGACAGCATGCAGAGAGAAGGCCGGAGATTGGAGTTGAGAGGGAAAATGGATTAACCATGATGAAATGACGGAGCAGACCCGATGGGCCAAATGGCCTAATTCTGCTCCTAGATCTTATGGAGTGTATAAGAAGAATAAAAAGATAAGAATGGTGTGACTAGTGGTGTGCCACAGGGATCAGTGCTGGGTCCATTGTTATTTGTCATCTATATCAATGATCTGGATGATAATGTGGTAAATTGGATCAGCAAGTTTGCTGATGATACAAAGATTGGAGGTGTAGTAGACAGTGAGGAAGGTTTTCAGAGCCTGCAGAGGGACTTGGACCAGCTGGAAAAATGGGCTAAAAAATGGCAGATGGAGTTTAATACTGACAAATGTGAGGTATTGCACGTTGGAAGGACAAACCAACGTAGAACATACAGGGTTAATGGTAAGGCACTGAGGAGTGTGGTAGAACAGAGGGATCTGGGAATGCAGATACAAAATTCCCTAAAAGTGGCATCACAGGTAGATAGGGTCGTAAAGAGAGCTTTTGGTACATTGGCCTTTATTAATCAAAGTATTGAGTATAAGAGCTGGAATGTTATGATGAGGTTGTATAAGGCATTGGTGAGGCCGAATTTGGAGTATTGTGTTCAGTTTTGGTCATCAAATTACAGGAAGGATATAAATAAGATTGAAAGAGTGCAGAGAAGGTTTACAAGGATGTTGCCGGGACTTGAGAAACTCAGTTACAGAGAAAGGTTGAATAGGTTAGGACTTTATTCCCTGGAGTGTAGAAGAATGAGGGGAGATTTGATAGAGGTATATAAAATTATGATGGGTATAGATAGAGTGAATGCAAGCAGGCTTTTTCCACTGAGGCAAGGGGAGAAAAAAACCAGAGGACATGGGTTTAGGGTGAGGGGGGAAAAGTTAAAAGGGAACATTGGGGGGGCTTCTTCACACAGAGAATGGTGGGAGTATGGAATGAGCTGCTAGACGAGGTGGTAAATGCGGGTTCTTTTTTAACATTTAAGAATAAATTGGACAGATACATGGATGGGAGGTGTATGGAGGGATATGGTCCGTGTGCAGGTCAGTGGGACTAGGCAGAAAATGGTTCGGAACAGCCAAGAAGGGCCAAAAGGCCTGTTTCTGTGCCGTAGTTTCTATGGTTTCTATGGTTTCTATGGAATGACAGTTGATCTTACTGAAACACGTAAATTTATTAGTAGTAGTGGAGAAGCGGATGCTGAGATTCTGCTACCCATAATGTGAATATCTAGAACAATGGGTGTGGTTTAAGAATAATCAGGTCAGAGACGAGGAGGAGGAGTTTTTTTTTCTTTGAGGATTGTGAAACTTTAGGATCTAAACCCTCAAGGTATGAGGGCTGGTAAATAATTGACTATATTCAAGGATAAGATAGATGTCATTTAGGTCTGTGCCGAGTGCAGGGTTCTGAGGAATGGGCGCGAAGGTGGAGTTTACCTCATGGTGGAACAGGCTGAAGGTACTGCATTGCCAACTCCCGTCCCGATGATAAATGTTTTTATTAGGTCTGACCTGCATGTGACCTCAGGGCTTCAGCCGTGCAGTTTGGTATTTGATTCTGTTTCTCACAGATGCTACCTGACCCATTGAGAATTTCCAGTATATTTCAGATTTCTAGCATGTGCTGTGTTTTGGTGGATTGATTACTACCCTCTGAAATGCCTCTGCAGGACACTCAATTCCAGGACCACTAAATCTGGTGAATAAATATTAATCTTGCCAGCATCCCAACCCCATCCTGTGAGTGTGTAAATTTTATGCACCCCCATCCTTTCCATATTTAGAAATAGGCTCTCATACTTTGCTTCAACCACTGCCGGTCTGTGATTCCACTAAATCCTCGAGATGGACTTTCAACAACTCACTTTGCTGCAGGCAAAGGAGCCAGTTGTCACACTGACAACGAGATCAGTAACTGTCCAATTATAGGCTGACAGGCACCTCATCACCCACGAGGGCATCTGGACCAACAGCCAACGTAAATCAAACTGGATTCTGCACAGAACCACTGGTCAAAGGGGTCTCCTGTGGCCAGAGCCAGAAGTGATTGTTGCAGGAACTGTGTCACTGCATGTGGTTAATCTCGTCACTGTCTGAAAGGTGGAGGAGAGCTCTCAGACAGATTTCATAGCTCATGTCTCGGAACTCCTGAAATAAATGGACTGTGCGCAGCCACTGTGGAATTCTGGGAAAGGATCACGGAGGTCACAAAGCAGTGACTCACAGACTGATTAAGCTGGGCTTCAGGCAAAGGAGGTGGGGGGAGGGGACCAATGGAGACTTAGACGGCTGGACTAATGCGAAGATTACACTGTTGTGTTTGTGTTCAATCATTTTAATGTGTGCCTTAGTGGTGCAAACATTTTCAATATTCAAGATTGTTTAATGTAATTGGAGAATGAAATAATTGTTACTCCATGCAGAACAACAAAATGATAAAGAACACAATAATAAAGAACACAACAAATGTAAATACATTAGATAGCTTATATACATAGATTGATTGTATGTCCATTAAGTGACGCAAGGCATAGGAGTGTCTGTACATATGGCTTTCAAAAGACTGTCTGTCTGAGAGGAGCACTAGTTGGTTTCTAGCATCTCTGGCCATTTGACTGCACATTGCGATGTTTATATGTACATATCGAAGAGTCCTGGAGGATAACATAAAAGTCATCGGCATGGGCTATAACTTTTGCCTGAGTGAACACTGATGTAAGGGGAAGTTTGGCATGTACAATTAAACTGCTTACATCCGTTTTTGGATTTCTACCTCAATGGCTGGGTAGGGGACACTGTTTTATTTATTTGCCAGTGTTTATTGTTTTTTCAAATTCTCCTTTGACCTGTCCTTTGGAGTACTCCATTCGGTCTGGTGAAAGTGCTCGCCAGTGTGATTGGTTAGGGAGCTCCAGATACAATAACAAGTCGAGAACATCAATATACGGATTCAAATATCAGGATGATGAGATGGTCTTTTAGCTACACGGGCCTGGGGACAGAGAGACCGGCAATTGGGTTTTGTATTTGGGTTATTGGCACATATGTAGGGCAGGAAATTGGGCAGGAAAAAAACATTGCAGACACTATCCACCCTGCAAACTGCCTTTTCCAAAAGCTCCCTTCTGGAACTGCTATAGGATTATTAAAACAAAACATCACACTGCTGTAAAAGTTAATCTGATCAACCATTCTCACCAGCCCCTCTCGTTCCCCTCCATCTATTACTCTCGTCTCTGCCCTGCAATGTAAACACTTAGACCCACATTGTAAATATATGCTGGCATTTATGTATTTATGCAAATTTTATTCCATATCTGTACTTTAACCTCGAACTTTATTTTTATTTTAATTCTTTATTCTTTATAATTGCTGAATGTTTTTTTTTTGTTGCATGTCGCACCCTAACTTCTCAAAGTTGATCTTTGATATGCCAGTGATATTAAATCTGATTCTGGTATATTGAGTCACAGTGAAAAGGTTTTGTTTGTCAGTCATTAGGACAGATCTTTCCATACTTATAAAGAGTCCATCTTTCAGTTTATGAAAAGTCCATTGAAGATAACAGTGGAACAGAAACTGTTCTTGAGTGTGCTAATGCTCTCAAGCTTAGGAATCTTCTGCCACACAGGAGAGGAGTTTAGGGTTTTGGAAGGGCTGCTTCTTTCTAGATCAGGGGTTCCCATCCTGGGTTCCTCGATCAGCTTGCTTAATGGTATTGGTCCATGGCATAAAAAGGGTTTGGAACCCCTGTTCTAGACAGTGTGTTGATGTAGCCACACTCATCACACTCGTTGGCTACTTGCCCTCTGTTCCTAGACCTGAAGAAAGATCCTGTATGGCCTACCACCGTCCTGCTGTAGGAAAGGACCCTGTCTGGCCTATTGCTGTGCCCAGAGGGTAGGTCCCTGTGTGTCTCACTCTTTTTGATGACATTGGAAGATGTTACCGACGTTCTGCCGTTATGGAATTGGATATGGACTATGGAGTTCTCCAGTCTTATGGTTTTTATATTCTGTGTTTTCGCCTCATTCTTTCTTGATTTTTTTTGTGCAGGTGTGGGGGGAAGGGAGGGGTTTGGAGGTCAATGTTCTTGTTGAATTTTTGTTTGTTTTTTCTGTGTGTAGAGAGAGGGATTTGGGGGCCAGTTGGGTTTTGTATGGGGGGGGAGGGGGAGTTCAGGGGCCAATGTTCTTTTTGTGTGGGAGGAGAGGGCTTTGGGGGTTGATAATTGTGTTGCCATTCTTTAATCGTACGGTGGGGGAGCGGTGTAGGTTTGTTGTTTCTCTCTGAACTGACATCCATGGTTTTTGTTTGTTTCATGGCTGTCTGGAGAAGAGGAATATCAGAGTTGCCTGTGAAGGTTCTCAGTCATCCAGGTCGTTGTATATCCAGCGGTCTCAGAGTTGTATACCTCATATATACTTTGATGATAAATGAACATTTGAACCTTTCGACCCTCACTAACTTTCGTTGATGCACTCCATAGGAAACATCCTCTCGGGATGCACCACAGCTTCGTATAGCAACTGCTCTGCACGTGACCACAAGGAATTGCAGAGAGATTTGCATACAGCGCACCTCGTTGTTGAAACCAGCCTCCCCTCTATGGACTGTGTCTAGTCTTCTCACTACCTTAGTAAAAATGCCAGAATAATCAACAACCTCACCCACCCCTAACAATGTCTCTTCTCCCCCCCTCCCATTTGACAAAGATACAAAAGCCTGAAAGCATGCAACTCTTGGATCAAAGACAGCCTCAGTGCCACAGTTATAAGCATATTCAATAGCTCCCTAGTACAAACAATTGCATTCTTGACCTCACAATCTAGCTTGTTATGATCTTGCACCTGACTGCTTACCTCCACTACACTTTCTCTGTATCTGTTACACTCTATTTTGTGTACCCATTGTTTTACCTTGCTGTATACTGTGTAATGATCAGATCTGTATGAACAGTGTGCAGGAAAAGCTTTTCACTGCATCCTGCTATATTTGATAATAATAATAATAATAGACATCTCTACGACCAGAGCAGGCTAGATGTTGACAAGGTAACATCGAACACCAGACTCTGAGTTGGAGACCTCTCCCCAGAAACAGAAGGATTCTCTGTGGCACTGCAGGACCAGGTGATGAACACCAAAAAAAAATCAAAAATAAAATATAAAAACCAACAAATTCAAGAAGATAAATTGAGAAAGTGACAAGAGAAGCCACAAACAATCCAACACAATATAGGATCCTGCATTAGTTTATCGCAATCTGATTACTTATACAGATACAATCAAGTGACAAACATCATTCATCAAAACCTCGCTTTAAAATACAAACTCATAAAAGACACCTTACAATAAATACAAGCCTGATCCAATTTTAGACTCAGAATACCACAAATTATATTATGACTGATCAGTTATTACAGATGAGACAATCCATAATAACAGTCTGGATATAATAATACAGCGTAAGCAAGCAAGAACAACTTACTTAATAAAAATAGCCATTCCAAACACACATAGCATACAGAAATCAATTAAGTGTCGAAGACCAGAAATATGCTGAATTAAAAGAGGAAATTGGAAGACTACGGAACATGAACAGGGTATATCTACAACTGGTGTCATCCCAAAGTCACTACACAATAGCATTAAACAAATAGGCCTACACAGAAATATTTATGTAAATCTTCAGAAAGCCACAATATTAAACACCACTAGAATAGTCTGAGAGTGCCTAGCAATTGAGAAATGAGTGTGCTTGGCTTCAGTTTTACCAGCTCCAGCTGAGAAAAGGAATATGATAATGATAAATAGTGATGGTAATAAAACTCTGGACAGGAAGCTTTCCCGGCTTGCACAGCATCAGGTCAGGTAGAGAATACCTGCAGTTCACAGCACAAGTTCAGTCAAACTGAACAAAATCATTTTCAAAACCAGTAATTGAATAAACACCACACATTAACACACTACACTGGAAAACTGGTACAACAAAAGCATACACAAGGCTGAGAAAGATGGTTAGGACAGTGCTTGGACCAGAGGGTTATGAACTGTTCTGAAGATGAGGCAGGGAAATAGAGATGATGAGGCTCCTGATGTCTCAGCCCAAATCATCGACTGTTTACTGTCTGCTGCCTGGCTTACTGAGTTCCTCCAGCGTTTGTGTTTGTGTTCATCAAGATTTCCGACACGGTCCTGCAGAATCTCTTGTGTCCTACTTGTCAATTTTTTTAAAAGTCTTGTAATGAACATCAAAGATTTCAGTCAACCACTCGCTGGGAGTTTGTTGCATGCAAATAGGCTTCTTACACAATAACAAGGATTACAAAAGTCCCCAAGATATAGGAGCAGAATTAGGCCATTTGGCCCATCGAGTCTGCTCCGCCATTTCATCATGGTTGATCCATTTTCCCTCTCAGTCCTGATCTCCTGCCTTCTCTCCATATCCCTTCATGCCCTGACTAATCAAGAATGTATCAACCTCTGCCTTAAATACACTCAATGACTTGGTCTCCACAGCCTGTGGCAATGTATTCCACAGATTCACCACTGTCTGGCTAAAGAAATTCCTCCTCATCTCCATTCTAAATGGATGCCCTTTTATTATGAGTCTGTGATTTCTGGTCTCCCACACCACCATAGGAAACATCTTCTCCACATCCACTCTATCAAGGCCTTTCACCATTTGATAGGTTTCAATGCGGTCAGCCCTCATTCTTCTGAATTCCAGTGAAACAAAGCCCAGAGCCATCAAACACTCTTTCAACCCCAGAATCATTTTCATGAACCTCCTTTGAACCCTCTCAAATGTCAGCACATCCTTTCTTAGATAAGGGGCCCAAAACTGCTCACTATACTCCAAGTGAAGCCTCACCAGACCCTCAACATTACATCCTTGCTTTTATATTCTGGTCCTCTTGAAATGAAAGGTAACATCGCATTTGTCTTCCTCACCACTGACTCAACCTGCAAATTAACCTTTAACCCTGCAAAAATAACTCACTGATGTAAATTGAATTCAGCCAGGTGAAACCCACTGCACAATCAAAGTCTCAAGTTCCAGCCTTCCCCTTAACCCATGTACACTCAGCTGGATCTGAGTCAGAATGTGACAGGATGATCATCACTGGTGCCAACGATGATGACAGTGGGCTTGTGGGCCACACAAAGCATTGGTTAGATAGATACCGGCACTGTCAGTTTACCAGTCAGAAATGTAAGTTCCTGGGTGGAATGGGGAGCAAACCTACACCCTTTGGGATCACCAGCCATCCAAACACACCCCCCTGCACTGATTACAGTGGCCAGGAGATACTGGCGCGCTCCCCATATTCAAATCGGCACAGTTTGCGGGATTTCTGTACAGATTTGTGGATGTCAGCTGGCGACAGGATTAGGCTGCTCTATAGTAATCCTGCAGCAGCTAATCCTGCCAATCTTCATTGTCTAGACTCATGGATCAGACGCTGACACCTAGTGACGGATTGAGCCTCCTGCCAAGGTATTGGAATTGTTAGGTACAACACACTCTGTACATGCAGTAGGAGAAGTGGATAATTTTGAGTAAAATTGGGAAAAGCTGCTGTCCCTTTCAAATCATTCTGAATAATTGCAAGTGTGTGTGTGTGTGTGTGTGTGTGCACGCGCATGCACATGAGGAGCAGCAGACTTCTATCAAATAGAAAAAGGCCACAGCATCATTCAGAGAGAGTGAGAGAGCTCCCTGGCCAATACCCAAACCTCAAACAACACCTACGAAGCAGAGTGTTTGTTCGTTATCACACTGCCGCTACACACAAACAGCTAAGCCATTTTGTCTATCATATTGGCTGTAAGCTGCTATGAAGGCAACGTAATTCAGGCTAAGTCCTATCTAAAAATACATCACAGACACTTTTAGTGTCAAAGCTCAGGAGTGAATAATGACCACTTTGGCATGTTTGCCCAAGGTTGCGTGTAGGCCTTGGAATGGCATCCAGTGTGGGTGGTGCCATGGCAGAAGGTAAAGAAAGGCACATGTTCCTGTTTACATCAACAGTGCTGAGGCTTCAAGCTCCTTGGAGTAAACATCACCCATATCTTGTCCTGGTCCGACTATATTGACTTAGCAGCCAAGAAAGTTCACCAATGCCTCTACATCCTCAGGATGATAAAGGAATTTGCCATGTCCCCTTCAATCCTCGTCAACGTTTATCAATGCCCCATAGAAACCATCCTGTCTGGATCAATCACACCTTGGTAGGACAGCTGTCTATCTAAGACGGCAAGGAATTGCGGAGAGTTGTGGACGTAACTCGGCACGTCACAGAAACACGTCTCCCTTCCTCTCTTCTCACTGCATTGGTAAAGACCCCACCCACTGCAAACAGTCTCTCTTCTTCCCCCTCCATCGGACAGAAGATACAAATGCCTTAAGGACAGATTCTCTCCTGCCATTATAAGACTACTGAACAGTTCCCAAGTACGATAAGATGGTCTCTTGACCTAACAATTTACTTTGTTATGGCCTCACAGCTTATAGTCTGCCTGCACTGCACCTTCTTGTAACTGTTCAACTTTATTCTGAACTCCGCTATTGCTTAACCTTGAATTACCTCGATATACCGTTGATTCCCTAAGGTTGTCATAGCTGGTGGGGTAGTGGGGATAAGCTCCCAATGGTGTGCAAATCAAATAGCCTCTGATGACCAAGTCCAGCTCCTGGCCTTCGTGTGTGGCTATTGAGCTCGGCAGAACTGTCTCTGGACAAGGGGCAAAGGCGGGCTACTGGTGCCTTAAAACCAGTCACTTTGATCATATTACTGTGATTTAAATGTAATGTAATTCGTATTATTTACTTGTACCCTTATGAATTTTGTATTTGTATTCTTGTAATTTATATTACATCAATAAAAATATTGAAAAAGAAAACCAGTCAACAAACTCATTCGTAAGGCCAGTGATGTTGTGGGGATGGAACTGGACTCTCTCACGGTGGTGTCTGAAAAGAGGATGCTGTCCAAGTTGCATGCCATCTTGGTCAATGTCTCCCATCCACTACATAATGTACTGGGTGGGCACAGGAGTACATTCAGCCAGAGACTCATTCCACCGAGATACAACACAGAGCGTCATAGGAAGTCATTCCTGCCTGTGGCCATCAAACTTTACAACTCCTCCCGTGGAGGGTCAGACACCCTGAGCCAATAGGCTGGTCCTGGACTTATTTCCTGGCATAATCTACGTATTACTATTTAACTATTTATGGTTTTATTACTATTTATTATTTATGGTGCAACTGTAACGAAAACCAATTTCCCCCAGGATCAATAAAGTATGACTATGACTATGAGTATGCAGATGGGGCTCGTCAGCCGTGGCTGGCAACTCATCTAGGAGACAGGAAACTCTGATCTCAAACCGCCATGACCTTGCAGTTATACCCACTCATGGGGAAGGCTACGGGAGTAAATGCCAAGGAAAAATCCGGAGCTGGAGTCCCTAGGGTAGTCCTACGCGGAGTCCAATGCTGACTGGCAACCCCAGCAATGCCATTGGTGTCAAACTGTATAGATCTTTGCCATTCCCTTGGATTCATCAGCTGCGTGGAGAGCGGGTGCCTGCTGCATGGACAAAGCTCGCTCTGCAGATCGTGCTGCCCCGACTTCCGTAGACGGTAAGGATACAGCGTCCACGGTTGACGCCAGTCAACTGAGGCCCTATTGCCGTTGTAATGAATAGTTCTGTATGAGTGGTATGCAAGTCACGTTTCCCACTGTACCCCAGTATGTGACTTTAATAAACCAATTTGGAAAACTAAAAGGAAGATAGATTATTCCACTTTAAATACTAAAAGGGCTTCAGTGGAAAATTCATTTATCGAACTTGAATCTATAAAGGGAAATCTGGATAGTGTCTCCTGGAGTTAATGTTAGGTATGTACGTACATGAATTAGCATTGGGTACTGTAGATGACCAACTGGAGGGTAATGGAATTGCCTCTGTATCCCTGAGATGGGATGTCAAATGCAGAGGTTCAGTTTGATCTGTGGGTGGCAGCAGGTCATCTATGCCTAGCTGAAGTTTGACAGTTACAAATTATCTCCCATTTAATTAAATGCAGCCCATTATTCCTCTTGTCAAATCTATTTATACTAACTCAGATACAACCTAACCTAGGAACCATAATGAGCTAGCTTACTGGTTCAAATGCAAAGTGTGATCTATCCAGAGTTCTCCACAGCAAGTGCACTGGACATAAGTGCTTCTTAGACAGATTGCCATCATCCGGGACACAAATGGCTGGCGTGCTTCCCCTCCTTCCACTTCTAACTGATGTGTGCATTACTGAACAGAAATTCATCAGGGTTTCTTTCACCCCTCTTCCCAAAGTTGGATCAAGTTCAAGTTTATTGTCTTTCAGCCATATATGTGTACTGTATATTGCCAAATGAAACAAAGTTCCTGTGAATCAAGGTGCACAACACAGTACATATAACTCACACACACAACACATAAAAGTAATGTTACCACAATTAATACCTGGCACAGTAACATAGTGGTTTGCACAAGGCTTTACCAACTTCAACTTCAATTTCCTGCTGCCTCCTGCAAGGAGTTTGTATTTTCTCCCCGTGACCATGTGGGTTTCCTCCGGGTGCTCTGGTTTCCTCCCACAGTCCAAAGACGTGCCGGTTGGTAAATTAATTGGTCATTGTGAATTGTCCCATGATTAGGCTAGGGATAAATCAGGGGATTGATGGACAGTGTGGTTCAAAGGGTCAGAAGGGCCTATTCTACTATATCTCAATAAAAACAAAGAAATAAATTAACCTAATTTGCAGAGAGAAAAATACCTTTGTCTCAGTCCTGAGTAAGGTCTCTATAATCTGAGCAGAAGGAACATCCTCACAGTGTTTACCCTGTCAATGCCCCCTTCAAACCTTCTCAGTCTTCTTAAACCATCGTAAACTTCCAGTTGGATCCACCTAAGCACCGAGCCAATTTGGAAGGGTCGAGTATGGGCCAGTCCAGAGTGTGTCACTGCGGCAGTGCCCGGGTCTGAGTGCAGGGGGGTGACCCAGTGCTTGGGCAATTTAAACACTGGACCAGATGAACTGAAAAGGCAGAGAGTCAGGACTGGAAGTGAGGGTCAGGGCCAGTTCTGCTCCACGACCTTATACTCCGCTCTCCTCGGTGCTAAGATTGAGGCTGTGTTGTGCCTCGGCTGCTTTGGACTTAGTGTCTGTGAGCTTGGCAGCAATTTGCCCCACTGTGTGATGAACTGAGGCTGAGGCTGTGGGCCTACCCCGGCTGCTCTGGGCTTCGGGTTTATGGACTCAAGTTTGTTTCTCAAAACTGATGCTTGCTTTATTGTTCACACGATTTGTTTTTTCTCTCTCTGCGCATTGGGTGTTGGTGTTTTTTAAAATTGGTTTCTTTCTGGTTTCTTGTTTTGTGGTTGCCTGTAAGCAGACAAATCTCAGGGTTGTATAATTTATACATACTTTGATAATAAATATGCTTGGAACTTTGAAGCCCAATAGGTCCCCTGTTCACAAGCCAGTGGGAGTAATACTGATGTCTAGCAAGCCTTGACATTAAGTTGTGATGACAGGAAACTGTCATGTGATTTGATATAATTCAGAATTCAGAGAATGCGAACAACCATAAAATTATTATTTACAAAAAGACATGGTTTACAACACCCAACAGCTCGCCATCAAACTAAAACTAAAACTGAACAATCAGGATCATAACTAGGCCGCAAGATTCGATTACTTTGGAGGCTCAAGACTCATGGGTTCTATGGTGTTTCTTCGTTTTGTGCCAGTCTACAAGAAGCTGAATCTCAAGGTTGCATCCATACTTCAATAATAAATGCACTTTGTACTTTGAACTTTATTACTTCCCTTGGGACCCCTCCTCCTTCCTTTTCTCCTATGATCCCCTCTCCTCTCCTATCAGATTCTTTCTTCTCCAGCCCTTGACCTTTCTCCTGCTAGCCTCCTTCCTCTTTATTCCTCCTCCCCCACCTTTTTATTATGCCATCTTCCCCCTTCCTTTCCAGTCCTGAAGAAGGCTCTTGGCCCAAAACATTGACTGTTTATTTATTTCCATAGATGCTGCCTGATCTGCTGAGTTCCTCCAGCATTTTGTGTGTATTGCCTTGGATCTCCAGTACCTGCAGATTTTCTCGTGTTTGAACTTTTGAACTTTGAGGTATTTAAAATAAATAAATCAAAAGATGGCCTACTCTTTTCCTCTCAAGAATAAGCATGCGTTTCACTTCTGTTTCTCCTGCTGCTAATGCTGTACTGCTTTGCAATGTCGGTCGATTAGATAAAAATCCAATATGTCACCATTAGTAAAGGCAGCATCAAAGGCATCAAGGTCATACAGACAATGAGATCTGATTGGTTGCCTGCAGCCAATAAACTAGTCACAGCACTGCCACTGACACTGAGCCTGCGGGCCTTAGCAGACCAATGACTGTAATAAATGAGGCCTTTCCCTTCATCCTGACATTTTTGCACATCTCCACGGGATTGATGAGGTTCAGGCCGATGGCTGAGGGAGAAATTGATGAGCAACTTCTTTAGGTTAAATCCAAAACTTACCTTGCTAAATAGATACATATATTTAATTTAAAGACAGTGATATATTTTTGTGAGGTGGCTGATCAAAATGTTTTAAGGCGGGGTCAGTACGCAACCTTTGACCTCGTAAATCAGAAATGCGTTAATAAAAAGATACAAAAGGGGTAGTTCAAGGATAAAAGTTATCCCAGAAACGGATACAATATTAGAGTTATAGGGTCATAGAAAACTGATACAGGCCCTTTGGCCCATCTAGACTGTGCCTAGTCCTATCGATCTGCACCCAGATCATAGCCCTCCATACCCTTCCCATCCATGTAACTATCCAAATTTCTTTTAACTGTTTAAGTCGAAATTGTATCCACCAGTTTCATTAGTTTCATCGCTACAAGATTGTTTGTTATTAATAAAGGATTGAATACAATTCTTCAACTTTTTAAACATTAGTATTGGATTGGATCAGAAGACGCATCATACAGGATAACTCTCCGTGCTTGGTCTGTTTGAGGTTGTCCAAGCAGCCTCTACGCAGGATCACAAGAGGCTGCACAGGGTTGCAGACCCAGTCAATTTTAACTGCTCCCTACCATCGAAGATATTTTCTAGACTTAGTGCCCCAAGAAAGTGGCCCCCATGGTGAAGTATGTTCACCATCTGGGCCATGCCCTCTCCTCTTCCCATTCGTATCATTGGGGGAGAGGTGCAGGAGCCTCAAAAGCCACGCTCAATGATTCTCAATCTTCCCTCCGCCATCACATTTCTGTATGGTCTATAAACGCATTAAAGTTATTCTTTATTGTTTACACTTTTTCTTTTCTAAATTATAGTGATTTCACGCATTGTACCACTGCTGCAAAGCTACAAATTTCACACTATATAAGACAGTGATCATGAATCTGATTCTAAGTGCAGTGTGTTTAAGAAATCCATTCATGAGTGGGAAGTATCCAGGAGAAGTTTGTCTCATCTACAGAGCAGGGTGGAAAAATGAAGCTAGCCAATGCTTTCCTTCTCAGTGCACATGTGAGTGCCTCATGGCTTCTTCAACTAACATCCACCATCCTGCCTTTCTACATAATATTTTGCTGGAGATATAAGAAAGGAAATTTTTTTATGGGACATGGGCTTTGCTGGTGAGGTCAATATTTAGTATCTATCCTCAGGAGTGGTAAGCTGTTTTCCAGGATCACTGAGGTTCTTCCAGTGAAGTTGGTGGGAAGAAAGGTTCAGGACTGGCACCAAGGAATGATGAAGGAAGGTCAATAAGGAGTTCTGGTAGATTGGGACACTTAGGAGGCTTGCTACAACATTTCTGAAAGTAGTTCATAGCCAAACAACCTCATCATTGTGGGTCCAAGTCCGACCAGGTAAGAATGCAGACAGGATCAGACGATTGGATCTCAACAGATTTTCATAGTTACCATTTCTGGTTCTGGTTAATCTCCAGGTTCTTAAATGAACAAAATTTAAATTCTGTATCTGCTGCAGTGGGATTTTAACTACAGTCTTCACTCCAGAGTTCCACCAATGCTGCCATTCCCAAAATCTATGTTGCTATCAGAGCCACAGATCAAGAAAATACCAATGCTAATTTTTGTGAATCAAACTTTCTGATAAAGGGTTAATCAAAGGGTTCACCTGTCCACTCAGGGGAGCAGCCTGCTTACCCTTCAATAAATATCACTATACCTAGATATCAGGTTCCTATTTCTGAGAGATTTCAAACAGTGACTGTACTTGAAAACAATTTTAATGCATGTCTAATGCTTTGGGAGGTTCCAAGATTGGGAGCAGCACTACAGAAGTTCTGCCTTTCCTTTGCAAGATGCCAAAGAGTTCTATAGCACAGCCTTTGGCCCACTATATTCATGCCAACAGTTTTGCCCATCCACACAGCCGAAACAACTAGCTCTGAAAATGGATGGTGCTGGAGCATCTGGCCCATACCTGGCTGCTGCCGGCAGTCAAGGTAGGAAGCCCACAGTGACTATGCCACGACGAGTAGGAGGGACGCTGCTTTGAGCATGGAATCCTAGGGTGCGCGCCTGGGTGGGACCACTGCAGGAGCAGATCCTGGTGGTAGTAGCAAATATTCAAACGAGAACTGCATTGGATTGTACCCTTCAATGCCTTGTGAAGTGTCTCATTATTACTTACTTACTGCTCAATATGGCACTGGCGTTTAAGAGGGCAAATGAAGGTCCTTGGCCATTTTCTCCATTGTGCTCCAGGTGAGGTTCAGGGTCTTCACTTCTGCCTCTATGGTACGGCACCAAGTTGTCTTTAATCTCTCACATTTCCTCCACCCTTCACGCATCCAATGAAGTGCTGTCTTGATGATTGTGTTGTCCTCTCTTCTCACTACTTGCCCAATCCATCTCCAACATTTCCTCATGATGATTGTGGCCATGTCCTCTCGATGACTCTGAAGGACCTGGGCGTGATTGGAGATCTTTTTTGGCCCGGAACATCAACTGTTCATTCATCTCCATAGATGCTGTCTGACCTGCTGAGTCTCTCCAGTATTTTGTGTGTGCGGTGCTCTGGATTTCCAGCATCTGCAGACTTCCTTGTGTTTATGATCTCTTCTTCCCTGTTCATCTGCCTATCTCAGCTACGTGGAGTGGCCAGTTATAGGTGACAGAAAAATGTTGTAGAGACAGAAAATCAAAACTATAGAGCAAAACTATTGTAAGCAGGATGTGTCGGGGGACTGAAGAATCAATCTTACAGCCCTCAATGGAGCAGAGTAATTACAAAAAAGCACATCAGTGCCTCTACTTCCTTAGGAATTTGCGGATATTCAGGATGACATCTAAAACTTTGACAGACTTCTACCATGCAGTGGAGAGTATATTGACTGCCTGCATCACAGCCGGTACGGAAACACCAATGCCCTTAAATGGAAAGTTCTATAAAAAGAAGTTGATATGGCCCAGTCCTTCACAGGTAACACTCCCAACCATTGAGCACATCTACCTGAAACACTGCTGCAGGAAAGCAGCATCCATTATCAGGGACCCCCACCACCCAGGACATGCTCTCTTCTTACTGCTGATATCAGAAAGAAGGTACAGGAGCCTCAGGACCCACACTACCAGATTCAGGAACAGTTATTACCCCTCAACCATCAGGCTCTTGAACCAAAGGGGAAAACAATACTCAACATCACTTGCCCCATCATTGAAATGTTCCCTCAACCTATGGACTCACATTTATTGCTTGTTTGTTTGTTTGTTTGTTTATTTACTATTTATATTTGCACAGCTTGTTGTCTTTTGCACTCTAGTTGAATGCCAAAGTCAGTGTGGTCTTTCATTGATTCTGTTACAGTTATTATTCTATAGATTTTTTGAGTATGCCTGCAAGAAAATGAGTCTCAGGATTGTATATGGTGACATATATGTACTTTGATAATAAGTTTACTTTGAACTTTAAAAGGTCATGGAGCTGAAATATTAACACTTTCTTTTTACTCCTTGGTAATAGTGAGACGTCCTTCTATACTTGCAAGATACCTACAGAGAGTATTTTCAGCTGTTCAAAATGAGGATGATGTACCATTGAGCAAGGGGAAATGTCACACTGGGAAAATAAGCATTGACAGCTCATTTCCTGATGCATAAGCCTGTGGAGGACAGGCTGGAGGAGCTTTAGTTGGCATTCTCTTGTAGTATCCCGCAGTTGAAACAAAGTGTCTGTAAAATGAAATCGGCGGTATCACAGATCGAAAATCCTTTCACAATGATAAGCTGGGTGAAGCAAAGCATGCATTCACTCCAGTTCGGATATTCTCGACATTGTCTATCCGTCTTCAAAGTTGGCTGACAGATCCAAATATGACGGGGCATCTTATTCCTTAATGCAAGTAACCCACTGAGGGAAAAATAGTGTCCATTTATAATTGGGCGGCAGGAATGTTAGAGCTGAAGCCACATAAAAGCATAATGTTTTGAATATATTCAGACAGCTGCCATGTTACCTACAATTTTGTGGCAGCTTTTGTGTGCATGATTGGCGAGTGAATGGATATCCCTGAGGCACATTGTTCCCTTACAGTTTATTATCTTCTGACCATGGCCAGTAATTTCAATACCCAAGGGATTATTATTCACACACATGGAAGGAGAGAGGCAGAGAAAGAAAGACTTGCAGTTCTACTTCACCTTTCACTGCTTCATCACATCATCCTGCAATTTATCTTTAATGACAGACTTATGATCCCTGCAATACAGGAAACCTGATCGCTATTTTATGTACAGCAAAATCCCACGAAAAACAATCTGAAAATGGAATCAATCTGTGTTGGTAATTTTGACTGCGGGATTTGTGTTGCCCGCGGCAACTGGAATAAAGTGTGAGAGACGTATCCCTTAAAGTGCAGAGAAATTTCTCCTCTTGTAGTGAGCAAATCTCTGAAATTCTCTGACCCCCAGCCAATTAGGAATATTTCAGGTGGAGATAGAGAATTATTTGAAAGATCAAGAAATTGAAGGCTATGAAATAGCACAAAAGAGAAGCTGAGGTCAGCTATGATCACCTTGAAAGGCAGGGTAGGCTTGAGGGCCTAGTGGTCTACTTCTTGTGTTCTTGTCCTCCATTGGCTGTGGAGGACAAGTCATTGGGTACATTTACAGCAGAGATTGATAGATTCTTGATTTCTAAAGGATGAGAGAGGAGGGAGGAGAATGAGGTTGAGAGGGAAAAAAAATCAACCATCTTTAGGAGCTGGAACAGACTCGAGGGGCCAAATGGAATGATTCTGCTCCTACGTCTATGGTTTTCAGATGTTCTGGGTGCAAATTTTAAATTTTTCATTATGATGTTGGGCATCTACAGGGAAAAAAAAGTTTTACAAATACCTCTTTCTGGATTCAAAAATTACTGAGTCCAGAGGAGCTCCTTGAGAGGGGTTTACCTGAAACCCTCTCACTTTTTACTCAGGACACTGAATGTCACTGGAAACTGGTTCATTCATGAGTAAAGACATAGAGCGGGAGTTGAAAGGTAGTCCAGATGTTCTGTTGGTACATCATTAAGAAAGTAATCAGGTGTCCTTATAAATAATTTATGACAAGGTTGTTTGTGGTATTTCATTAATTCTATTGTATTTCCTTGTTCTACTGTGAATGCCTACAAAATAATGAATCTCAGGGCCGAATGTGAAATATATATGTTTTCATAATGAATCTACTTTGAACTTTGTACATACACCCATCCGTCTGCAACACAGAACCAGACAGGCCCTCACGATAGCAACCTACATCCATTTTGATCACTTTGCAAGACGATGGGCTTTGCTCTTTTCGTTCTGATTGTGTTATTTCTTGTAAAATTCGTGTAGCCCTACTTCCATAATGACACATCCGTCCTCATTGAGGATTCAGCAGCGGAAAAGGTGAGCAGTTTCGAATTCCTGGGTGTCGGCATCCCTGAGGATCTATCACAGGCCCAACTTTTGATACAATTACAAAGAAGGCACAACAGAAGCTATATTTCATTAGATGTATGAGAAGAACTGGTATGTCACCAAAGACACTTGGAAATGTCTACAGATGTATGGTGGAGAGCAATCTAACTGATTGCATCACTGTCTGGCACGGAGGGGCCACTGCACAGGAATGTTACAGAGTCAGCCATCTCCATCATGGGCACTAGACTCTCCAGCATCGAGGGCATCTTCAAAAGGCCTCAAAAAGGTGGTACCATCATTAAAGACCCCCATCACCCTAGCCATGCCCTTTTCTCACTACCACCATCAAGGAAGAAGTGCAGAAGCCTGAAGTCACACACTCAACATTTCAGGTACAGCTTTGCCATCAGTTTTCTGAATGGACAATGAACCCATGCATACTACCTCAAATTTTTTTTTCTTATTTTTGCTCTCTTTTGCACTATTTACTTAATTTATATACATAAAATTATGAATATTTCTTATTGTAATTAATAGTTTTTTAAAAATTATGTATGCACTGCATTGCTGCCAGCTGTGGTTGGCAACTCCTCTAAGAGAAGGAAAACTCAGATCTCAACCCTCCGCTGCCTTGCAGTTACACCCACTCCTGGGGAAGGCTTCGGGAGTAAATGCCGAGGGAAAAATGCAGAGCTGGAGTCCCTAAGGCAGTCCTGCATTGAGTTCAACACTGACTGGTAACTCCTGCGAAGCTGCTGGTCCCAAACTCTATTGGTCTCTGCTGTTCCTTTGGATTCATCAGCTGTGTGAAGGCGGGGAGCCTGATGCTGCTCTTCATATCATCGTGCCCAGCCGGCATACTAGCTTGCGTGTGCACAGACAGCTAGAATGCAACATCCAGTGTTGGCCCCGTCCAACAAAGGCTTCACACACTGCCACAAAACAACAAATTTCATGACACGTGCCAGAGATATTAAACCTGATTCTGATTCAGAATCTCACAAGTGGGTTTATACTACACAGGAGAAGTTTAATATGATGGATTGATAAAGCTACTGCGATGGGCGTTGAAGAGGCGAAGGAGGAGAAGTGTGGTTGATGAGGAAAGAATGGTCAGTGACATGACGATGATGGAGCCAGGCAATTTATTGGGCGACAGGGCTGCTGGCAAAATGATTAAGAGTTGGGTGGGGCATGTTGGGTAGGGTGGCACAGGAGCGTAGTTGTTAGCACAATGCTTTACAGTATAGGTGACCTGGGTTCATTTCCCACTGCTGCCCGTAAGGAATTTGTACCTTCTCCCTGTGACCACATGGGTTTCCTCTGGGTGCTCCGGTTTCCTCCTGCAGTCCAAAGATGTACTGGTTGGTAGGTTAATTGGTTATTGTAAATTGTCCCATGATTAGGCTAGGATTAACTTGGGGAATTGCTGGACAGCGTGGCTCAACGTGGCTATATCTCAATAAGTAAATAATCAATGGGGCTAAAATGCGAAATTTATCCCGCAGGATCCGTAGGCTGCTGCTACAACTGGATGGGGTAAAAAGCTTGCTATACATTACATCAATGAGGACTTTAGAGGATTAAGAAAATTATACCTGTGATAAGATCTTATTATCTTCCTCCAGAAACTTGACTTTGTTTTCCAGTTGTCTGATGTAGGCTGAGGCAGGGTCTGCAAAAGAACGAGATAGGAGTGATTAACAGAGATCTGTTGGGTGAATCTCAAGATTCAATATTCGAGATTGTTTATTGTCACTCTTTGGAACACAAGCATAGAGGAGAACAAAATGATTGTTATTCTAGATCTGATGCAGCACAAAAAGACACAATAAGCATAAAAAACACAATAAAGAAACAAAAAAGAACACAATAAATATAAATGCAATCCTATAAAACACAATGTACAAGTTTTATATAAAGATTAATTATATGTACATAAATTGACGTGAGATGTTGTGAATATATTGGTGGAGGGGCGGATTAATGGGTGTTGATCAGCCTGACAGCTCATCACCTCATACATAAAAAAATAGAAACAGGAAGCATTTCAACCAGTCAGATCTGCTCTCCCATTCAATATGATCATTACTTATCATCTATATTTAGGACATTTTCATCTATATTCTGTTCCAGCTTTCTTCCCATATCTTTTGATCTCTGTAGCACCAAGAAAAATATCCAGCTGCCTTGTTGAATGGACTTAAAGATTTGTCTTCAACTGCTTCCTGTGGTAGAGAATTCTACACGTTCATCATTGTCCAGGTGAAAAGAAAATCTCCTCATGTCAGTCTTAACAACTCTTATCCTTGCACTCGGACCCCTGGTACTGGACACCCCAAACAATGGTAACTGGTTCTAATCTGTCCAATGCTGTTAGAACACCTTCACATTCTGCTTCTTCTCATAGACCTTTAAACTGAGAAGTGCAGATTTTGCACTTCAAAAAGTGAAAGAAGAATCCCTTTCCTTGATAACTGCTGAATATTATTCTCAAAGGAATTTCAGTCACTCGGAAAACCTCTAATGGACTAGGAACATGGGTGGCTCTGACTTCACACTGGCTTTCCATTAGTCGCTCGGCCTGTTTCTGGCTTTGTTACTCACTAATGCACTACTCCAGTTCTGACCTGCTGTTCAAGACAAAATTCCATTCCAACATGTTCAGCAGGCCTTGGTAAAGGGCCATTGAAAAGACTTCATGAGAAGTCAATCAAATTGACAATGTGAAACATGGGCCACAAAATCCTTTTCATGCAGTCACAGTTGGGTCAAATTTATAGCTTTCGGTGAGATACAGCACAAGCTTATCAATCTGATCTACAAAATCTCAGCGACGTAAAAATCAAGGGAAGCTTAATATTTCCGGTTGAAGACTACTTCTCAATTTGCCTGAACTCCCTGGAGCAATGCGTGATGAAATTTGCTCCAGAGTAGGCCCGAATACCTCAGCCCTCAGCTCCAACTGTTTGGGCTTTAGTGAAAGGCCTGGTGATATAATGTAACGCCTCCCAACAAGTGAAGAATGAACACATGAGAATCTGCAGATGCTGGAAATCCAGTGCAACACACACAAAATGCTGGAGGAACTCAGCATGTCAGGCAACATCTACAAAAATGAATAAGCAATTGATATTTCTGACTGAGACCCTTCAGAAAGACTGGAAAAGAAGAGGAAAGATGCAACAATAAGAATATGGGTGGAGGGAGGGAGGGAAAGGATTAGAAGCTAGAAGGCGACAGGTGAAGCCAGGTAGCTAGAGGTGGGGAATGAAGTAAGAAGCTGAGAGTTGACAGGAGGAAAAGGTCAAGGGCTGGAGAGAAAGGAATCTAGGAGGAGAGGAAAGTGGACCATAGGAGAAAGGGAAGGAGGAGGGGATCCAGGGGGAGGTGTTTGGCAGGTGGGCCAGACTGCCTAGAATTTCCCTCTATTTTTCTAAGCTCCACGTACCTATCCAAGTGTCTCTTAAAAGACCCTAGTGTATCCACCTCTACCACCATTGCTGGCAGTGCATTCCACACACCCACCACTCTCTGTGTGGAAAAACTTACCTCTGACAACCCCCTTGTATCTACTTCCAAGCATCTTAAAATTATGCCTCCTCTCGTTAGCCATTTCAGCCCTGGGAAAAAGCCTCTGACTATCCACACGATCAATGCCTCTCATTATCTTATACACCTCTATCAGGTCACCTCTCATCTTCCACCACTCATCTTTCCAAGGAGAAAAGGCCACGTACACTCAGCCTATTCTCATAAGGTATGCCCTCCAATCCAGGCAACATCCTTGTAAATCTCCTCTGCACTCTCTCTATAGTATCCACATCCTTCCTGTAGTGAGGTGACCAGAACTGCAAGTGGAGTCTAACTAAGGTCTTATATAGCTGTAACATTACCATAGGCAGGGGAGAAGAGGTAAGAGGCCAGAGTGGGGAATAGAAGAAGAGGGGTGGGGGAAATTTGCATAATTTGGAGAAATCAATGTTCATGCCACCAGGTTGGACAATACCCAGATGGAATATGAACTTGAACATATTCCAAATGTTGATGTTAACATGATGAATAAATGATTCTCGGTTTTCCAACCGGGTACAGGTATCAGTTATGTCCAGCGTTTCAATGACAAACTCCGCCTCCTTCACCAAGGATGACCCTTGATGAAAATGGCAGAGTTTGTCATCGAAATGTCAGTTATATTCAATACCTGTACCCGGCTGGAACCCCAAGAACAGTTTATTCATCATATACGTCGGGAAAGCACAAGATTGTTAATGTTAACCAGTTGATTATTGCGATCATTTATTGTTACCTTTGTACTGAAGCACAAGACACAATGTACCTATGAAGAGTTGCTCCTCCAACCTACGAGTGAAGAGTGAGACATTTTGTGCCCTGTACTGTTTGATCACAAACAGCCTGTTCGCAGCCCTAAGACAAGGCTGCCAAGGTGAAGCAACAAAATCCCATCTCAGCAAACCACAACTGCATCCCATAAAAAGTAGTTTATACCATCTACAAAAGGCACACAAAACATACTTCCCAATGCAATGATCAATACCACCAAGTACACTATTTGCAACATCACTATTTGCAGCCTCCCAGCTAGCCACACAATTTATCTTTGTTTCTGAACACAAGACCTTGTGCAGATGCTGGAAATCCAGAGCAACACACGCAAAATGCCAGAGCAGCAGCTATGGAGGTGAATTCACAGTCGATGTTTCAGGCCGAGATCAGATACACTAACTTTAAAGCCTACAATTCACTCACCCACAATGTGGGATAGGCAAATAACAGATGGGCCAGCGATGCTCACATCCTAAAAACAATAATGTGTATGAAGAATAAATGGAGAGTTTCACTGAAATATGAAAGAATGAACTGTGGTCTGAAGACTTGCCAGAAACCTACTGGAATGGGAATTTGAAAATAACATGCAGTGTGAGGGATTATGAACTGAGTAAAGGCATAAATAATTGCATCCTCTGCAAACAGGCCAGAATAACCTTCAATTAGTCTTTCTTCACTATAGTCAATATAGACAAACTGCAGTTTGTTTTTCTAACTTACCTACTGCCCTTTATGCTGTTGGTGCTTAGGCCAGCAATGAAGTCCTCCGTCTCTGTCTGTCCATACAGTCGCACACAGATATAGAAGGACTTTTCCTTGCAGTTTCTGTAACATTTCTTATACCATTCAGGGTTGTTAGTCCTGAGTTGCACCCCTGAACCTGGATGATTGGTGGACCACTCTCAGCCTGGCCTCTACCCTTTGACCTGTTTGGCGTGGGTGACCCTACCAAGAGCCAAAGCATAAAGCTGTGACTCCAGCCAACATCGCTCTGCATGTCTTTGAGACGCGCAGGCCTCCAAACCCTAGTCAAGGTTGTGGTCCTCTTAGGAGGTTCTTTTACCAAGCTTGGGAGAAATTTCTCTGCCACAGCATGAGCCAAGTATGCGATTTAGTGATGAGTGCTTCAGAAAGTCAGTGAAATTAATTTGAACTCTACTGAGTGTGGTGGGCACACTGCCCAGAATGTGGCCGGAATGTGTGGCAACGCTTGCGGACAGCCCCCAGCACATCCTTGTTATACAAGCATAGAAACATAGAAAATAGGTGCAGGAGTAGGCCATTCGGCCCTTCGAGTCTGCACCGCCATTTATTATGATCATGGCTGATCATCCAACTCAGAACCCCGCCCCAGCCTTCCCTCCATACCCCCTGACCCCCATAGCCACAAGGGCCATATCTAACTCCCTCTTAAATATAGCCAATGAACTGGCCTCAACTGTTTCCTGTGGCAGAGAATTCCACAGACTCACCACTCTCTGTGTGAAGAAGTTTTTCCTCATCTCAGTCCTAAAAGGCTTCCCCTTTATCCTCAAACTGTGACCCCTCGTTCTGGACTTCCCCAACATCAGGAACAATCTTCCTGCATCTAACCTGTCCAATCCCTTTAGAATGTTATACGTTTCAATAAGATCCCCCCCTCAATCTTCTAAATTCCAGCGAGTATAAGCCTAGTCGATCCAGTCTTTCATCATATGAAAGTCCTGCATCCCAGGAATCAATCTGGTGAACCTTCTTTGTACTCCCTCTATGGCAAGAATGTCTTTCCTTAGGGGACCAAAACTGCACACAATTTTGGTTTATCGCAAATGGCACGTTTCACCATATGTTTCAACGTACATGTGATAAATAAATGAACGAACCTGAAACTTAATAAATCTCAGTGAGTCAACAGGCCCTTCCAGCCCTTCGAGCCCCGACACCCAACCATTCCCCATTTTAACTGTAGCCTAATCACAGGTCAATTTACAATGACCAATTAACCAACCGGTACGTCGTTGGACTGTGGGAGGTAACCAGAGCACCCTGAGGAAACCCACGCAGTCAAGGGGAGAATGTACAAACAACTTACAGGGAGCGGTAGGAACTGAACCGAGGTCACTGGTACTGTAAAGCGTTGTGCTAACCACTACACTACTCTGCCACCCCATTTTTATTCTAATGAAAGGGGGCAGGGAACATTAGTGTGATGTTCCACATTTTTCACACAAAAGTGATTAGTCATCAAAGAAGACAGTTTTACAGTTGTCTAACCGTAAGACACAGGATTATACTCAGCCCAGTCAGCTCTATCATTCCATCATTATCCTTCTCAACCGCCTTCTCCCACCTTCTCCCTGTAACCATTCACATCCTCACTAATCAAGAATGCACTAACCTCCAGTTTAAATATACCCAATGACCTGGCCTCTGCGGCAATGAATTCCACAGATTCTCCACCCTCTAGCCAAAGAAATTCCTCCTCATCTCTGTTCTAAAGGGACATTGCTACATATAAATAATGGTGTAAGTACGGAAGATAGATTTCTGTAATGCATCACATGATCTCTGGGGTTTTGCAATCAATAAAGTTGTTCAGAGTGGGAGTCTTTGTTATTGTATCGTAAAGACAGCGATAAATTCAAGAGCAACTGCGTGAGAACAGCAACATTTTAATTATCAATAATCGATCTCAACACCTGCCAGAATTGGACAGGAAATTTGCCTTGCTCCTGTCAAGGGGCTGTTTTAGGAATCATATATCCAACATAACAAGTCAGAGAGGCCTCAGCTGAACACTGTATCTGATTGACAGTCCCCTTACCCTTTATAAAAGCCTCTCAAAACCTACTGATATTTTATACTGAAATCACTCAGAGACAAAAGTTGTTTAAAAACTTCCAACTCATTCTGTCACCAGGCACTCTCACCCAACGAACATGCAAGAATAAACAGTAATAATAGTCAACTTTAAAGAAAAACATAAACTTACATTTAAAATAGAACACTCCCAACATTGTGATAACTCTTAGATCAAAGTATTCAGTACAAGAGCAGAGACGTAAGTTGTATAAGATGTTGGTGAGGCCTAATTTGGAGTACTGTGTGCAGTTTTAGTCACCATCCCACAGGAAAGATGATGATGAGAAAATTTACAAAGATGTTGCCGGGATTGGAGGAGCTGAGTTATAAGGAAAGATTGAATAGGTTAGAACTTTATTCCCTAGGCGTAGAAGACTGAGGGAGGATTTGATGGAGTTACACAAAATTATGAGGGGTAAATGCAAGCAGGCTTTTTCTACTGAGGTTGGGTAAGACTACAACTAGAGGTCATGGATTGAGGTTGAAACATTTAAGGGAACATGAGGGGGAACTACTTCAATCAGAGGATCGTGAGAGTATAGAACAAGCTGCCAGCACAAGTGGTGGATGTGACTTTGATTTCAACATTTAAGACAAGTTTGGACAGATTCATGGATGAGAGGGGTATGGATGGCTATGGTTCAGGTGCAGGCCAATGGAACAAGGCAATTTAAATTGTTTGGCATGGACGAGAAGGGCAGTAGGGTTTGTTTCTGTGCTGTAGTTTTCCATGACTATAATTCAAAAAAACAGTTTACAAGAGTAAGACGTGCAATGCCTTTTAATGCTTTGCATTCATTGCCAATGCTTTCAGTATTGTTCTATTACTTTCCTGCACATCAGTAGCACTGTTGCTACTCATGTGGTCCTTTGGGGTGCTACACCTCTTCAATAACTGAGAGGCTTCCTTACCCTCCCTCTCCAGTAGCAGAAGAGCCCTACACTGCGGTCCTTCCTCACCGAGACCCTGTGGTGGCTGCAACAAGCCTCAGTGTGTCCCTCAGCGCGTACTCCTGCAATCCGGAATGTGCCAGTTGGCAGAATACCTCTATGAGCTGGCAAATCCATGACCAAAGGGCGTCATTCACTAAATCGGACAGTTACATGGATGGGAAAGGTTTGATGGGATAAGACCAGTTCAGTTCGACAACTTGGCTGGCGTGGACAAGATGAACCAAGGGATCTGTTCCCATGCATTCTCACTCTATAATTCCATAATCCTTCTCAGCCACTACTGACTATAGTTATGAAACAGTATAGGATACATCTTGACATCCCACACATTATTCCATTCCTGTACAGAAACACTACCTTTCCCAAGTGGATCATGCCTTTGTATTTCCTGAAGGTTTTGAAAGGAAGCTTCAGAAAAATGGTGGAAGGAATTTAATGCAGACAACTGTCAGGTGGTCCACCCTGGGAGGACCAATAAGGGCAGGACTTTCATGGACAATGGGAGGACACAAAGGAGTGTGTAGAACAGAGTGATCTGGGAATACAGATCTATAATTCCTTGAAAGTGGTGTCACAGGTAGAAAACTTTTAGCACATTGGCCTTCATAAATCGAAGTATTTACCACAAGAGATGGAATGTTATGTTGAAGTTGTATAAGACATTGGTGAAGCCTAATTTGGAGTATTTTCTGCAGCTTTGGTCACCTACCTAAAGGAAAGATGTAAATAAAATTGAAAGAGTACAAAGAAAATTGACAAGGGTGTTGCCAAGACCTGAGTTATAGGGAAAGGCTGAACAGTTTAGGACTTTATTACCTAGAATATAAAGGATTGAGGGTTCTTTCACTGCGGTTGGGTGAGACTAAAGCTAGGGGTCATGGATTAAGGGTGAAAGGTGAAATATTTAAGGGGAACATAAAGAGGAACTTCTTCACTCAGGGGGTGGTGAGAGTGCAGAACAAGCTGCCAGTGCAAATGATGGATGTGGATTCGATTTTAACATTTGAGAGAAATTTGGGTATTTGCTTTATGTGGATGGGAGATGCATGGATGGCTATGGTCCGGGTGCAGGTCGATGGGACTAGGTGGATTAATGGTTTGGCATAGACTAGATGGGCCAAAGGGCCTGGTTATGTGCTGTAATGTTCTATGATTCAATGACATAATTTTCCTGATTCTAGTAGCATAGACCTTGAGAAACTAAGTTAGAGAATTCGAAAGTTTGCAGCCCACCCAGACACGCAGTTTCTCACATCAAACGTCCCATCAAGAAAGTACCAATATTTGACTAATCTCAGCATCATGACTTAGTCAGTTATTGCTTTTTGAATCTCCAGATGTACCAAGGCCTGTGGGCTTGAGGCTTTGTAGCTTGCTTTTAATATTCGATGTGGATATGATAAATAAATCTAAATCTTGAATTGTCCCATTCATTGTAGGGCAGATGGACTGAAATGCACCAAAATTGAAGGATGAGATGAAAACTGGGATTACTCAGCAGATCAGACATGCACCACTCTTTCCATGGAAACCTCTTGTGTGCTATGTTACTGTTAAAGCTCAAGCAAGCAGGATGGGGTGTGAACCGGAGAAATATTCCCACTGATTCACAGAGCTGTGCTTTTGATGGAACAAGAGTACAAACCACACCTCATGACTTGGCCATTATTCCTTCTCATTGTCAGGCTTTTCCATTTATATTAACACCATGTTGTTAGTGCCAGAGGCACAAAATTCTGGCATCAGTACAGCAGTGAAATAAAGGCAGCATTTTGATGAGAATTTAAGCTGGAAGGAATACAAACTGCCCCTGTGGCACACTGACCACAGCTTCTCCCATCAGGAGCTATGGTTTGAACCTCAGGACCCACACCACCAGGTTCAGAAACAGTTACAACCCCTTAACCATCAGGCTGTTGAACCAAAAGGGGATAACTTCATCCAACTTCACTTGCCCCACCATTGAAATGTTCCTACAACCTATTGACTCACTTTCAAGACCATTTCATCTCATGCTCTCAATATTTATTGATTATTTATTTATTATTATTATTTCTTTCTTCACGTATCTGCACAGTTCATTGACTTTTGCACACTAGTTGAATCTCTGAGTCAGTGCAGTCTTTAATTGATTCTGTTATGGTTATCATTCTATTATGGACTTATTGAGTATGTCCACAAGAAAATGAATTGCAGGATTGTATATGGTGACATATATGTACTTTGATAATAAATTTACTTTGAACCTTGAAGTTACAAGTGGTTGCAAATACTGAGCTATTCAGCTCCCATATTCAACAACACACACAAAATGCTGGAGGAACTCAGCAGTCAGGCAGCATCTATGGAAATGAAAAAAAAGTTGACATTTTGGACCGAGACCCTTCTTCAGGACATCCAATATTCAACAACCTTGATAACATAACAACTCTCCCCTCAAAATAATTCAAGATGTTCATGTTTGCAGCATTCAAAACTTGTAACAAAAATATTCTTTTAAATCAAAAGAAATACAATCAAAAGTAAAAACAGGAAATGTTTGAATACTTGGTCCTTTTTCCCAATCTGTCATTGGGTGTGTTGAAGCCACTTTGCTACGGTATCTTCATAGCCCGTGATTCCTTAAGTATTCTAAAATCCATCAGTCACTCTCCTAAATATACCCAGCAACTGAATCTTCACGGTCATCCCTGATATATGTAGAATTCCAAAGATTCACAATCCTCTGTGGGAATGAATTTCCTCTACATCTCCATCCTGATTGGCTGCTTGCTTATTTGCAAACTATGAACCCTAGTTTCAGATGTCCCAGCCAGAAGAAACATCCATAATTGTCATGAGCCCTATGGCCTTTGTGGCTTGCTGTGGAACATTGAGCTACTGGGGTTCTTCAGCACATGTACTTACTAATCGTTATCTTCACTAGAGCCATTAAGCCCTTGTGTTTTTAATTTAATCTGCTCAAGTTGATTGTGACTGGCACAGGTTTCCTACATTCTATGAGAATGATTGTCTCGCAGTGTTGCTCAGTTGTTCCTCTCAGGCTTTGTTGGCGTTCCTATGTATAACTTCTCTTTTCTGTCTCTTTGTGGGATTCTGCCGTTCCTCCACTCCTGGAGTTGTGAGCCTGCTCTTGGGTTGTGTCAGTGCCAGTGACCCCCATGACAGAGAAATCCAGCTTTTCCTCCGCAAATGGGTCCAGCCCTCCGAGAGCACACCATGACAGTAATCTCCGGGCTCATGTGAGTTTTAGCCAATGAGGTGCTCTTTAGAAACATACAGTAGGTTTCAATAAGATCATAGGTTTCACAAGAAATACTCGGCGGGAGTACAGAAACGGACGGAATCCCGGACATTCAGCTGTTTATTTATGTAACAGTTTTTCCCCCAAGCCATCGGACTACCAACCTACTGCCCTCTGCCGTGCCTATTGTCTTGTTTATCATTTATTGTAATGCCTGCACTGTTCTGTGTACTTTATGCAGTCCTGGGTAGGTCTGTAATCTAGTGTAGTTTTTGTGTTGTTCTATGTAGTTCAGTGTAGTTTTTGTAGTTTTTGTATTGTCCCATGGTCCTGAAAAATGTTGTCTCGTTTTTACTGTGTACTGTACCAGCAGTTATGGTCGAAATGACAATAAGAAGTGACTTGTCTTGAAGTGGAACAAAAGATGTAAAGTGTATAACTATGTGATGATCTACATAGTTTTGTTGATCATCTCTTGGTCAAAGCAAATATTAGATAAATTCAAAATGAATAACACACACAAATGCTGGAGAAACTCAGGTCATACAGCCTCTACAGAGGAATAAGCAGTCTATTGCGTGTGTGGCTCTGGATTTCCAGCTTCTGCAGAATCTCTTCAAAATGAAATTAAGACTCACAAAATATATAGAACTAGGGATTTGATATGTCCATTCATTGGAGCTGAACCCTCTGGTTAAACAACAAAGTATAAATTGGTTCAAGGCACACATTAGCTGTAGAGTTCTCTAGTCAGGATGTAAAGCAGTAATGCACAGTTCTGCTGGCACTTCAAGGCAGTGAAGGAGTGGTTTCAGTGGAGAGGTGAAGGGCTGTTCTCCTTGAAGCAAAGAAAGATTTGATAAAGATATACTGGCTCATGACTGGTTCAGATAAGGTACATGAACATAAGCTATTACTCATTACAGTGTTTCAAGGAGCATGGGGAACACAAGGTTTTAAACTTTGGGCAATAGTGGAAAGGGGAAGGTGCGGAAAATATTCTTTTTCTCATACAGCATGTAGTAACGACCTGGAACTCATGGCCTATGGGGTGGTGTAAGAAAAATCAATTAGTGCTTTCAAAAGGAAATAGATTGAAAACAAGTTGCAGGACTATGGGTAAGAGATAAGGGAGTGGATAGTTTGAGTTACTTTACACAGAACTAGTACAGATGCAATGTGTTGAATAGCCACCTCAATACAATTTAAGGACCTTGTGATTCTGAATGCTTACAAGGGCTCTAGCAAACAGATACCACACCAGAGAAGGAAACATTCAGATGAGTGGCCAAAAGGCTAGTGAATGTTGTGAGCTACATCATCTTAATAGTAAAAGAGATAAAGAAACAGAGAAGACCGGGGAGGAGAACAGACCCTAGAGATAGGCAGATGAGGACATCTGCTACTACTGGTGGAGCAAAGGAAGCTAGGCACTCCCTGTTCCTTTTGATGAGAAGTACTGAACCACAAGGCGGGTCGCTGCTGTTGAAGCCTTGAAGCAAGAAGAAAGACTGGAAAAGCCTGAACGAATCACTCTTGGAAGAGACTGCTTTGTTTCCTATTTTGTATTCATGCCTGGCGATATATGATGACATTTTGTGCGCAGCTCACAAAACTAATAGGTATACCTCTTCTGAACTATTACAACTCATGAACTCACTTATTTATTAATTAATCCATTTATTAATTATTAATTTTGTATGTATCATTTATCTATTAATTTATCATCTATGTATTTATTCCTTGACATTCATTCATCCATTGATTTATTTATTATCCTATCAATCTATCTGTCTCTGTGTTTGTTTATTTATCTATTTGTTTGTTTGTTGGTTCATTTAATGCATAATTTGTCCTTTTTTGCATACTGGTAGTTTGTCAGCCTTTCTCTATGTATAGTTTTTCAAAAATTCTATTGTATTTCTTTATTTTCCTGTAAATGTCCACAAGAAACTGAATCTCAAGGTAGATGGTGACATTTACGTGCCTTGATAACAAATTTATGTTGACTCTGATTTTAAAGTGCATTTCACCGGCTAGACTGCTTCAGGACATCTAAGGTTAATGGAAACACGATATAAATACAAGACTTTCTCTTGAATTGTTTTATTGATATTAAGGTTTCTTTGGGGTGGAGTGGGTGAGGTGTGACCTTCTCACCTTTCCTCCCAAGGCAAATGAAATATATTTTGCTTTCAACACTGTTACTCACAGCTATCCTTCCGTCTCTAAAAAAAGCATCATTCATGGCAAGGTAATAAAAAGCCCTGAATTTGAATAGGAGTTTGAGGTTTGGTGTTTAACCAGATTTTATAAGTTTCTATGCATGTGCGGTGCCTGGTATGGAAGCTCCAATGCAAAAAGGATCGCAAGATGCTCGAGAGAGTTGTTCCACCAGAGACAATGCCTCAGGAAAGTAGACTCCTTCACTCAGGACCCTCACCATCCAGAACACTCCCTCTTCTCATAACTTCCATCGGGGAAGAGTGCAGAATCCCGAAGAATGACACTCAGTGAATTAGGAACAGCTTCTTCTCCTCATTCATCAGATTTCTGAATAGTCCAAGAACCCATGAACAGTACTTCATTATCCCTTTTCTTTTGCACTATTTACTTCTTTCCATAACTTAAGAGTAACTCTAAATTTGCTCTCAATTGCTACCACAAAATAACAAATTTCACCTCATCCAATTCAGTAATAGTAAATCTGATTCTGGTTCTGAAAGGGTTAATGCTCTAGACTGAGGGACTTGCTTGATATTCCTTTGTGCTGACTTTCAACTGCTTAATAAACATCTCTACTGCATAGTCTGATAACTCCTTCTACTACATACCACTGGATAAAGGAATGAACTTCGCCCTCTTCCTTCATTATGTAATGTTTTAAAACAAATCATTAAAATACTACAGGAGGCGTGGTGCTTATTTTTACTTAGAGATACACTGTGGAACAGACCCTTCCTGCCCAACGAGCCGCACCAACTAGCAACACACCTATTTAGCCCTAGACTAATCACAGGGCAATTTACAATGGCCAATTAACCTACTAACCGTTACGTTTTTGGAATATGGGAGGATACTGCAGCAACTGGAGGAAACCTCCGCACTTACACGGGGGAGGTCCAAACTTACAGTTGGCCTCAGAACTGAACTCTGAACTTTGTCGCCTCGAGCTGTATTGGCGTCGTGTGAAGTGGCACCTATCAGTTAGGAGCTGACGCGGACAGTGGAATGGAAATACCCTTGGCATTTTTATCCTGGAGTCAGGCCTGTCCTGTTCACTTCTATAAGGAAGCAGGAAAAGTTCAGAAAGACTCTTTACCCCTGTATCGTCAAGCACCTTCACTCCATCTGTGACGACAGGCAGGATTTCCCACTGGCCACCCATTTTAATTTTACTTCCCATTCCCGTTCTGACATGGCTTTCCATGGCCTCCTGTACTGCCATGGTAAGGCCACTCTCAGGCTGGAAGAGCAACACCTCATATTCCACCTAGGTAGCCTCCAAGCTGACAGCACGAACATTAATTTCTCTAACTTCCAGTTATATCTCCCCCCTTCCCCTTTTACCTCTTTTTCCATTCCCCATTCTGGCTCCCCCCTGATTCCTTCTCAAGTCCAAGTTCATATGTCATTCAACTGTAGACATGTATATAGCCGAACGAAACAACATTCCTCTTGGCCCAAGATGCAAAGCAGGGTCCATATACATCACATACAGCATGTAAACTAGTACATATTAACAGATAACAAAAAGCATTCTACAGATATACAAGTTGACAGAGAGTTAAGTTGACAGAGAGTTAAATATATGTCAGCATAATGCTACTGGCATTGTCATAAATAATGTATATTGGGTGTTCAGAAGTCTCACAGCCTGGGGAAAGAAGCTGTTCCCCAGCTAAACACCCCTTGGTCTTATTTCACAGTACATTCTTCCTGATGGCAGGAGGTTGAAGAAATTGTGGGACCTTTTTTTTGGGGGGGGAGTTGGGAGGGTGCACGACAATGCTGAGGGCTCTACGAACACTGCACTTCTGGTATACGTCCTCGAAGGGGGAATGGGAGAGAGACCCCATTGATTCTTTCAGCAATCCTTACAATCTGTTGCAGGGTCTCGTAGTCAGGTGTCTCGCAATACCCATACCAGGCGGTGATACAGCTGGTCAGGACACTCTCGATGGTGCTCTGACAGAATGCAGTTAGATTAGTGGTGGGGAGCCTCACTCGCTTCAATCTCCTCAGGAAGTGGAGGCGCTGCTGTGCTTCCTCGAGTAAAGAGGTGGTGTTGAGGGACCAGGTGAGATCATCAGTGATGTGTGATGTGCACTCCAAGAAACTTGGTGCTCTTGAAACCTTCTCCTTACCTGCCAATCACCTCCCTCTGATGCCCATCCTCCTCTTTCTCCCATGGTTCACTCTCCTCTCCTATCAGATTCCTTCTTCTTCAGCCCTTTACCTTTTCCACCTATCACCTCCCAGCTTCTTACTTCATCTATCCTCCCCCATCCACCCGCATTCCCCCTCACCTGGCTTCACCTATCACCTGCCAGTTTGTACTCCTTTCCCTTCTAATGCTGGCTTCTTCCTCCTTCCTTTCCGGACCTGAGGACGGGTCTCAACCCAAAACATCGACTATCTATTCATTTCCATAGATGCTGCCTGACTGTCTAAGTCCCTCCAGTATTTTGTGTGTGTGTGTGTGTGTGTGTGTGTTGTTCTGAATTTCTAGTATCTGCAGAAACTCTTAATGTTTATTATCAGTCGTTCACTGGGCCTGCAGTTGCTTGAGGAGATGCAGCACTTTCTCAAGGGCAACTAGAAAGAGCAATAAATGTCACTACGAGGCGACAGTTTTAGCAGAAAATCAATAGGTCCCCTGAAGCAAATTTGGCTGATTAAGAAAATAGATCAGTTTGGATGGCCGTTTTCTCTTAAGAAGAAAAGTCCCGTGTGGAAGGTATCTTGGCGATTACGGTCTAGGTGAGGAATTCAGAGTTTTTGAGTTCAGATCTTGCCAGAGCAAGTTCAGCAGACTTTGAGGTGGCACTTGATAAAATAATCAAGACAGCAGTCGGATTATTGCGAAAACCCAACCGGTTTAATTAATGCCTTTCAGACAAGTGAACGTACAACTGGTATGTGGTCTGGCCCCTAACACTGTAAGAGACAGCTGGAGGTGGACATTCACTGTTTCACTGTGGTCCTGCCAGAGCACACATCCTCCCCTTGCCGTGCATGGTAAAAAAATGCCTGTCAGTTTCCTGATAGGAAACTGTTAAACCCGTTTATTTCCTTCAGGATGTGGCTGATTCTGTGTGAAGAGGGTGATGAAGGCATCATCAGAATCAGGTTTAATATCACTGATATATGTATCATGAAATTTCTCGTTTTGTGGCAGCGGTACAGTGCAGGACATTCAAAATTACCATTAAGTTACAATAAGTAATAAATAAGTAGTACAAAAAATAATAAATGGTGCAAAAAATAAATAAATAGTGCAAAGACATAGAACAGCGCGGCATAGGAATAGGCCCTCCAGCATCATAGTGTAGTGGTTAGCACAACGTTTTACAGTACCAGTGACCCAGGTTCAATTCCCGTTGCTGCCTGTAAGGAGTTTGTATGTTCTCTCCGTGACCGCGTGGGTTTCCTCCCACAGTCCAAAAACATACTGATTGGTAGGTTAATTGGTCATTGTAAATTGTCCTGTGATTAGGCTAGGGTTAAATCGGCGTGTTGCCAGGCAGCACAGCCCAAAGGGCTGGAAAGGGCCTACTCCATGCTGCGTCTCAATAAACTAATAAAGCTCACAATGCTCTGCAGGTCATATGTCACAAAATAAGTTAGAAAGGGGGACAGTGTAAACTGACATAGACCAGTTGGGTTAACTGGCCTGACTGTCTGTTATAAACTCCAATGCAAATCTCGCATTCAACCAGAGTTTCTTTTTATCTCACCATCTCCTACTTGAAGTACTGAAGCCAGCTGAGGTACCCTATGTGCTTTGAGCTGTAATAACACTATACATTATCAGCCAGCAGCAAGCGGCTGGCCATAGAGTTGCAAGATCATCACTGTAGCCATGGACTTGCCATAGCATCACCATAAACACTGACGATGATGGTGTGCATTGGACCTAGGATACTTATAACTTTCTATTCTTTTCAGGAACTTCATGAAGATCTGTTGAACACTTAGCCCAGAAAGTGGATTTCGTGTCTAAACCTGACCTGTTGGCATCCATTGAGATCCTGAACAATCTGTGGAGATAGATAATATTAAGTTGGATGTATAACTCTAGTGTTTAGCTTCCAGACTCATGGAGTGAGGTAGGACCCACACCAGGAGATCTAACACATCTACTAAGTCATCATGTGATCCCTGAGAGACAAGACAGATCTTGAAGAATTCTCTCCAGTGAGTATGGAGCAAGCCTCATGTCTGTGAGTCCGGGCCAGGGACTGGAGGTTGAAGGCTTGAGGCCAAGGACCAGAGGCGGCCTGTCCAGGGCTTGGAGGCCTGTCTGGGTGTGTGAGAGGGTGGATAGAAGGGTAGGAAGGGAGCTTGTTTAACTGTTGTCTTGTTGTCGTTGCTGCTGCTGTTGCTTGTGAGCACTGTGGAATGCTATATTGACCCTGGAATGTGTGGTGACATTTGCTGGTTATTAATGCAAACCGCACATGTCACTGTGTGTTTCGATGTACATGTGATAAATAAATTTGAATGAAAGTACAAAAATAGATAAGGTCACTGTGGAGGTGAGGGGAAAAGTGGGAGTAAGATGGTAATCACCTCTGCATTTGGGTATAAGACCATAAAATACAGGAACAGAATTAGGCCATTTGGCCCATCAAGTCAGAACTGCCATTTCATCATGGCTGATCCATTTTCCCTCTCAGCTCCAGTCTCCTGGCTTCTCCCCCGTAGCCCTTCCTGACCAGTCAGGTCTCTATCAACCTCTACCTTAAACATACCCAATAACTTGGCCTCTACTGCCGCGTCGAGCAATAAATTCCACAGATTCACTATTCTCTTGCTGGAGAAATTGCTCTTCGTCACCATTCTGAAAGGCACAGCTCTATTCTGAGACAGTGTTCTTCGGTTTTAGACTCCCGCACCACTGGAAACTCCTCTTCACATCCACTCCAACATTCGATAGGTTTCCATGAGATCACCCCCCATTCTTCTGAATTCCAGTGAGTCGAGGCCCAGAGCCATCAAATGCTCCTCCTATGACAAGCTTTCAATCCAGGAATCGTTTTTTGTGAACTTCTTTCGTGCCTTCTCCAATGTCAACACACCCTTTCAAGATCAAGGGGCATCTAACTCTCTGGATGCCACAGATCTTGGTCCGAAATGTTGAATACATATTTCTCTCCATATATGCTGCCTGACCTGGTGAGTTACTCCAGCATCTTTTGTGTTTTGCTACAGATTTCCAGCATCTACAGGATCTGCTGTGGCTCTGGTACAGTGAATAACTTTGTTTTGCATGTCATCCTCAAAGATCGTTTTCAATAAATCAATTGACAGGAAGCAGAATAAAGTTGCAGTGACAGAGGAAGTGTGGTGCAGGTAGACAACATGGTACAAAGCCATGACGAGATAGATTGTGAGGACAAGAATCCACTTAATCATGTGGTGTACAGGTGTCCCCCGCTTTTCGAACGTTTGCTTTACGAAACCTCACTGTTATGAAAGACCTACATTAGTACCCTGTTTTCGCTTTCAGAAGCTGTTTTCACTGTTACAAATAAAAAAGCAGCGCGCGAAAAAATCTGCGCGCAATAAAAGGTAGCGCGCGCGCCCCGAGCAGCCGTTCTCCCCCGGATTTGGAACGGCATTCTAGCCAGCATTGCTTAAACACGTGCCTGTGAGCAGCCGTTTGCAAGATGAGATCTAAGGTATTGGAAAAACCTTAAAAGAGCTCGTAAGGGTGTTACACTTAGCATAAAGCTAGACATAATTAAGCGTTTCGATCGTGGTGAACGAAGTAAGGACAAAGTGAGTTTGGCTCGTGGAAGCTGACGAACAGGATGTTGAAGAGGTTTTGGCATCCCATAACCAAGAACTGATAGACGAAGAGCTGATGCAATTGGAAGAGGAAAGGATAACAATCGAAACCAAATGCAGTAGCGAACAGACCGAAAGTGAAGTTGTCCAGGAACTGAACGTGAAGCAACTGCGTGAGATTTTCGCTGCAATGATAAAGTATGACTTTAATTTTGAAAGGGTACCTAAGCTTAGGGGATATTTGCAGGATGGTTTGAGTCCTTACAAAGAACTGTATGATAGAAAAATACGCGAGGCTCAGCAGTCAAGAAAGCCTTCCACATCAGCCACAGCAGACGATGAACCTTGACCTTCGACATCGAGGCGGGCAGTCATAGGAGAAGATGAGCTGCCTGCTCTAATGGAAACAGACGACGAGATGACACCCCCATGTGCCACCACCCTGCGATTCGCGGAGAATGTAGTGGTAGCCGGGAGGCACACAGCACATCTTTAAGAAAAAAGCCAAGATAAACATGCTAATTAATTAGGTGCCGCCCAACACGTAATTGTCGGTTCAGATCAGAGACGATGCAATTGGAAATCGGCACTGATCTGGGCCAACAATTACGTGCCGGGTGGCACCTAGTTAATTAGCATGTTTATTTTGGCTTTCTTCCTAAAGATGTGCTGGGTGCCTTCCGGCTACCGCTGTACCCCTGCATGCTTCGCGGTTCAGTATCTGTCGGCGGCCCGGAGGGTGGGGGCCACTGCACCACCCCAACCTGCGACGACTCAGCCTAACACACCATCATCAGTATGCTCGGGGCTGAACCAATTCCGGTAAGTGATACTACACTGTATATACATTATTTCTACTTTAAATAGGCTGTGTATTTTTACGTGTTATTTGGTATGATTTGACAGCTTCATAGCTTAAAGGTTACTGGAGAGCGCTTGCGCCGTGCTTTTGCCAACAGCGCTTGCGTGAGATATTCTGCCGACAGCGCTTGCGTGAGATTTTCGCTACGGAGAACAGTGCAGTAACGATTGTGGAAAAGTATTTCTGCTTTATATAGGCTGTGTATTTATCATATCATTCCTGCTTTTACTATATGTTACTGTTATTTTAGGTTTTATATGTTATTTGGCATGATTTGGTAGGTTATTTTTGGGTCTGCGAATGCTGACAAATTTTTCCCATATAAATAAATGGCAATTGCTTCTTCGCTTTACAACATTTCGGCTTACAAACCATTTCATAGGAACGCTCTACCTTCAGATGGCAGGGGAAACCTGGTAAAAGATGCAAATTTCACAATTCAGGAAGAATCAGCATCAAGTTTATTATCACAGACTTACATGACATGAAATTTGGTTTTTTTTTCCGCAGCAGCAGTATAGTCTCTGTTCTGGTGCCCTGGTGAAGTGCTCCTTCTGAACATTCAACAGAGGTTGTAGGCGGTCCCCAGCAGTTCTCATCTCCACTGACAGGAGTAAATCTATAGTGTGTGGCACTGCGACATCATGAGATACATGGCTAACACTGGGCAAACTTCGGTCGTGTGAAGGTGAATCGTGTAATGGTTTCAGTTTCACCCAAAAGTATGATCTACCCAGGGTAAACCAGTCTATTTAGAGCAAGCCGCATAAAAATCATGTGCAAGTGTATCAAATTTCTGGAATTATTTTCCTCAGGCAGTAATTACTTCGGCCTAGTTTTGGTACCCACTGCACAATGGTTTAGGACAATAAGACAATTATTGAGGCTCTGTTGTTTCACAGGGCGTGTATACAAGGTGAATAATGATACCGCTGTATTTTATTTTTGTTTAATTTTTATTTTAGAGATACAGCACAGAACAGGCCCTTCTGGCCCAACAAGTTGCACTACTCAGCAACCGTGTGAGGAGCCTTGAGCACCCTAAGGAAAACCACGCAGTCACGGGGAGAACGTACAAACTCCTTACAGACGGCAACACACACAAAGTGCTGGAGGAATTTAGATTGTCCAACAGCATCTACGGAAAAGAGTAAACAGTCAACATTTCAGGCCGAGACCCTTCTTCAGGACTGAGAGGGAAGGGGAGAGATGTCTGAATTAACCAGTGGGGGGAAGGGAAGAGGCTAGCCGGGAGGTGTTAGGTGAAGCCAGGTGAGTGGGAATGGTCAAGGGCTGGAGAAGAAAAGATCCGATTGGAGAGGAGAGAGGACAATAGGAGAAAGGAAAGGATACATAAAGTGTAAAAGAGAGGGGAGAGTGGATATTGGATCACTAAAAAATGATGCTGGAGAGGTAGTAATGAGGGACAAAGAAATAGCAGATAAACTGAGTAAGTATTTTGCATCAGTTTTCATCAGGGAAGACACTAGCAGTATGGTGGAAGTTCCAGGTGTCAGGGGTCATGAAGTGTGTGAAGTTACCATAACTAAACAGAAGTTTCTTGGGAAACTGAAAGGTATGAAAGTCAGAAGGTAGATAAGTCACCTGGACCAGATAGTGTACATCCCAGTGTTCTGAAAGAGGTGGCTGAAGAGATCGTGGAGGCATTAGAAATGATACTTCAAAAATCACTAGATTTTGAAATGGTTCCAGAAGACTGGAAAATTGCAAATGTCACTCTACCCTTCAAGAAGGGAGCAAGGCAGAAGAAAGGAAACTATAGGCCTGTTAATCTGACCACAGTGGGAAGATAGGGAAGATGTTGGAGTCGATTATTAAGGGTGAGGTCTCAGGGTACTTGGAGGCACATGATGAAATAGGTAGTAGTCAGCATGGTTTCCTCAATGGAAAATCTTGCCTGACAAATCTGTTGGAATTCTTTGAAGAAATAACAACCATGATAGACAATGGAGAATCGGTTGATGTTTTTGTGTAGTTGGATTTTCAGAAGGCCTTTGACAAGGTGCCACACATGAGGCTGCTAACTAGCTACGAGCCCATGGTACTACAGGAAAGATTCTAGAATGGACAAAGCAGTGGCTGATTGGCAGGAGACAGTGGGAATAAATGGAGCCTTTTCTCACTGGCTACCTCTGACTAGTGGTGTTCTATATGAGTCTGTGGCAGGACTGATTCTTTATGTTATATGTCTATGATTTGGATGATGGAATTGATGGTTCTGTTGTAAAGTTTGCAGAAGATAGGTGGAGGGGCAGGTAGTTTTGAGGAAGTAGAGAGGCTACAAAAGGACTAAGACAGATTAGGAGAATGGGCAAAGAAATGGCAGATGGAATACAGTGTTGGGATGTATATGGTCATGCATTTTGACTTTTTTCTAAATGGGGAGAAAATTACAAATAACTAAGGTGCAAAGGTACTTAGAAGTTCTTGTGCAGGATTCCCTAAAGGCTAATTTGCAGGTCAAGTCTGTGGTGAGGAAGGCAAATGCAATGTTAGCATTCATTTCAAGAGGACCAGAATATAAAAGCAAGGATGTAATGTTGAGACTTTATAAAGCACTAGTGAAGTCTCACTTGGACTATTGTGAGCAGTTTTGGGTCTTTTATCTTAGCATGTATATGTGCTGAAACCGGAGAGGGTTCAAAGGAGGTTCACAAAAATGATTCCAGGATTGAATGGCTTGTCACATAGAGAGCGTTTGATGGCTCTGGGCCTGTATTTGCTGGAATTCAGAAGAGTGAGGGGTGACCTCATTTAAACCTATCAAATGGTGAAAGGCCTGGATAGAGTGGCTGTGGAAAGGATATTCCTTATAGTGAGGGAGTCTCAGACCCGAGGACACAGTCTCAGAATAGAGGGGTGTCCCTTCAGAATAGAGATGAGGAGGAATTTCTTTTGCCAGAGAGTGGTGAATCTGTGGAATTCTTTGCCACAGACAGCTGTGTCGAGTACAGAAGTCTTTATGTATATTTAAGGCAGAGGTTGATAGGTTCTTGTTTGGTCAGGGCATGAAGGGATACAGGGAGAAGGCAGGAGATTGGGGCTGACAGGAGAATTGGATCAGATACGATGAAATGGTGAGCAGATTCGATGGGCCAAATGGCCTAATTCTGCTCCTATATCTTATGGTCTTAGGGAAGAATGGGGAGCCAGAACTGAACTCTAAACTCCAGAACTCCCCAAGCTGTAATATCATTGCATTAACCACTACACTATCGAGGCGCCCCATCATCAGCCAACAATTTGCATGCAAGGGTGGGGATTCAAGGCGTGCTCTGAACTCAGTGACTGAAAGAGAAGATTACTGTTTCTTGACAATAGTAGGTATCTCTCCAACAAAGTTATTGTTATAAAACCCAATCTATGCATAAAATCAACGCCAGCATGCAATCTGCAAGTGTGATTGACGGATAAGTTACTCAATCATCCCTACTCTGTTGGGAATTGCACTGTCCCTGCACGCCGTCGTTAAAATGACCCAACACACTGTATCATCGTGGCAGTAGAGTACAGAACAAACAGCACAGAAATTCTGCCATGCATGCAGAGGGGTGTGAAACGCCTGGCCAGCCAGTACATCTATCTGCCTTAGGGTGCCCACAGCGGTAAAACTCTATTGTGCCCCAAACAAGAAGACAGGCTTGCATACTTAACAACCTCAAAGTGCATTTCTCTGCGTTCCCAGTAACTGTGGAGTGAATGGAAGGGAGAGTGGGTATGCTACAGAGAAGCATACTGGGATTCATATTCCCATTATGAAATTTATGATTAACATAGAAACATAGAAACATAGAAAATAGGTGCAGGAGTAGGCCATTCGGCCCTTCGAGCCTGCACCGCCATTTATTATGATCATGGCTGATCATCCAACTCAGAACCCAGCCTTCCCTCCATACCCCCTGACCCCTGTAGCCACAAGGGCCATATCTAACTTCCTTTTAAACATAGCTAATGAACTGGCCTCAACAGTTTGCTGTGGCAGAGAATTCCACAGATTCACCACTCTCTGTGTGAAGAAGTTTTTCCTAACCTCGGTCCTAAAAGGCTTCCCCTCTATCCTCAAACTGTGACCCCTCGTTCTAGACCTCCCCAACATCGGGAACAATCTTCCTGCATCTAGCCTGTCCAATCCCTTTAGGATCTTATACGTTTCAATCAGATCCCCCCTCAATCTTCTAAATTCCAACGAGTACAAGCCCAGTTCATCCAGTCTTTCTTCATATGAAAGACCTGCCATCCCAGGAATCAATCTGGTGAACCTTCTTTGTACTCCCTCTATGGCAAAGATGTCTTTCCTCAGATTAGGGGACCAAAACTGCACACAATACTCCAGGTGTGGTCTCACCAAGGCCTTGTACAACTGCAGTAGTACCTCCCTGCTCCTGTACTCGAATCCTCTCGCTATAAATGCCAGCATACCGTTCGCCTTTTTCACCGCCTGCTGTACCTGCATGCCCACTTTCAATGACTGGTGTATAATGACACCCAGGTCTCGTTGCACCTCCCCTTTTCCTAATCGGCCACCATTCAGATAATAATCTGTTTTCCTATTTTTGCCACCAAAGTGGATAACTTCACATTTATCCACATTAAATTGCATCTGCCATGAGTTTGCCCACTCACCCAACCTATCCAAGTCACCCTGCATCCTCTTAGCATCCTCCTCACTGCTAACACTGCCACCCAGCTTCGTGTCATCCGCAAACTTGGAGATGCCGCATTTAATTCCCTCATCCAAGTCATTAATATATATTGTAAACAACTGGGGTCCCAGCACTGAGCCTTGCGGTACCCCACTAGTCACCGCCTGCCATTCTGAAAAGGTCCCGTTTATTCCCACTCTTTGCTTCCTGTCTGCTAACCAATTCTCCACCCACACCAATACCTTACCCCCAATACCGTGTGCTTTAAGTTTGCACACTAATCTCCTATGTGGGACCTTGTCAAAAGCCTTTTGAAAATCCAAATATACCACATCCACTGGTTCTCCCCTATCCACTCTACTAGTTACATCCTCAAAAAATTCTATGAGATTTGTCAGACATGATTTTCCTTTCACAAATCCATGCTGACTTTGTCCGATCATTTCACCACTTTCCAAATGTGCTGTTATCACATCCTTGATAACTGACTCCAGCAGTTTCCCCACCACCGACGTTAGGCTAACCGGCCTATAATTCCCCGGTTTCTCTCTCCCTCCTTTTTTAAAAAGTGGGGTTACATTAGCCACCCTCCAATCCTCAGGAACTAGTCCAGAATCTAACGAGTTTTGAAAAATTATCACTAATGCATCCACTATTTCTTGGGCCACTTCCTTAAGCACTCTGGGATGCAGACCATCTGGCCCTGGGGATTTATCTGCCTTCAATCCCTTCAATTTACCTAACACCACTTCCCTACTAACATGTATTTCGCTCAGTTCCTCCATCTCACTGGACCCTCTGTCCCTTACTATTTCTGGAAGATTATTTATGTCCTCCTTAGTGAAGACAGAACCAAAGTAATTATTCAATTGGTCTGCCATGTCCTTGCTCCCCATAATCAATTCACCTGTTTCTGTTTGCAGGGGACCTACATTTGTCTTTATCAGTCTTTTCCTTTTTACATATCTATAAAAGCTTTTACAGTCCGTTTTTATGTTCTCTGCCAGTTTTCTCTCATAATCTTTTTTCCCCTTCCTAATTAAGCCCTTTGTCCTCCTCTGCTGAACTCTGAATTTCTCCCAGTCCTCAGGTGAGCCACTTTCTCTGGCTAATTTGTATGCTACTTCTTTGGAATTGATACTATCCCTAATTTCTCTTGTCAGCCACGGGTGCACTACCTTCCTTGATTTATTCTTTTGCCAAACTGGGATGAACAATTGTTGTAGTTCATCCATGCAACCTTTAAATGCCTGCCATTGCATATCCACCGTCAATCCTTGAAGTGTCATTTGCCAGTCTATCTTAGCTAATTCATGTCTCATACCTTCAAAGTTACCCCTCTTTAAGTTCAGAACCTTTGTTTCTGAATTAACTACGTCACTCTCCATGTTAATGAAGAATTCCACCATATTATGGTCACTCTTACCCAAGGGGCCTCTCACGACAAGATCGCTAATTAACCCTTCCTCATTGCTCAAAACCCAGTCCAGAATAGCCTGCTCTCTAGTCGGTTCCTCGACATTAAGATGTGCTTTTATACAGTGCCCCTAGCATCATCATAACATCCCACAAAGCACATTGCTGCCTACAAAGTTCAAAGTAAATTTATTATCAAACTACATCTATGTCACCATTTATTACCCTGAGGTTCATTTTCAGGTAATTATTTTCAGGTTTTTCAAGATGTTATGTTGAAGCAATATATGATGTTGCTGAGGCCTAATTGGGAGCATTGTGTACAGTTCTGGTTGGCTACCTACAGGAAAGATATCAATAAGATTGAAAGATTTCATAAATAATTGACAAGGATGTTGCTGGGACTTGAGGACCTGAGCTATAGCGAAAGGTTAAATAGGTTAGGACTTTTAGAGTGTAGGAGAATGAGGGGAGGTTTGACAGAGGTATGCAATATTTTGAGAGCTTAGATAAGGTAAATGCAAGCAGGCTTCCCGAACTGAGGTTGGGTGAGGCTAGAACTAGAGGTCATAGGTTAGGAGTGAAAGGTGAAATATTTAAGAGGAACTTCTTCACTCTGAGGATGGTGCGAGTGTGGAATGAGCAGCTAGTGAGCCAGTGGAAGTGGCGGATGTGGAGTTTGATTTCAGCATTTAAGGGAAGCTTGGATTAGTACAAGGATGGGGTGGGTGTGGGTAAGGATGGGGTGGGTGGGGGTATGAGATGGCTGTGCTTCAGGTGCAGGTGAACCGGACTAGGCAGATGAGGTGGTACGGTAACATGGTGGTTAGCACAACACTTTACACTACTTCAGACCTGGGTTCAATTCCCACCACTGCCTGTAAGGAGTCTGTACGTTCTCCCTGTGATCGCCTGATTTCCTCCAGGTGCTCTGGTTTCCTCCCATAGTCCAAAGACATACCAGTTAGTAGGTTAGTTGGTTATTGTAAATAGTCCCAACATTAGATTAGGATTAAATCGGGGGATAGCAGGGCGACACAGCTTGGCCCTCACTGTATCTCAACAAATTAGAAACAATTTGGCAAGGACTAGATGGGCCGAAGGACTTGCCTCCGTGCTGTAGAGCTCCATGATTCTATGAATCAATGGACTGCATGTGTACTTTTAAAAACAGAGATTTTAAAACCTATTCAAAGCACTGAACAGAAAATTCCCAAAACCTTAAACACAAGAGATTCTGCAGATACTGGAAATCCAACGTCCAACACAAACAAAATCTGGAGGCACTCAGCAGATCAAAAGTTCTTGATGATATTTGCACTTTGGCCTCAGTGCCAGAAGTATGAGTGAAATAAATATAGTACAGGTGTCCCCAGCTTTTCGAACGTTCGCTTTACGAAATCTCACTGTTACGAAAGACCTACATTAGTACCCTGTTTTCGCTAACAGAAGGTGTTTTCACTGTTACGAAAAAAATCAACGTGCATAAAAGGCAGCGCATGCCCCGAGCAGCTGCTCTCCCCCGGATTCGGAACAGCATTGCTTTAACATGTGCCTGTGAGCAGCCGTTTGCAAGATGAGTTCTGAGGTATTGGAAAAGCCTAAAGGAGCTTGTAAGGGTGTTACACTTAGCGTAAAACTAGACATAATTAAGCGTTTCGATCTTGGTGAACGAAGTAAGGACAACGTGAGTTTGGCTTGTGGAAGCTGACGAAGATGATGTTGAAGAGGTTTTGGCATCCCATGACCAAGAGCTGATAGATGAAGAGCTGATGCAATTGGAAGAGGAAAGGATAACAATCGAAACCGAATGCAGTAGCGAAATGAATGTGAAGCAACTGCGTGAGATTTTCGCTGCAATGATAAAAGTACGACTTTAATTTTGAAAGGGTACGTAGGTTTAGGGGATATTTGCAGGATGGTTTGAGTGCTTACAAAGAACTGTATTATAGAAAAATGCGCAAGGCTCAACAGTCAAGCAAGCCTTCCACAGCAACCACAGCAGACGACGAACTTCGACCTTCGACATCGAGGCGGGCAGTCATAGGAGAAGATGAGCTGCCTGCTCTAATGGAAACAGACAATGATGAGATGACAACCCAGTGTCCCACCACCCCAACCCCCGGGCCACGGACAGATACCGATTTGTGGAGAATGCAGCGGTAGCCAGGAGGCACACAGCACATCTTTAAGAAAAAAGCCGAAATAAACATGCTAATTAATTAGGTGCCGCCCAACAGGTAAATGTCGGCCCAGATCAGAGGCAATGCAATCAGCAATCGGCACTGATCTGGGCCGACGATTACGTGTCGGGCGGCATGTAATTAATTAGCATGTTTATTTCGGCTTTTTTCTTAAAGATGTGCTGTGTGCCTTCCAGCTACCGCTGGACCCCTGCATGCTTCATGGCAATGTATCGGTCGGCGGCCTGGAGGGTGGGGGCCACTGCACCACCCCAGCCTGCGACGACTCAGTCTAACACACCATGATTAATGTGCTCTGCGCTGTCTTCCCAATTCCAGAAAGTGATACCACACTGTACATATATTATTTCTACTTTATATAGGCTGTGTATTTTTATGTGTTATTTGGTATGATTTGGCAGCTTCATAGCTTAAAGGTTACTGGAGAGAGTGTTTTTGCCAACAGCGCTTGCGTGAGATTTTCACTTCGGTGAACAGTGCCGGCAATGATTGTGGAAAAGTGTTTCTACTTTATATAGGCTGTGTATTTATCATATTATTCCTGCTTTTACTATATGTTACTACTGTTATTTTAGGTTTTATGTGTTATTTGGCATGATTTGTAGGTTATTTTTGGGCCTGCGAACGCTCACAAAATTTCCCCATATAAATAAATGGTAATTGCTTCTTCGCTTTACGCCATTTCGGCTTATGAACTGTTTCATAGGAACGCTTTACCGTCGGATGGCGGGGGAAACCTGTACAGAGGAAACTCTGTCCAGGATCTTCCCACATTTCATCTCTGTGGTGCTCAAGGTTCAAAAGCAAAAGAAAACATACAAAACTAGTTTATTACATCCTTTTCTTTGTTATCTGTCTTCATTTATTTCTCTATCAAAGAGCCTTTGGCTCAACTACTGTGCTGCAGCCATTTGATTTCTGTCACCAATTGATCAATGTAAAACCCATTTCAAAATCACTTGTCCACAAACTACATAAAGTCTGCAGCTGAAATGCTAGAAGGAGAAGATGTTTCGAAGATAGATGGAGTGAACTTTTTTGTATCACAAATTGTTGTGTTGTCCGATAATGTATATCAATAAATGTTCTCAAAATTTGGGATTGTCAAACAAGTTTAAATTTTGTTACTAAAGCAAAAAGGAGATAAAACACTTCAAGCAACACAGATCAAAGTTGCTGGTGAACGCAGCAGGCCAGGCAGCATCTCTAGGAAGAGGTACAGTTGATGTTTCAGGCCGACACACAGTTCAGCTCAGAGAGTGAAAGACAAGACAAGCACATACACACACACACACACACACACACACACACACACACACACACACACACACACACACACAAATACACACAACCAAACACACTAACATAACATCTCACACACACATACACAGACACAAATACACACAAACACACGAACATATTTCACACACAAAACACATGCAACCAAAATATCACACACGCACAGATACACACAACCAAGCACACAAACACAACATCACACACACAAATATAGACAGACACAAATTACACATAACCAAACACACAGACATAATATTTCACACAAACACATTATCACACACATGCATAAGTATACACAGACACACACAACCAAACACACAAATACAATATCTCACACACACACCATGTCCTTTTCTCATTAACTTGCAGTATAATTCCTTTTCAATCCACTATGACATTGGCCTTTGTTTTCAGTAAATGATTTACCAGCACTACTCAATACTCACTGAATACTAGTTGCTGCCACCAGGTAGAAGGTACAAGAGCCTCAGCACTCGTGCCACCAGGTTCAAGAACAGGTACTACCCTAAAACCATCAGGCCCTTGAATAAAAGGGGATAACTGCAATTCCTTGCCCCCTCATTGAAATCCGAGGGGTGATTGATAAGTTTGTGGCCTGAGATAGAAGGAGTCAATTTTAGAAAACCTAGCACATTTATTTTTCAACATAGTCCCCTCCTATATTTACACACTTAGTCCAGCAGTCGTGGAGCATACGGATCTTGGACCTCCAGAAAGTGTCCACAGCAGGGGTGGCCTAAGGTAGAAGGAGATAAGTTATTAACTTCAAACTTTCTGCATAATCACTCAAAGAGTTGAACTGCATGTGCATGTAAAGAGAGCTGTATAATTCATCTTCTTCTGCCTTAGGCCACGAACGTATCAATCACTCCTGCTGTGGACAATTTCTGGAGGTCCAAGATCCGTATGCTCCACAACCACTGGACTAAGTGTGTAAATGTGCTAGGTTTTCTAAAATTGACTCCTTCTACCTTAAGCCACGAAGTTATCAATCACCCCTCATATTCCTACAACCAATAATCTCAGTTAAGGACTCTTTATCTCATTATCTCATGTTCTTGTTATTTATTGCTATTTATTTATATTTGCATTTGCACAGTTTGCTGTCTCCTGCATTCTGGTTGATCTTCCATTGATCCTGTTACAGTTACTATTCTATAGGTTTTCTAAGTATGCCCACAGGAAAATGAGGGCTGTATACGATGACATATATGTTCCTTGATACTGTAATACAATTTACTTTGAACCTTGAACCTCATGGTATGCTACAGGCCAGTGCAATGAGTTTATTACTCCCAGTTCATGCCTTAGTTCACTCTGTACTCCTCCCGTCTGCCCATTAACCTGACCTGAAATTCCAGTCCTCTATTTTCTAATCATTAGCCCAACTCTATCTAGGCTGTGGCATTTGTCCTCAAATCCAATAAGCTCTTACCTTTGGGATGGCTTTAAAGACAATGCACGGATGTTAGTCTCTTTCTTTCTCATTCCCTCTCCTTTCTTTCTCTCGTTCTCTTTCTTTCACTCTTTCTTTGACTTTCTATCTTTCTCTCTCACACTCTCCGTTTCTTTCAACATGCTCCCCACCCTGCAAATTGGTTGCCGGGGGTTCTATTTGCATTTATTTGTTCACAGGATATGGGTATGTTGTCAAGACCAATATTTATTTCCCAAGTCTGACTCCCCTCATCTGATAACAGGGTAATTATGAGGCAACCACATTACCACCTGACCTGGTCTACATGTGACTTCAGACCTCACAATACAGTAATGCTTGATCCTGAGAGCAAATAAGCACAGACAAAGAATATTGCCATTGCAGTGAAGTCCATATTCCAAAAACAAATGAAAATGGGGGTTTCAGAGCAATGCAGCAGTTTCCTGTGCGTTACTCCTGATAGCTTTCTGTTTACTTTGACTGCATTTCATTACCTTTATTTAAATTTCCCAGCTGCCCTAGTGAGGTTCAAACTCATGCCTCGTCAGCGATGGTCCAAGCCTCTGGAAGCTCATTCAGCAGCTTAACCATTGTATTTTTGTTCTGTTTGTGTTAAAGCTCAGCATCAGGTTACAGCGCAAGTAGTTAATGTAAAACGAGCACCGACGAACAAGACTATAATAATTCGCTCCTAAAATTTCGCCCTATTTAGGCCTTTGGCAGAGGTCATTAATGGCTTTGGAAAAGTTTCTGGCCATTGTCAATGTGTCCAAGTCATATCATCCTCTGACACTGCCCGTAATACTGGCTGAAGTGCCCTAACACTACACTGTGAATATTACTTCCTTCCTGTTGCAGTCAAGGTCAGAGTGCAAACAGATTAAGTCACTATATCTCTTTGTCTGTCTGTCAGGTGATTGACAGACATGTGAGAGAAAGATGAAATCTACACCGACCAGCGGCATTGAAGCAAGAAGCCATAATCCGTGCTAACTGTGGCAAGTTATTGTGCCAATATCCCTGGAATGGTTTCAAATGTCCGCTGCAGGCAATTCTGCCAACATCTCCCACTCAGTCGGCACAAAGAAACAATCGTGGCAAAATAACAGGAATTTTTTTAAAAGGAGGATATTGATTACTTTGTTTTTTTTCAAAGATCTTTCCAAGTGATAAATTGTTGGCAAGATTAACAAGAAGGGTGCCAGGACTGGAAGAAGAAATAAAAATAAAAATATATAGCGCAAAAAAAGAGAGCAAATTGGGAGGTAGTACTCATGGGTTCAAGGATTGTTCAGAAACTAGAGGGGAGGCGAGGAGAGGAAAATAGGCCCTTCTTGTTCACCTTGTTGTGGTGTCTCATGATCTTATACATCTCCCCTGTTCCAAAGAAGGCAACTTCAGTCTCAGCAGTTGCACCCCATAACTGTAAATGCTTCGGTTATGACTACAGTATATCCTCATTAAGTTCTCTCCGGCACCCTCTGCATTGCTGCCACATCTTTCCTGGTGTCCAAAACGGCACCCAACACATTTATGTATCTTTGCTACTACACCATTGACTCTGGGTAAGTATGTTCACTTTACTAATCTATTCTTCAAAATGAATGAATAGCAACATGCAAATTGGCCAGAATGTGTTTTGTCAGCCTTCCTCGACATATGAAATCATGCTAACAAAACAGTTCCTGGGAATACATCCCTTTGAGTCGTAGAGTCATGGAGCTATACAGCACAGGACAGGACTTTTGGCTCACCTGGTCTGTGCCTAGTCTCATCAACCTGCACCAAGACCACAGCCCTCTCAGCCATGAACTTATCCAAACTTCTCTTAAAAGTTGAAATTGTACACCCGCATCCACCTCTTCCGCTGGCAGACTGTTCCACAATCGCACCAACCGGAGTGAAGAAGCACCCCCTCATATTCCCCTTAAACACCTCACCTTCCATCCTTAACCCCTGACCTCAGGTTCTAGTCTCACCCAACCTCAGTGGAAAAGCCTGCTTGTATTTACCTATCTATAGCCTCATAATTTTGTACAGTTTGAAGAAGGGCTTTTCTCAGGCTTTCATTACCACAATGCTCGTCATGTTCATGCTACAGTTCGGAGGACCTTGCTGTGGGCAAACTGGCTGTAATCCTCCTTTCATTACAAACACTTCAAAAAAGTAGTGTTTAATTAGCTGTGAACTGAGCTGAAGCAGGCAGCCGGAGGAAGTGGCAGGAGATCAGTGAAAGAGAGTCTTTCATTCCTTTAACAAGTTTGTAATGCATTTCAGTCAGTTTGACAGACAAGTTGGACTCTTACAAAACCTGTTTTTCTAAACCTATTTTCCATCTGCGTGTTCCATCGTGAAGATTGTCACAAAAATTAATGATTGCGTCACACCCACAAACTAGGAAAACTATTGAACTGTGAGAGAGAGGGAGATTAGATAAAGGTGTTTCCTCACCAGTGGAAGGCAAAGGCAATGTCACTTGAAAGTCCTGTGACATTTACTACTGGCCTTTACGGGGAATTAGTACCTTTACGGCTTTTATTGAAGAGCATTTGGGCCTTTACTATTAGACTAAGAGGTGACTGTAGAAGAATAAGAGGTGATCTTATAAAAGCAGTTAGTTTTCAGAGGGTCTAAATAGGGTAGATGTGAATATGTTCTTCCTCATGGGGGAGTCGAGATCCAGGAGGCACATTTCCAGTATATGCGGTCACCTAATTACAATTGAGATGAGGAGATTTTTTCCCCCAGAGTGTCGGAATTCTCTGGTTCACAGTGAGGAGGGGGTCACGTCAAGGTTGAGGTGAATTTCGATTTTTGGACTGTGGTGATGGTGATAGTGTTAATCCTGCCAAGTGACAACGCAGGCTCAAAGTGCCATATTACAAACATTTGGTCCTGTCTCTTAACATCCATACCATAATAATCACAAACATGAGAAAGTCAACAGATGCTGGAAATCCAGAGCAACACACACAAAATGCCGGAGGAACTTAGCAGGTCAGGCAACATCCCTGAAAACAGTCTGAACAAAGCTCTCAGCCCGAAACATTGACTAATTATTCACTTCCATAGATGTTACCTGACCTGCTGAGTGCTATAATAATGTTGGATGTCACCCAGTGCACTGTTGAATGTACTTTTATAAGCCTGGCTCTCCATGAGCGGAGAAGGGAAGACGAAATCGAATGCTGATCGTTCGTTGCTGCCTTGCCCTGGGAACAAGCCAAGCTCACTTTTCAATTTCAGTTTACAGATGCAAAATAATCTTTTCAACTATGCAGTTAATAATCATATTAAGCACACTATGCAACTCTTTGAAAGCAACTTGGCTCCTCTTACACCCAACAACATTGAGCACTTTTCTGCGTAGGATAAGTTCAAGGGTATCAAACAAAGCAACCCAGGCAACCTAACAGAGGAATGTTTGGTTTACGCTACTCATTAACAGTTGGATTAGCCACCACTTTAATGTCAGCTAGACTTTGTACAGTACCAATCACAATGAATAACACCCTTGCCCAAGATTTACTTGTCAACATACTTTTTGAAAATGCACACATTAACTCTTTTCACACTCCTTGGAATGCTGGAAAATTTATCAGTGTGCCTATACGCTGCAAATCAAAATGAAGATTAAAAGCTCTTGCTGAATACATGAAGTCAACACTACTAAAACTTTCCACTTGACATAAATATAAATATTTAACTATGTTTTAATGATAAGTCTATATTGCCTAACTATGAAATGTGGGTTATAAAGATAAGTATCTCGAACAACACAGTGATCATAAGGTGAAGAAATCCAGAGCCAAGTCCAGGCTTATCCATGATTAGTTCTCCACCCTTCTGCTCCACTGTATCAAACATCTTTGATGCAATTCTAGCAGCTCAAATGCTCATAGACAGTGGGCAATGCCTGGCGAAAGCAGAAGGCTCATTCTCCAATTTGTACTGACAAGCAAATCTCATTCCTTGCAGTTGGTCTCAGTATTATACAGTCATAGAAAAGTACAGCACAGAAACAGGCCTTTTAGCCCATCTGGTCTATGCCAAACCATTTAAACTGCCTGCTCCCGGGCCTTTGTTCATGGGATAGAGTATTTGGTAGGTGTAGGGGGATCAGATGTGGTGGTGGGAGGGGGGGGAAGGGGGAGCAATTATACTACTGGCAGGGAAGAGGAGTCTCTTGGGATTCTTGAGCCTGGTTCCTATCCAGTGACCTCTGCCCTGATAGGCCATAAGATACGGGAGCAGAATTCGGCCATTCAGCCTATTGAGTCTGCTTTGCCATTCCATCACAGCCGATTTATGATATACCCAATAGTTTGGCCTCCAAAGCCAGCTGCGGCAAAGAATTCCACAGATTCACCACCCTCTGGATGAAGAAATTCCTCCTCATCTCTGTTCGAGAGGGGCATCCTTCTATTCTGAGGCCGTGCCCACTGGTTTGAGACAACCGCACGATCGAAAACATCCCACAGAAAATCTACAGATGCTGGAAATCCGAACAACACACTTAAAATGCTGGAGGAACTCAGCAGGCCAAGCAGCATCTACAGAAAAAAATTACAGTCGACACTTCAGGCCGAAATCCTTTGGCAGGACCACACCCTCGCCGCATCCACTCTGTATAGGCCTTTCAATATTTGATAGGCTTCAGTAAGATTATTCCCCCACCCTTTCTAAAATCCAGCAAACAGAAGCCCTGAACCATCAAACACTCTTCATGCATTAATCTCTTTTTTTCCTGCCCCAGCATTTTGGGCTCTTGTTTATGGGTTTGGGTGGTTGGTAGGTATAGGGTGGGATGTGGGGGAGTGGGGTTTGGGGAAGGAGGAACTAGTTATATGAGTGATAGGAAAGGGGTGAGTCTCCTGAATTCCTGAACTTGGTCCCTACCCAGTGATCTCTGTCTTGATAGTTCAGATATTTATGTACTGCTGCCGCAATAAAACAAACTTCATCTCCTCTTGTGCCAAGATGAAGCCACCCTCAGTGTGGAGGAGCAACACCTTATATTCCATCTGGGTGGCCTCCAACTTGATGGCAGGAATATCGATTTCTCCTCCTGGTACACAAATTCCTCCTTCCTTCCTTCCTCTAATCCCCACTCTGATCTTTTACTTCTTATCAACAGCCTGTTACTTCCCCCGGAACTCCTCCTCCTTCCCATTCATCTATTGTCCACTCTTGACTCATTTCAGATTTTTTCTTCTCCAGTACTTGACCTTTCCCACCCACCTGGCTTCATCCATCACCTTCCAGCTAGCCCCTTTACCCCCCCCCCAATACATTTTTTTATTCTGGCATCTTCCCCCTTCCTCCTCAGACCCAAAGAAGGGTCTTGACCCTAAACATTGACTGTTCATGCATTTCCATAGATGCTGTTGACCTGCTGATTTCCTTCAGCATTTTGTGTGTATTGCCTTGGATTTCCAGCATCTGCAGGCTCTCCTGTGTTTATTCATGTCTACAAGTCAGAGATAATGGCTTTGCTTCTGAATCTTACATGTTTATATGAAAATCTCTGGATGTGTGATGCACCTCATGAAAAAATAGCCTATTGACATTCTTCAACCAGGCTCACTGTGAAGATAGTGCAGTTTGGAGCCAGGAACCCAGAGGACAGAAAACAAACAAACTGAAAGGAGCAAATGTTTGTTTGTCAACGTCTATCAAGTGGTTAGGCATGCTTTATATTCCTGGAATTTGCATAATTAGCAACAAAACAGATGTCTTGTAGCATATTCATTTTCAAATGTGAGGACAAGGATGTGATTTGCGCTGCATGCCTCGAAAGTTTATCTGTTTTCCAGAGGTAGAGCTTGCACAGTGCAAAGTCTTTCTCAGTAGGCAGGGACTGATGTGTAAGCATCCTGTGCAAGGCCTGGTTTTACATGCTGTGGGTGTCCTTGCAAGCCACAGAGATCCTTTCAAGATTGCTATAAATGCCATAAAGATACAGCTTGAAGACAAGCACTCCGGAGAGACTACTAAGCACACTCTATTTCCAAGTTATAGAAAGCAAACTTTTGGTCTGTGAATACACACAATGACATTCAAAGGGAGGAGACGATTTAAAATTTGATGAACCAAAGTACAGGCTGTCGTGCAGTGAGAAGAATATTAGTGAAACAGAGGAAATGAATGTACTAAATTAATCTGCAGGATGATGGGATGAGGCTGAATAATAGTCTAGCATGGACTAGATGGGCTGAAGGGTCTGTTTCTGCGCTGTCGTGCTCTATGATTCTGTGAGGGAGGAGGCCAGCAAGAGCTGAGCAGAGTGAAGGGTGGAGATGAGATTGTAGCTTCCAAGGACAGGAAGCTTATCATCTGGCCAGTTTCCATTCCCCTATCACTCTTATGGCAAAGATCCAAATGGTTATATTAATGAAATACAGTTCCAAGCTTCTCTGCCGAACAGCCAAGCCTGTACAGCATGGGAGCAGGCCATTTGGCCCACAATGTTGTTCCAAGCCAGCTGAAAAGTTAAAAAAAACTCAAAAACTAATCCCTTCTACCTACTCAATGTCCATATCTCTCCCTCTTCCTCATATTCATGCGCCTATCTAAACATCTCTTGAAAACCTCTAATGTACTTGCCTCTACCCCCATACCAGGCAATGCATTCCAGGCATCCACCAGTCTGAGTAAAAACCTTACCCCTCACATCCCCTTTGAACCTACCCCCCTCTCACCTTCAATTCATGCCCTTTGGTATTAGACATTTCCACCCTGGGAAAAAGATATTCTCTGTCCACCCTATCTATGCCAGTCCTAATCTTACAAACCTCCATCAGATCAAAGTAAATTTATTATCGAAGTACTTAAATGTCATCATATTCTACCCTGAGATTCATTTTCTTGCAGTCATTCAGTGTACAGCAAAGAAATGCAATACTATCAATGGAAAACTGCACACGAAGACTGACAAACAACTAATGTACAAAATAAGACAATCCTACAACTACCACTGTGAGGCGTTGCACTTCGGTCGGACCAACCAGGGTAGGTCTTACACAGATGGCACTGAGAAGGGCAGTGGAACGAAGGGATCAAGGAATGTGGGTCCATTATTCAATGAAAGTGGCATCACAGGTCGATAGGTTCATAAAGAAAGCTTTTGGCATATTGGCCTTCATAAATCAAAGTATTGAGTACAGGAGATGTGATGTTATGTTGAAGTTGTGTAAGACATTGGTGAGGCCTAATTTGGAGTATTTTTGTGCAGTTTTGGTCACCTACCTACAGGAAAGATGGAAGTAAGGTTGAAGGAGTACAAAGAAAATTTGCAAGCAAGTTGCTGGGTCTGGAGGGTCTGAGTTGTAAGGAAAGATTGAATAGGTTAAAACTTTATTCTCAAACATCAAAGACGGAAAGGAGATTTGGCAGAGGTATACAAAATTGTGAGGGGTATAGGTAGGGTAAATGCAAGCAGGCTTTTTCCACTGAGGTTGCATGATACTACATCCAGAGGTTAAGGATGAAAGGTGAAACGTTTAAGGGGAACATGAGGGGATACTTTTTGACTCAGAGGGTCGTGAGAGTGTGGAACATGCTGCCAGTGCAAGGGGTGCATGCAAGCTCGATTCTTTCAACGTTTAAGAGAAGTTTGGATAGATGCATGGATGGTAAGGTATGGAGAGCTATGCTCACGGTGCAGGTCGATGGAAAAAGGCAGTTTAAATAGCTTGGCATGGACTAGATGGGCCGAAAGGACTGTTTCTGTGCTGTACTTTTCTGTGATGCTATGACTCTACATCCAAAAAACAAATGCACATAAATAAATAGACAGACAGATAAATAAACAAATAATACTGAGAACATGAGTTGTAGAGTCCTTGAAAGTAAGTCCACAGGTTGTGGAATCAGTTCAGTGTTGAGATTAAATGATGTTGATGATCCTACTGCTCAATAAATTTTGCATTCTCCTTTCCTCTGTGTACACTTGAACACACCTAAAAGTCGGCTGTCCCAACACTGACTCACTCCAGTTTCCATTCACCCATCACTCTTAAGGTTCCCCATTCAACCTCCGATCTGCCGGCCTCTGCCAATCAAGTCTATCCAGTTCCTGTTTACGTCATCAACATTGGCTCTGCCCCAATTTGAAAGATAAAGATCTTAAAGATTGCCATTATTTGTCACGTGTACTGTACATCGACACATTGAAACACACAGCGAAATGCATCACCTGTGTCAACGAGCAACACCGTTCGAGGATATGCCGGGAACAACCTGCAAGTGGCACCATGCTTCCAGCGCCAACGTGGCACACCTGCACCCACACCCATAATCCGTACAGTTCTGAGTTGTGGAAGGAGACCGCAGCACCCAGAGGAAACCCACAAAGTCACTAACTTGTCAACTAACCCTATCTCTTTTCATAATCAATTTAAAAGTAATAGAATTACGTTCACTGAACCAAAGTGCTCTCCCACTGACACTTCAGCCTGTTGCCCAGTCTCAGGTCCCAAAAGGAGGTCGATTGTTGCCCTCTCTCTATAGAATCAGCTTGAGAAAACTTTTTAGATACATATGAACCCTGCTCCATCTAATTCCTTAGCACCATTACAATCCCAGTCAATATTAGTGAAATTAAAAAACAATTACTATTATAGAACTATTACTGGTACACCTGTCCACAATCTCCCTCTCTTTTTGCTCTTCTAGCTCCCATTGATTATCACAGGTTGCTGCAGAATCTTTAAATGATAATCTGCGCTCATGCTCTTTGCTGTCTGCCTAATCCCTTTCTGTCTTGTTTTTCATACTGTTCAATATTCCCTGTTAGAAAGCAACAACAATCTACAGTACTGCACAAAAGTCTTTGGTACATGTATATAGCTTAGGAGACATAGAAACATAGAAAATCTACGGCACAATACAGGCCCTTCGGCTCACAAAGCTGTGCCAAACATGTCCTCACCTGAGAAATTACCTAGGGTTACTCATAGCCCTCTATTTTTCTGAGCTCCAGGAGTCTCTTAAAAGACCCTATCGTATCCACCTCCACGATTGTCGCTGGCAGCCCACTCCACGCACTCACCACTCTCTGCGTAAAAAAATTACCCCTGATATCTCCTCTGTACCTACTTCCAGCACCTTAAAACGGTGCCCTCTCATGCTAGCTATTTCAACCCAGGGAAAAAGCCTCTGACTATCCACACAATCAATGTCTCTCATCATCTTATACACCTCTATCAGGTCACCTCTCATCCTCCCTCACTCCAAGGAAAAAGGGCTGAGTTCACTCAACCCATTCTCATAAGGCATGCTCCCCAATCCAGGCAACATCCTTGTAAATCTCCTCTGGACCCTTAGGAGCTTAAGATTTTTCCACAGTACTGTTGTAATTTTATATATTGCTCTGTACTGAAGCTGCACAGAAAAACAAATTTCATGACATATGTGAGTGATGATAAACCTGATTCTGATATGGGTCTCTATTGTGAACTGAGAGTGGGAAGGGGGCAGGGAGAAGGGAATCATGGCTGGAAAAAGGGGAGAGTGAAGCAACAGAGGGACATTCTATAATGATCAATAAACCAATTTGAAACAAGAGAAAATCTGCAGATGCTGGAAATCGAAGTAATACACACAAAGTGCTGGGGGAACTCAGCAGGCCAAGCAGCATCTATGGAAAAGAATAAACAGCCGACACTTCGGGCCAAATCCCTTCGTCAGGACTGATGAATAAACCAATTGTTTGGAATCAAATGACTTTGCCTGGTATCTCAGGGCTGGGTGTGTCTGCAGCCACAACACTCCCCACCCCGGAACTCCTTCTCTGCCACCTGTTCCACACCCTTCCGTGGCGCTCCGCCCTCGCCATTCCTAGTATCCTTCACTCCCATCGGATTTGCAGACTCGCTCTCCGCTCCACATTGACAAATGCAGTACTGTGCAAAACTCTAGCACAGCACTGCATGTGGAAGATTTCATCGGCAGTTTGAGCTAGAGAGGCCCAGGATCTATTCGTCCTGTATAAACATTTCCCTGTTCACCCTTTTAATCCTTTTGCAATTCCCTTAAAATGTGAGTCCTTTTGTTACCATCCCACTGACTGACCAGAAATAACTAAACACTACTAATAACCCTTAATACCTTCAAGGGCTTGATTAAGAGGTGACACAATAATCCTTATCAACATCACAGAAAACACTGTAACTTCTACATTCCCTTCACAGTATTAACCTGCACAGCCAACAACTGCTGCCAAAGAATTTCAACTAGCTCTTTGTATTTTGCAGTCAACATAAGAAATTCTGTGAACACAATTGATTAACGCTTGAAAGAGAAGGGGAGATAAATTGTCTTCCTCATTCAAAACAGACATATATTACTTGAACGGTTGGGTTACACTGGGATAAAATTTGAGTGGAATGAGTCTGAGGCATTTCACCACTCCTTGTATTGAATTATCAGACATGTAATGCAGAGAAAATTTGATCCAATTATGTCTTGCCAAACTTGCCTCAACACCCTCATCTCCACTTGACACAATCATCTTGCTGGGCTTGATCCAGACGGATACTCCCAGTCAAGAGTCTGGCTATGGAATTACTAATTTACTGGACACCTTTACAGAGGCTCAACCACTGATCCAGAGGGACAAACTTTCAGAAGTTTCAAACGTTTGAAGTTCAAAGTAAACTTATTATCGAAGTACCTATACTGTATTTCACCATATACTGCCTGAGCTTCATTTTGTTGCGGGCATTCACAGCAGAACAAAGAAATACAATAGAATCATCAATCAGACTGACAATGAACCAAAGTGCAAATACAAAAAAACAAATAACAATAATGAATAAATAGTAAATAAATAATACTGAGATTGTGAACTTGAATCACACTATGCCAGCTGGGTAATTTAATTCAAGCAATTAAATAAATTGGCAATTAAAAAACTTGTACCAGTCGAAGAAACCACAAAACTATCACTTGTTGTGAAAACACATGTAGTTCATGAATGGAACGGTGTGCAGTCTAACAGTGAGAGATTGACTTTGACGTTTTTCTTCTGATTGCAACCCTGTTGGATATTGGTAATATTGAATACTGCACGTCCTAATCACTCGTTTATTGGCGAGACCGATGGCGTGGCCTGGTTTGTAGTGTGGACTAGACCTCCTGCGGCAGTGCCACCTGTGCAGCTGCCCAGGGGAGGTGATGCCCGAGGCAGTGTGGCACGGCACCCGTGCTGGCACCTCCTGTCAGTGCTGCCCTCCAGTGTTCACTCAGTGGAAGACAAGTTGGATTGCAATTGCAGACTACTGCGGGCATCCATGGACTAGAGGACTTGGGTTAGATTATATATTTATTGTGTTTACTACTGTTCTAAATGTGCTCTGTGCTGTGTGTGACCGTTGATACTGTGTTTTGCACCTTGACCCCAGAGGAACACTCCTTCCTTTCACTGCATTCATCGGTATTTACATCTGGTTTGTTGACAATTGAACCTAGTGTGAGTCCAGACCTTACTGGAACTTGCAGTTCAACTCTTCACTGAACAAACACTCTTCCAGCAGGAGTACTCTGTTGCTTTATGCCGATTCTAGAATGATTGGCACAGCTGGTAACTTCAGCTATTACAGTAATTATTGCAGATCATAGAATCAAACACTACAGCCCAGAAACAAGTCCTTCCAACCATCTCATCCATGTTGAACTATTAATCTGCCTAAACCCATCGACCTGCACCCAGACCATAACCCTCCATACCTTCATACCTTCCCATCCAACATTTCTCTTAAACGGCGAAGTTGTACCCGAATCCACCACTTGTGCTCACAGCTCGTTCCACTCTCGCCAACCTCCGAGTGAAGACCTCCACTCATTTTCCCCTTAAACATTTCACCTTTCACCCTTAACCCATGACCTCTAGTCCCATCTCTGCTAGAACCCAGATATCTGACAACTGACTACAAAGTCAAAAAGAAATTTTCTAACAGATGCAGCTGATAAGTCTGACCTGGCAATGCACCACTGAATGTTGTCCTTGTTAGTTGATAGGATTGCTGTTCTAATCAGCTTTAATAAATAACTAAGATTTCAATCCTGCTTTCACCTTTTGAACTCTTTATTAGGCTGTGTAACTCTTTCCTCGCTGATTACATGTGTGCTAACGTTAGTCAGGCAGTGGGATCTCCATTCTTCCTCAGTTCTTCTGGATGCTGGAAATTCAGTGAGAAAAGATTATTCTCGTCTTCTGCTGGCACGTCGGCAAAGTCTGCAGGTGACACTTGCAGACCTAACACTTTCGTTGTACTGAAGGATGGTGCAGTGACGAAGCCTCAGAAAGGCAGACTCCATCATTAAGGACCCCCATCACTCAGGATGTGCTTTCTTCTTATTATTATCATCAGAGATGAGGAACAGGAGCCTGATGATGTATCAGGAACAGCCTCTTCCCCTCCGCCATCAGATTTCTGAATGGACAATGAACAAACCCATGAACACTTGTTCGTTCATTCATCGTGTGCAGTGTCATATGACGTGGGCGATCATGGTCTTTGACTTCTCTTGCCAAATTTTTCTACAGAGTGGCTTGCCAATTGACTTCTTCTGGGCAGTGAGTGTCCTTACAAGATGATTGACCCCAGCCATTATCAATACTCTTCAGAGATTGTCTGCCTGGCGTCAGTGGTCGCATAACCAGGACTTGTGATATGCACCAGCTGCTCATACGACCAAGTTTCAGACCAAGACCCTTCAACAAAACCTGAAAGTTCTCAGCCTAAAATGTTGAGTGTTTATTCCTTTCTTTAGATGCTGCCAGAGCTGTCGAGTTCCTCCAGCATGTTGTGTGTGTTGCTGTAGATTTCTAGCCTCTGCGGAATCTCTCGCATGTATGTAGCAGGGGTTCTCAATCTTTTTTATGCCATGGGCTAATGGCATTAAGCAAAAGGTCCGTGGACACCAGTTTGAGAACTCCTGGTATGTGGTAACATATATGTACTCTGATAATAAATTTACTTTGAACTTTGGGAGGACATGCCCAGTGTGTCTGAATAACTAAAGCACTCCATCCCCGACAACATCTTAATGAATCTCCAATGCACTCTCTCCAGCACCATTACATCCCTTCTATTTTAGTTTTAAAACTTGATGGGAATGTTGGATAAATAAGTCAGGAACAGACTTCAAAATGGCCTAAAGTTGTTTCTTATTTTGTAAGGAAATAAAGAAAATATAAAATACACACACAAATACTGGAGGAACACAGCAGATCAGGCAGCATCGACGAAAGAGAGAAAACGGTCAACGTTTTTGGGCCGGGACCCCTCATCAGGACTGGAAGGGAAGGTTGAAGAAGCCAGGAATCTGAGGGGAGAATGGATCATGTGAGAAGTGGAAGGAGGAGGAACACCAAGGAGAAGCGATAGGCAGGTAAAGAGAAGAGGTAAGACGGGAGCCTCAGTGGAATTGAAGAAGAGGGAAGAGAGAGGAGAGAATTAAATACAAAATATTTTGGTGCATTTTAATACAGCTTTACAATTCCTGCATTTGCCGAGTGCCTTTTCTGTCAAAAGGTAGCTCCGGTCTCACTCTGTTTAGAGCCTTATGAAAGGGTCAGTTTATTGAATCACCAGCTTCAAGCTTCCTTCAATTTTTCCCCAGATGACTCTTTCATTTGGCAGCTATTCCCTACTCCCAGATTACATGCTGGCACTTGATCCTGAACTTCTACATTATTTCTGTCGTCTACCTGTCAGTCTGCTCCAGTAGAGTTTGCATAAGGGCCATTCTCATAAGCGGTTTTACATTTTTTCTGATTGTTAAGCTGAGGGTGGGTCACCTGTATCTCCTCTGTCAGCTGAATGTCTCAGAAAAAGCTTTGTTGGTTCACCTCATGTGGAGTTCGAAGCTTTTGATGATCATCGTCGGTAGTCTTTGCATGTCTCTACATCTCCCTGCACGGTCAAACAAACTAATATATATTCACAAGTTAGTTTTTCTGCGGTCAAAATAGTAATCCTCACTAGAGAATGTATCTAAAGCAAAATGCAAAAAGTTCAAAGTCCAATTTCTTTTTCAATATTTTTATTAATTTCTTACATAAAAGAATACAGAGTACAGTAGGAGATATAATATATTGATTGCAATATATTGAAATCACAGATAAAGTGTAATTACCCCACATCCATATAAAATTAAATTTAAACATAATATTGAAGAGATAATTTTATTATATAAAATATCTAAACCCACTACCAGAAAAAAAAACAGCTGTTAGGTTAAAAAAAAAGAAAGAAATCCTTAACATATAGTAAAACATATTATTAGCCAACATCTGTGCTTCGTAGCAAATCAAAGATTTTGAAAATAGTTCAAAAAAGCTCCCCACAATGTTAAAAAATCTTGTCTAGGTTCAGAAATTGAACAGCGAATCTTCTCTAAATTTAAGCAAAACATAACATCACCTTCCACATGATCTCCACTGGAGGGGTGCTAAACTACAGGACATGTGGGAAACAGTTCACCCTCTGCTGCCTCCACTTCAGAACCAACGTCACTCCAACATCTGTTGTCAAGGCACTGTACAGAGACAATGCACACTTGGAGACCGAGCACCAAATTTTACACTAAACCTCCAGCAGACAAAAATCCTTCACACCCTTATTGGACAACTGCCTCCTGGAAATAATTATCCACACAAATCTCTGGTTAGGTTAAAGCATTTTCCATACATACAGGCCACATCTCAGGACGAGAAGACATTGATGACAGAATCCACTGCAACCCTAATCTGCCAGCACTATTCGAGACCAAAACAACAAAATATGTTCTAACCGAGTGGCAGTGAGCTCACTCTCCTATATGGTCCGGAGACCTGGATACTTACAAGCCAGGATGACAAACCTTTTGAGGACCAAACTGGTGATCATCTCCTAAACAAAATCTTTCACGTGTCATGGTAATTTTGAGCAGAGATTATCATTGATTAATCGATTAGTAACAATAGTTATGGACTTTTTAAGGAAACAGGATGAGTCCTGTTGTTTATTTACATGTATTCATTCCTTACTATTAATAAAGGTACAACAGAGGCAGATTGAAATAAATTAGACATTGTAGATTATTATGAGAACACTCAGTCCTCTTTTATTGTCATTTAGAAATGCATACATGAATTAAGAAATGATACAATGTTCCTCTGGAGTGATATCACTGAAAACAGGACAAACCAAAGACTAACACTGACAGAACCACATAGTTATAACATATAGTTACAGCAGTGCAAAACAGTACCATAATTTGATGAAGAACAAACCATGGGCATGGTAAAAATATTCTCAAAGTCCCCGAGTCGATCGACTCCCGAGTGCCCGATAGCAGGTGGCAAAAGGGAGAAAATCCCTGCCATAAACCTCCAGGCACCGTCAACTTGCCGATGCCTTGGAAGCAGCCGACCACAGCCGACACTGAGTCCGTCCATCTGAAAACTTCGAGCCTCCGTCTAGTTGCTCCGATACAGCCTCCCAAGCGCCAACCTCTGCCGAGCGCCTTCAACCTCGCCCTGGCCGCTGAAACAAGCAAAGCCGAGGATTTCGGGGCCTTCTACTCTGGAGATTCCGGTTACCACACAGTAGCAGTGGCAGCGAAGTAGTCATTTCAGAAGTTTTCCAGATGTTCCTCTGTGCTGTCACGTCTGTCTCCATCAAATCAGAATTGTGCACAGTCCCCTACTTGACAGATTACAGATATTCATCACCGGAGAGGCCGCGCGTGCTGCTGTCGCGCCGCCATCTTCTCCTCCAATATAAACTTGTAAACATTTATTAATATTAATCTTTTAAAAGGACGATTGAAAAGTAACATATTTTAATATAGTATTGTCATTGTACTCATTTACTATCCAAATACCAGGCCTGTGAGGATTTCAAACCACATCACCCAACGTCACATGTCCTCACAATCATTTGGTTGGTACTAAGCTGGCGTGAAGCGTTTCCTGTGAAAACATCTCACTGCTCTTGGGTTGTAAAACATCATTTGCTGCTTCATTTGGCAGTAAAGATAATTATTATGCATCTTTTTATTATGGGTGGAGTTTAAAGAATCAAGAGAGTAACCAACAAAATTTTTGCACGTGCTAACCAAGTTCTTGTTCATGCCATCTTGGCCACTCTTGCAAAGGGCACCACAAAGCATAGAGTATCAATTTTTTCTCTTCAAAATCCAGAGATTCCACTGGCAATACAGGCAAAGCAGGCTAACGTTCCCTCATTTCTGCTCATGATCAACACTGGATTGGACATATTATTTGCACACCTGACATCAGACTCCCGAAAGTTCTGTAAGGATCTTGAAATCACTTCAGGAATATCCTTTAATCCTCCTTAAAAAAAATGTAACATTCCTGCCAGTTCGTGGGAGCCCCGGGTCAGTTAGGAATGGAACATTTCGGAAGGCATGGAGCTCTATGGGTATTTTCAAGTACAAACTGCAAAAAGGACTTGCAGGGACTCAGTCAACAACACACACCACTCTGACAGACACTCCTGCCTCACTTGGAGCACTCTACATAATGCCTTCACTGCCCTCGTCAGCCACTTCCAAACCTACAGAAATGCAGTCAACTTTCATCCTGAGGGAATGGATACCTGAGAATAGGCCTGTGAATGTTTGAGTTAGTGCAAATGCTGTACAGTATTCATACGTGTGAGAGTGTCTGTGTGTCTGTCTATGTCTGTGTGTACATGTGTCATGCAGCATAAAAACAGGCCCACTGTTTCCACACTGACCATCTAATACTGACCACATGCTCCAGCAGTTTGTCCATCGCCTTTGATTGGTGGTTCAGCTACTGAGCTTCTGAAACGTTGTGAGAATCTCTGCTTCCACCATCCCTCAGGCACTGTGTGTGTGTGTGTGTGTGTGTGTGTGTGTGTGTATATGTGTGTTTGCGTATGAGTGTGAGTGAGAGTGTGTGTCCATGTGCGTTTGTGTATGAGTGTGAGTGAGAGTGTGTCCATGTGTGTTTGTGAAAGTATTTGTGTTTGTGCTGGTACATGTGTGTGCAAGCATAAGTTTGCATGTGTTTGTGTATGTGGAAATTATGTCTATGTATGTGGACTTTGCGTGTGCGTGTGAGAGAGAGAGAGAGTAACAATGAGTAGAAGTGAGAGTCAGAGAGAGAGGGAGAGAGTGAGGGAGAGGGAAAGGGAGTGTAGAGTGAGGGACAGAGAGAGAGAGTGAAATCACTGCAGACCCCAACATGCACGTTCTAGACAAAGCTTCAAAGCCCGCATAATTTCATTGCACAGCCTCGGCTCTGCTGGAATAAGGCTTGGCTGATGTAGTCATATTCAAAAGCACTCTGTCAATATTCAAATCTGTGGGCAGCCTGACGCTGTCAAAATCATTTAGCTGTTAATGATGTCGTGTACAAGGAACACCCACTGGGTTCACAGCACAAAGCGTGGGAATGATCTGAGTGTTTCGAAAGGGAAGATGGTTGAAAAGATCTGCGTGGGACAAGGGGTCACTGCATAATGTGCTGACAGTCACGAGGCTGGGGAGAGGAGAGGTAACAGAGATCTCTACCAGTGAGTGCACAGAGTCACAAACTTGAGTCCCAGGAGAGAGTCACTTCGAATGCAATCGACACAGAGTAAAGGCAGAAGTCCTGAGGAGTTACTGGAGCCTTAGGTCCCACACCACCAGGTTCAGGAACAGTTATTAACCTTCATCCATGTGAATCACAATCTATGGGCTCACTTTCAAGGACTCTACAACTCATTTTCTCAGTATTATTTATTTACTTATTTTTTTCATACTTACACAGTTTTATCTTCTTTTGCACATTGTTTGTCTTTGTGTAAATCTTTTCATTGATCCTATCGTATTCTTTGTTCTACTGTAAATGCTTGCAAGTAAACGAATCTCAGGGTAATATATACCCATCGGATCTCAGCCTGAAACATCGACTGTTTATTCATTTCCATAGATGCTACCCAACCCGCTGACTTCCTCCAGTATTTTGTGTGTGCTGTTTTGGATTTCCAGCAACCTTTTCGTGTTTCTGCTAAACCTAAATGGTCTCCCATGCTCTGAGCTGATGTTAACTTTATATTTTCCCTTTCTAATTTCTCTTTACCAATAGTACTTTTGATTTCAGGACTTATCTGGTGTTACCACATCAGGTGGTTTGGAGTTGTAGAAGGGCCAGATGGTACATTTCCTTCAGTAAAGAGCATTTGCCACAGTCATGGTCATAGACTCATAACAGTGTGATCATTCAAACGAGTATGATGTTCTCCCAGGGGGTTATTCCCTTAATGGAGAATGCCTGTGCATGACTGAGTTTCACGTGGGGAGGCTGATGCACGGGCAGCCACCACACAGTCCTTGGCAGATCGGGGTCAGGTCCAGTGGCATGGAATGCAAGATGACTTGAAGGCCCTTCACTGCTGCCGGCTTCCTCTGCTTCAACTACCATTGTGATGCACCATCATCTTCTGCCAGCTCCACCGTTGGATCGCTCTTTATCTAAAACCTCCCTTATGCACTTGCCGCCACAGGTGACCCTACCAGGAGCTAAGCTCCAGATGGTATTGCTCTTGGGACCTTATGGACTCACAAGCCCCACCACCATGAAAAGATGGTGACATGGTCATACAGCATGCAATCAGGCTCCTCAGCCTAACTCATCCAGGTTGACCAAGTAACTTGTCCCATTTCCTACATTTGGCCCACTGCCCTCTAAATCATGGTTCCCAACCCAGCGTCCATGAACCCCTTGCTTAATGGTATTGGTCCATGGCATAAAAAAGGGTGGGAACCCCTGCACTAAACGTTTCCTTTCCATGAACCTGTCCACATGTCTTTTAAACAGGATAATTGTACCTTTCTCTACAGCTTCTTCTGACAGCTTGTTCCACTTTATACTCACCATCCAAATTTCCCCATATCCCCTTTGATCTTTCCCCACTCAGCTTTACCTATGCCCTGTAACTTTAGCAAGGAATATTGGTGAGAAGTTTAACTTTGTCACAAACAACTCTGACCCTTTGGAAAAGTCTTGTCGCTGTACTAAAGACCTGAGGTTAGCAAAAAACCTTTTGGGCCCTGAAAAGTGAACATCTATCACAGCCCTCCTCTCTGACATAGCCCTCCATTTCTATATAACATACATATCGAACTCTCTTATCCTTAGCTTCACAATTACTTTTTTTTTATCACCACATTTAACAATTTGTTTTGGTGAATTTCCTCTCCTGAACCCTATTCCTCTTACACTCAAATACTTTTTATTCACTCACAGGTTTGCTTGGCCCCTTCAGTGTTATTTCCTTTCAAGGATTGAAAGCCCATACTGGCCAAACAAGGTAAGGATTGAAGCTTCTCTTTCCCAACGATCCAAATGATCTTTAAATGAAAATCCAGTTACTTGCATGACCACTATTACTTTGATAACCTATTTAAATTCTCATTTTTTAAAATTTAAATTCCAGGACAGTAGTACTGGGGTTTGCCTTCATCTCTGGATTCATGGGTCTCCACAACTCTGAAGCACAGTCCAGTAATGTAACCCCTTTGCTGTTCGACCAGAACTAATTGGACCTTTGCTTTTCAGCTGAAGGTCTCTTTTATTGCCAACCGCACATCATCTTGGTGTCTGACACATTCCTCTGTCTAAGAACTTGAGAGAAATTGCAGATTCCCTGCCGTGATGCCATTTTCCAGACTTCTCTGTGACATTCCCTCATTGTACGTAAATGACACCTCTCCATTTCACACCACTCCATGCATCCCACGCCACACTAACTCCTGCCTCTTGCTTCCATCTTGATCCAGTACTTTGGAACCTCTTTGCTCACAAACACTTCTGATCAAACAGATTCTTACTCGCTCTGAAACAGGTGCTCCCATCCCCGGGTCCATGGACCCCTCGATTAATGGTATTGGTGCATAGCATAAAGAAGATTGGGAAACACTGATCTAAAGGAAGAAAAGGCTCGGATGTAAGATCAATGTTTCCACCCCTCCTCCTTTGCCTTCACAGTGGAAATCTTCATTGCAATAATTCATACCACTCCTATCGCCTCTTGATATATTACCCCCATTACTACACTTTAAACTACTTCTTATAATGCTGTTTACACTGTAAATACACACTGGTATTTAGGTATTTATGTACATTTTGTTCCATATCCATATTTTAACATCTAACTTTATATTTCATGCCATTCTTTATAATTGTTGACTGTTATTGCTACATAAAGCTACACCTGGCTTACCAATGGCCTTTGAGTGTTATGGACGGACTATCAAAGTCACTTGTTGCATGTAAACATGGGAATTTATTTTTAATTAAGCCGTACCACATGCATTGTAAATATCTGTTTTGCACAGACTGGAGTAGCATCGCAGTCTCGTCCTACGAAACGACAGGGAAGTTCTATTCTATTCTATTTTTGTTGTATGTCACACCAACACACCACAGTATATGGTCCTCGAAGCCCTCTGCGAACCTTTCATTTAATATATGAGCAACACGCACCAAATGCCGGAGGAACTCAGCATGTCAGGCAGCATCTATGGAAGGGAATAAATAGTTAATGTTCCGGGCACAGATGCTCCCTGATTTGCTGAGCTCCTCCAGTATTTATCTATGCGTTGCTCAAGGATTCGAGATTGTTTAATGTCATTTCCTGTACACAAGTGTAAAGAGAATGAAATAATTGTTAGCAACACACATAATAATTGTGACTCTGGATTTGATGCAGCACAAACAAAAACACAACAGATGAAGAACACAACATATAAAAAAACACACACAATAAATCTATTTCCAGCCTCTGCAGAATCTCTTGTACCTAATACACGAGTCTTGTTTGATTACGCTGACGATTCACAGGTTTAACACCCTGCTGTCGGAAGCAGAGTGTCAATCTCAGTCCGAGTGTGGCTGCAGGGCACAATGGGAAAAGTGTGGGAACTCCACATTCGCAACCCAGGAGCCATGAGTTTGTCAGGAACTGGGCAGTCTGACTCTCCCCTTCCTGCCACTGATCTAATGGTTTGATCAGGAAATCTTTTCAAGTTGGAGCAACCTTGATCAGGATAGTGTGATAAGTTTGTGTGGAAGAGAACAATGGGAACAGCCGCGAATACCATTCATTCCAAAGTCTCTTATCAGACACGCTGAAAATCCATTACCTCAAAACCGCCCATTTCCTCAGCACTGGGTTAACGAACACCTTTGCTCAGCAGAACCCCTTTTTACAGACTTTACAATGCACCCGCGACTTTTATGTTCATGAGCAACAAATAAGTGGGGGAGGGGGAGTCTCTGACCTTAAAGGTCCTGGGTGTCAACATCTCTGAGCATTTACCCTGGGCCCAATACTATTGATGCGGCTTAATAGAAGGCACAACAGTGGCTATATTTTATTAGGAGTTCGAGGAGATTTGGTATGTCGCCAAAGACAACAAGTTTCACAACATATGCCAACGATATTAAACCCGATTCTGATTCTGATCCTGAAAATGTTGACTGGTGAGGCAAAATCTGTGAAATCAGATTTAAGGTATTTCATTCGAATTACAGCCTAAAACATCAATCCGATTTCGCTTTCCACGGATGCCACCTGATTATTTCCAACATTTGTTTCAGATTTCCTGCGTTTGTAATTTGCATTTTTATGCAGTTTAGATGGTTCAGCACAGACTAGATGGGCCGAAGGGCCTGTTAATGTGCTGTACTTTTCTATGACTAAGGGCAAGCAGGTTCATGTCAATGACGTGCAAGCTTCAATAAAAGCATCATTACGCAGTGCAAAGTAAATTTATTATCAAAGTACATATATGTCACCCCTGAGATACATTTTCTTGCTGGCATACTCCATAATAGCATACTAGTTACTGTTCATTACATTGGATAAAGTCCCTTGTCTCCTAAACAAAGACTGAGTGGAGACCAGCCATTATCTCTGTGAAGTGGCAAGTGTTCTGATCATTTAGTCCTCCAAGATCAAGGTAAGTAAGTGCATTTTCTATCATGGAGGCACACCATCTAGTTTGCAGGATCAGTGTACAAGTACATCATGTCAGCCCACTTCTTATCACTGCCATCAACCCCCCACCTTCTTATTCTGGCTTTTCCCATTTCCTTTCCAGTCCTGAGAAAGGTCTCGGCCCAAAACATCAAATGTTTGCAACACACACAAAATGCTGGAGGAACTCAGCAGGCCAGGCAGCGTCTATGGAAAAAGATTAAGTCAACGTTTCAGGCTGAGACCCTTCAGCAGGACTGGAGAGAAAAAGGTCTTCAAATGTTTATTCATTTCCATAGATGCTGCCTGGCCTGCTCAGTTTCTCCAGCATTTTGGGTGTGCTTATCAGGAAGGAGGCACAGAAGCCTGGAGACACACACTCAATGTTGCAGGAATAGCTTCTTTACCTCCAACATCAAATGACTGAATGGTCCAAGTACCCATGAACACCACCACTCTTTTCGCACTATTTGTTTATTTATTTTTGTGTTTCTTATTCTAACCTAGAGTAATTTTTTTTGTATTGCACTCTACCGCTGCCACGAAACCACACATTTCATGACATATGCCAGTAATAATAAATCTGATGACCTGGTGTTTGGATGATTTAAACACTGGCCCAGATAGACTGGAAAGGGAGGATGTTGGGACTGGAGATGAGGGTCGGGCCGATTTTGTTCGCTCTCCCATGATGTTCACTCCTCTCTCCACAGCGCTGAGACTGTGTGAGACTGCTCCAGCTGCCACGGGCTTCATGTCTGCGAGCTTTACGGCAATTTGTCCCGCTGTGTGATTAACTGAGACTGAGGCTTTGGGCCTGCTCCACCTGCTCCAGGGATTCAGGTCTATGAACTCAATTCCCTTTGGAATGCTGTTTCTTGCTTCTATTGTTTGCATGATTTGTGTTTTTTTTTCCTTTTTCTCTGTGTGATGGGGGGTTGGTCTCTCTTTGATGAGCTCTTTTGGGTTTCTTGCTTCATGGCTGTCTGTAAGCAGATGACTCTCAAGGTTGTATAATTTACACATACTTTGATAATAAATGTACTTTGAATCCCTTGATTCTGATATGTTAGCTCAGCAAACTGAAGATAAATATTGTAATTCAGCTGCACCGAATGTTCATGCATCTTACTGGCTGAAGATTTTGGAGTACTGTGTTCAATTCTGGTCACCGCATTACAGGAAGGATGTGGATGCTATAGAGAGAGTGCAGAGGAGACTTACAAGGATGTTGCCTGGATTCGGGAGCATGCCTTATGAGAATAGGTTGAGTGAACTTGGCCTTTTTTCCTTGGAGCGACAGAGGATGAGAGGTGACCTGATAGAGGTGTATAAGGTGATGAGAGGCATTGATCGTGAGGATAGCAAACGAGGGAGCATAGTTTTAAGGTGCTTGGAAGTAGGTACAAGAGGGATGTCAGAGGTAAGTTTTTCACACTGAATGATGGATGTGTGTGATGCACTGCCAGTGACAGAGGTAGCGGTGGATACAATAGGGTCTTTTAGATAGGCACATGGAGCTTAGAAAAATAGAGGGATATGCGCTAGAGAAATTTTAGGCAGTTTCTAGAGTAGGTTACATGGTCGGCACAACATTGTGGGCCGAAAGACCTGTAATGTGCCGTAGATTCTCTATGTTCGAACCAAAATTAACCAATTTTGCCTAAAGCAAAAAAAAGAAAAAAAACTAGACCACACCTAGGCTATAAACCATAATGTTCAAGCATATACAGTGTTGGCTCACCTCAAAATGGAAACATGTCCTTACGAAATTCACAAATCATTACCAAAAAGAAAGGAACAATATTTACTTGAAAAGACTTTCAAGTAGTTTTACAGAAGAGTGGGATTTGCATAGATAGGTGCCCAATGTGGTGGGCCAAGGAGCATGTATTTGCACGATATGACTCTATGTGTCAGCAGCATTGCGACGAAAAGGAACAGGATGCAGCAGAGAAAAGGAATGGAATTAAACTAGAAGCTGTACTCTGCAGCAACATTTCAGCAGATGAGGGGGAGCTACACATTAGATGAGATTTATTCATAGTACAGATTTATTTACCTCTGAACAGCATTACTCCCTCTCAATGCAAAGGGCTTTAGTGAATCTTCCATTATTTATATCTTTCATCCAGTAATTGCTCCATCGTGCAGTCTTTTTATTTGAGTTTCTTCTCTGTTACTTGATAGAAAAAACATCATTTCCACTATCTGGATTATAATTACATTCATTCCAGAGTACCATCTGTTTGGCAATACACAAGTTTGCACCAACTTCTAGTATCCCACAGTGGAAGAGGGAGACAGGAGACAGTAAGGGAGATAATGGAGAAACAGTGTGCAAGACACGCTCTTCACTGTTTCTTGATACTCGTGATAATAATAAACCAATAACAATACAATAATGGAAACTCCATTTTGAATGCAATACAGGTGTTGCCTAATAGACAGTTGGTTTTTGAGGTTAGCTGCTATTTATTCTGCAAGTCTCTTGGGTTATGACTAATTGCCCATCAGGTGGCTTCAAGCTGGACCTTCGAGCCCTAGCACTGATTTAGACAAACCCCCTCTAACTCTTCTTGCGAGAGACAATGACGGGAGCTGGGAAAAGGTCACAATCTTGGATTCCAAGATTTATGGAGACAATAATTCTCCTCCAAAAGCCATTGCAATTCATCCTGCTAGGATGGCATTTTGGACATTTACCCAATCTGATCTCTGACTCCCTTGTCTCTCGATTAGCTTTGCTACAGCATTTCTCCATTGGCTGGCCTGACATATCCATCTCCATCTGCCACAAAAGTGCAAAGCATTAATCAGTTTTTTTTAAAAAAGCAATTTACACTATTTGGCTGGAACCACAGGAAACAAATTGGTGAATGATACAAAGCGTGATGACAGAAAGAAATATGGATGTAAATATTTTACACTTTGGCAACGTATCATTAGAAATTCGATTCTGGCATTAGAACGGCACACAGTGTGGATGTTCTAATTAGAAGTCCGAGCATCAAGTGACTTGGTGGAATGTAAATACGAAAATGTTGTAAACACGCAGCGTCTGTAATGAACCACAAAGAGGGAGGCTGAGTTAGCACCTCATTAGAATGCTATGCCATGAGAGTACGTTTTTCTGTTTCGAAGTCCTGAGAGTCTGGAATTGAAAGATGCCTGTGAACAAGGGCGACATCCTCCTCACAGAACTATGACTTTCACCTCTTCTTCTTTTGAATGTGGTTCTGCTGCTGTCGGAGCCCGTGGTCTATATTTTGAAGGTGTCTTTTCGGGCTGATTGAGTGATCTGTGAGGAAGTGGGCTGGCTTGAGGATAAGACCCTGGAGACAGGGTGCAAGCCCATCACCGACTCCATTTCTCACCTGTCTCGCCGACTGAAGCATCGAGGAAGATTGAAATCATCAAGGAGAGAGCAGAGGTCGAATAGGTGTTCAATGGTGTCTCACTCGCTGCGTCTGGAGGAAGGTCCCTGCATTTGAATGGTCTCTCTCTCCCTCTCACTGGATGCTGCCAGAGGATGGTGCTAGAGTCCTGGGTCTTGGGCAAGGTTTAATCAACACGATTTGTGGATTGGACTTAGTAGTTCACATTATGATGCCTGCCTGCACTCTTCCAATTTTCTGTTTTATATTCTGTGATTCCTGTTCGTTTTTTTTGCCATTTGTGCAATTTGGTTTTTTTTTCACATGGGGGGGAAGGTTGATTGGTTTTCTTTGAATGTGCTCCATGGTTTTCTTGGTTTTGTGGCTGTCTGTGGAAAGACAAATCTCAGGGTTGTCTGCTGCATATATACTTGGAATATTTGAATTGGGATGCCAGTGGTGGGGCCTGCAGTGACAGCATAAAGATGCAGCTGGTCGAGCCACTCTCTCCCAACTCCAGAAGCCTAGGTTCAGTCTCGACTGACGTCTGTCTGTGTGGAGTTTGCATGTTATCACCATGAATGCACCTTCCTCTCACGTCTTCCACATGTACCGGTCAGCTGGTAAGTTGGACACTATAAATTATTCCTGGTGCGCAGTTGAATGTAGAATTGGGAGAGAATTGACAGAAGTACAAGGAGAATAAAATGAGCTGATTAGAAAAGGGTGCTTGGTGATTGGCATGCACTCCGTGGACCAAATGGCCTGCTGATGTGCTGTATCTCTCTACGACCAGTAGTTCCTGTTTTCATTTCAGGCTTAAAGAACGTGCAACAAACAGTCTGCTGGAGAAACTTAACCGGTCGAGCAGCATTTGTGAGGGGAAAGGAATCGTCGACATTTCTGTGCACACCCTGCATCAACACTATGTAAAGTCTCCTCTGTCTCTTTAAAATATATTGTCTCCTTCATTTCCTTCTATCACTATCTCTGCTTGGGCATGAATTCCGAGTAGGTTTCTGTGTTTGGATGGTGTTGTTGACATTCCAGTGCCGTATAGGAACCGTAGCAATTAAGCTTGTTACGGGACATCAACTGAACTCTTTTCTTGTTAGTCACGGGTGCTCTGAGACATGGTTATCTCCTCCTCCTGAGTGAAGATGGTGCGTTTCATGTGCGGTATCAGATCAATTGCGAGAACGTGGCCACTTGATAGCCGGGTGAATCGATAGAGTCTCCGAAGCGCAGTGAACTCTCTCGTTTGGCCGTGGGCTTTGGAGTGCACATGTCTTTTGTCATGTTCGTTACTCCCACATGGTAAGTTGCCCAGCAAGCACCATTGCTAACGTGACTCAGTAAAATAAACATTTGTAACACATGTAATATATGTAACACTTCTGTCCCGGTACTGTGGGTTTAAGGCTGTCTGCAGTGGCCAGAGTTTGCCTCAGCCAGGATGCTGGGTTACTGGAGGGATTCAGTACTCCAGTGTAGTCTGGCCTCTGCACGCTCCAAGCAAGGAGACCTGGAAAGCTCCAGGCCATTGTGGATGCTCCTTCTCCATTTCTCCAGTCTCGGGTCAGAGATTCCTACGATTCATTGAGGCTACAGCTTTCCACCCTGCCCCCAAAGAGGCTCAGAAAACAACCTTGAAGTGTTGCTTCCCCATATGGCTCCATCTGCCCTTCACCTCCCCCTTAAATAGTTTCAACGATAGACCATAGGAACAGAATTTGACCATTCGCCATTTGGGCCATTTTCTTTCAAATGTGGTTTTGCTGCTGTTGGAGCCTGTAATCTACATTTTGATGGTGTGCTTTTGGGCCAATTGAGCAACCTGGCATTTTGCACTTTCCCAGGGAGGTCTGAGAGGAAGTGTGCAGCCTCGACTCTAAGAAGCCTGAAGACAAGGTGCGAGCCCATCATCAAAGCCATTCCTCACCGGTCTCACTGATTGAAGCATCAAGGAAGATTGACATCATCGAGGCGAGAGCGGAAGGCAAATAGGTTCCCTCTGAACCCTATTCTCCTGTCTTTTACTAATCAAGAACCATGCTAGTTTGAAGAAATCACTATCCAATTACCATTAGAACACCAGAGGACCCAACGCACTTTGCATCAATCCCGACTACTGCTACAATCCTGACTGCATTTCCGAAAACCTGATCACATGGCTGTTCTCCTCAAACCTGCAGAAAGAGAATGGCACTAGAGTCAAGCTCAACAGGGAGGTGACGACAGGAGGCAGAGGAGTGGCTCTGGGATTGCTTCGTCTGCGGACTGGGCCATGCTCAAGGACTCATTAGAGGATCTGAGTGAATACGCCGGGGTGTCATGGACTGTATAAAAACACTCGTGGGTAAGTGTGTCCCCACAAAATCATTCAGTTTTCCCCAACCAGAAGCCCTGGATGAACCAAAGATCTGTACTCTGCAGATTCACCACCTCCTTCACCTCTGGCTAAAGGAGTTCCTCTTTATCTCTGCTCTAAAGGGACATTCCATCATCACCTTCCTTACCTATCAGATTCCAACATTGTGGTCATTATGCCCCCCTCACTGCCTTCCTGTCTCTGTCTGCACCCTCACCCTCACCCCCACATCTCTTTTCTCTTGCATCCTTCCACCTATCATACACTTGCCTCTGTCTCCCAATTCCACCTCTCCACCTCACCCAAATGGCTCCACTTGCCAGACATCCTTCACCCCTCCTCAGTCTACCTATCACATTCCGGACCCTATCTCTCCTCTCTCTTTCTCTTCTCCCTCCACTCTCAGTCCTGATGCAAGGTCTCAAGCCAAACCATCAATGATTCCTCTCATGTCCACACAAGCTGTTCAATTTACTGAGTTCCTTTGCTAAGTTTTCCTTCTAATCTCTAGCTGTGGCAGAGTTTGAGGTGTGGATCCTACCTTGAGTCCAGTATCAGGTGTATAGATGACTCAGCCTGTATACTGGAGACCATTTACCTATCTGAAAGACAGAACCATAGAACAGCACAGAAAACAGGCTATTCGGCCCTTCTAGTCTAATGAGAGAGCAGCACTCCCCCAGCAATACTGCAATGTACCTATCTAGGCTTTATATAACACCAAGAAAGAATTAGGCCATCAATGGAAAAGAGTACAGTTGACGTTTCAGGCCGAGACCCTTCGGCCCAAACCGTCGGCTGTACTCTTTTCCATAGATGCTGCCAGGTCTGCTGAGTTCCTCCAGTATTTTGCGTGTGCTACTTATTTTATTTATTGAGATACAGCGTGGAATAGGCCCTTCTGGCTCTTCAAGCCACATCACCCAGCAACCCCCGATTTAACCCTAGCCAAATCATGGGACAATTTACAATGACCAATTAACCTACAAACCGGTACATCTTTGGGAGGTGGGAGGAAAGCGGAGCAAACCCATGCGGTTACGGGGAGAACATACAAACTCCTTACAGGCAGCGACGGGAAATGAACCCAGGTGGCTTGTTACTCTAAAGCGTTGTGCTAACCACTACACCACTGTGCCGCCCAAAGCTCCCTCTAATTTGTTGTGTAAAATTTAAATGCAACTTTAAATAGAATGCGATTATAAATTTGAAACAACAGCACGTGCTCTTTAACTAGGATGAAAGAGGGCAGCATCAGTATGATGAAGACAGCTTGCTCAAGAAATGCTCATTCTTGCACCGTCAGGCTCTCTACCACATTCAAGCTGAGAATTTAAATGCCTGTGGTAGGCTCTTTCACAATTTAATCCTCCAAAACAACATGTGATTAGGGAGCAGTTGGCTGGGAACAGGCTGATGCGCTGAGCACAGTGTTTGGATTCATAATAAGTACAGTCTCTCATTCGACATTGCTGCAGTTCAGCTAATGCCTGTGGGATCGGAAGGAGAGAGAAATGCACAAAACATAAAAACAAATACCATAATTAGCAAAGATTGAGAAACTGAATCAGGATCAGAATCAGGGTTAATATCACTGGCAGATGTCATGAAAAATGTTATTTCAGCAGCAATACAATGCAATATATAATAAAAAAAAACCTTTGAAGTTTTAGGGGCAGAGAAAATGTGCCTTCATAATTTGTACTATGGTCCCTATTAACCTTACTGAACATCAGTCCTGATGAAGGGTCTCGGCCCGAAACGTCAACTGTTCACTCTTTTCCATAGATGCTGCCCGGCTGTGGAGCTCGTCCAGTATCTGTGTGCGTTGACCTGAACTTCATTACTCACCCACACCTCCAGACCCCAACCGCCACTACTTCATCATTTCATGTCAGTTACCTTATGTACAGTCACTCCCGTGCCTAGCGTCACTTTGTGGACATGCAATCAATGTGTATAAGCCATCTTATGTATTTATATTTATTGTGCTTTTTATTGTTATATTCTTTATCTTACTGTGTTTTTTTTTGTGCTGCATCAAGTTGAGAGTAACAATTATTTTGTTCTCCTTTACACTTTAGTACTGGAAATGACATCAAACAATCTTGAATCTTGAACCTTATGGTTGACCACCTCAGGGTCTATCAATGATCATAGAATTTGCAGAAACATACATTGAGCCCACTATGCTTCTAAGCCTCTAGTGGTCAGGAACTTGCTTCAGACACCCTGGAGTCCCAGTAATACTCCTAGGTTATTGGAGACTCCCCCATGTCAAATGCAGATGCTTCCCAATGACGCCACATGGAATTTAGCCTCACTAGGGATCTAATCATCAGCAAAAAGCAGTTTACAAAGACAGAGTATCGGGCGCCACGCCATGGAAGGGTAGCTGTAAGCACAACATTATTACAGCTCAGAGTGTTGGAGTTCAGAGTTCAATTCCAGCGTCCTCTGTAAGGAGTTTGTACTTCCCCCCTGTTAACGTGGAAGTTTCCTCCGGGTGCTTCAATTTCTTCTCACATGCCATAGACGTACCATTTAGTACGTTACTTGGTCATTGTAAGTTGTCCTGTGATTAGGCCAGGGTTAAATACGCCAGAATCAGAATCAGGTTTAATATCACCGGCATACTGTATGTCATGAAATGTGGTGGGTTGCCGAGCGACGTGAATCATTGTGCTAGATGGACCTGTTCCATACTGTATCTCTAAGTAAACATAAATAAAAATAAAAAAGTTCCAACCCAAAAAGAGTGAGGACAAACAGCTAGTTTGTCCAAGTAAAAATATTTTGACATGCGGTGCATCAGAAGGTATCACACTTGCCATCACAAAGCAACATAAGAGTTTCTGTTGTCATTCTGAGATACTGTGCTCCCTCCTTTATGCACAAAATAACTTTATATGATTCAATAGTTTAACATAGTAGGGATTGATTCTTTGGGTGGGGGGAAGAGAGGTGTCAATAAAATATGTATGCTTAAGATTAGTAAAAAGCAAGAATAATAGCAGATCATGAGCAAAGTTCAGCTGCAACCAGAAGGTGAAATATTCCAGACACATTGTAGTGTTGGTGCCTCATCGAATGGGAATGTCAGCTTTAATAAAACAACCTGTCTGCTACCATTCACGTGCATACTTCAACACTCTGTGCACAAAGCATGTTACACAAATTAGCTTCAAGCATTTCCAATTTTCAGATAGCCCCTTTAAAAAGCAAAAATAGCTACTTATGATAAATGAAAATTTAAAAAAACTACAGATGAAGATGTGGAATGTTAACTCTTTTGATGTCACATGACCTACTGAATGTTCCACAATTTCTGTCTTCAAACCTTTCCTTAGACATGACCTTTCCGGCACCATGGGTGATCTTGCTGCTCCCTACGAAATAAATGGGCTCTGGAATGTGCAGGGGATGTGAAAGGCATAAATTAAATGCATAAGGAAGAGCAAGATGCTATAGTCATGTGTAAAAATAACCCCTTATAGCAGTGGGGTAATACATGCAAAATGCTGGAGGAACTCAGCAGGTCACGCAGCATCTAAGGAAATAACAAGCATTCGACAATTCAGGCCAAGACCCTTCATCAGAACTGGAAAAGGAAGGGTGAGGGAGCCAGATTAAGGTAGGGGGAGGAGGGAATGAGGACAAGGCAGAAGGTGGCAGGTGAAAGCAGGTGAGGAGGAAAGTAAGCGGGTGGGGGCAAGAGTACGAAGTGAGAAGCTGTGAGGTGGGAGGTGGAAAAGGTATACAGCTGAAGAGGACAGAATCTGATGGGGGAGCAGAATGGACCATGGGAGAAAAGGAAGAAGGAGGGGCACCGGGGGAGGTTATAGGCAGGTGAAGAGAAACTAAGAGGTAAGAGGGGAGGCAGAGTTGGGAATAGAAGAGTGGGAAAATTTACTGGAAGTTAGAGAAATCAATGTTCATTCATTGGGTTGGAGGCTATGCAGACAAAATACAAGGTGTTGTTCCTCTGAGCTGAGAGTGACCTCGTGGCAGAAGAGGAGGCCATAGACCGACGCATCAGATTGAGAACAGGGATTGGAATTAAAATGGTTGGTCACCAGGAAATCCTGTTTGTTGCAGAATTGCTCAATTGGATATCTCACCACATGTACTCCAGAACCAAGATCATTCCAACCTCGACAAGCAAGCTGCAGCACACGGATGACAAATACATCTGATGAACTTGAAGGCTGAGCCAAGTCATCCACTGAAGCAGACAAGACGATGGGCCTGATGCTCAACACCAACAAAACAAAAACTCCTCTGTTGTACACCAATGAAGACTGGAAAATGTGAACCACTTCCCATAGCTCGTACATTCAAGAACACAATATTTTATTATTTTTATTTCTTTAGAGTTACAGCACAGTAACAGTCTAACAAGTCTGCGTCACCCGATTACATCCATGTGACTGTGGGAGGAAACCCACGCGGTCACGGTGAGAACGGACTAACTCCTTACAGGCAGTGGCGGGAATCGAACCTGGGTCACTGGCACTGCAAAGTAACACACTTATGGCCGCTCTACTATTCTGCAGCACTGTGAGTTGTAGGAGGATTCAAAGCAATTTTGAGGAAGTGGATGGGTGAGCAACTCCACAGATGATACATGGATGGTAGGAATATGGAGGGCTATGGTCCCTGTGCAGGTCGATATGAGTAGGCAGTTCAAGGGATTTCAGCATGGACTAAATGGGCCAAATGGCCTGTTTCTGTGCTCTACTCCCCCATGAATCTATTACTAACTAGATGGCCGATGAAATGTAGCATGCGTTAATGTGAAATGATTCATTCTACAGAAAAATCAGAAACACATGGTATTATTGACATAATGACAGATTGAGAACTGTTTTTATTCAATGGCAGATGTGTGAACTTGTATACCAGTCACTATCAGCCAACATGCAGGTACAGCAGGGATTAAGGAGAGAAATGCTGCTTGTTTTTTAGAGCATAGAATAATACAGCACAGTGTAGGCCTTCAGCTTATGATGATGTTCCAACCATTAAACCTACCCCAAGATATAACTAATCCTTCCCTCGCACATAACCCTCCACTTTTTATTCATCCATCTTCCTATCTAAGAGTCTCTTACCTGTTCCAAGTGTACCTGCGTCTGCCTACACTCCTGGCAATGAGTTCCTATACCCTCTACTCAATGTGTAAAAAAACCCATATCTGAATTCTCCCAATACCTTCCTCCAGACACCTTAAAATTATGCTTCTTCATATTAGCTGTTTCCACCTTGGGAAAAAGTCGCTTTCTGTCCACTATATCTATGCTTCTTATCATCTTATACACATTTGGTATGGGAACACCAATCCTTCAAAAAAATAGTGGATATGGCCCAGCCCATCACTATTGAGCACATCTACATGAAACGTTGTCGCAGGAAAGCAGAATCCATCATCAGGGAGACCCACCAGCAAGGACATGCTCTCTTCCCACAGCTGTCATCAGGAAGAAGGTGCAGGAGAATCAGGACTCACACCATCAGATTTGGGAATTGTTATTACCCCTCAAACCATCAGGCTCTTGAACCAAAAGGGGATAACTTCACTCAACTTCACTTGCCCAATCATTGAGATGTTCCCCCAACCTATAAACTCACTTACAAGGATTCTTCATCTCATATTATCGATAGTATTGCTTATTTATTTGTTATTCTTTTTCTTTCTTTTTATATTTGAACAGTTTGTTGTGTTTTGCACGCTGGTTGAATGCCCAGGTTGGTGAAGTCTTTCATTGATTCTATTATGGTTATTATTCTACTGTGGATTTATTGGGTATGTTCGCAAGGGGATAACTCTCAGGGTTGTATATGGTGGCATGTTAATAACAAATTTACTTTGAACTTGGAACCTCCGTCAAGCCAACTCTCAGCCTTCCTTGCTCCAAAGAGAAAAGTTCTAGCTCACTCAACCCATCCTCATAACACATGCTCTCTAGTCCAGGCAGCATGTTTGTAAATATCCTCTGCACCCTCTTGAAAGCTTACATGTTCTTTTTATCATGAAGCACCCAGAACTGAACACAATTCAATTGTACATTGACTGTTACTTCAGTAAATTTTGAGTACAACAGCAAAGTTGTCTAGCTACAAGTCTGCATGGCCCTGATGAGACCACACTACATGAACTTTTGCTCTCCTCACCTAAGAAAGGATATAATTTCTTAAGATGATGATGCGGTGAAGACACATCATTCTGATTCCTGAAACTATGATGTGAGGAGAGATTGAGTCAAGTAGGCCAATACTCAACAGAATCTAGAAGAACAAGAGGAGATCTAGTTGAAAGTAACAGGATTCTGAAAGAGCACCAGAGAATATTTTTTCTGGTGTGGGGGGAGATGTCTAGAATAAGTGCAAAAGTCTTAAATTTCAAAATAGTGCCTGCTTCATTGTAGCTGAATGATAGTAACTCGGGCCTTGTTGATGAGGATGTTGGGCCTGGAGGATGATGAAGAGCCTGATTTGCATATTAACCCGGGGGAGCACCACCTGGTGACCCTTCCTGACCTATTGCCATCACTGATTATTGCTGCTCCTGCTCAAATCCATTTTCACCAGAGATTTCAGGGATATGGAGTGAAGTTAAAAAAACGCGAAAATCATCAATTTTCCAAGTAAATGTAGATTAAGATTAATGGAGGATGTAGCATGATCTCAGTTGGAACAATTTATGTTTGCTGACATCAGTCTGAGATAAAATCCATTCCAGACCACCCTGAGTGAATTGGAGAAGCAGCCTTTGAGACAGTGCTTGCAAACTGACAAAACCCAGGCCTTGTGAAGTGATGCAGGGAGCCCTGATACTACGGCTTGATAGCAACCCCAGCACTGGAAGCAATAAAAAGTGGTATGTTTGGAATCCTTGACATCAGTTACCTGAGGGAAGAAAGACTGTGAAGTGTGCTAACACTGCCTGCTATGAACATTAACATTCAAAACATTGAGCATATCACCAGGACATCGGGCATTCTTCTATCACCACATCAGTCTCCTCTAGGTCCTTTGTGATGAAACAGTAACATAGTGGTTAGCGTAATGTGCCAGCAACCCTGATTCAAGTCTGCTGCTCTCTTTGAAGAGTTTGTACATTCTCCCCATCACTGTGTGGATTTCCTCTGAATGATCCAGTTACTTCTCGCATTCCAAGGACGTATGGGTTAGCAGATTAATTGGTCACATGGGTGTAATTGGGTGGCAGAGGCTAGTTACGCCAGAAGGACTTGTAACTGTGCTCTATCTCGAAATAAAAAAAATAAACTTCATCAAGGCATCAGGATCTCCTGGTTGCCACCCATTTCAATTCCACTTCCCATTCCCATTCTGACATGTCAGTCCACGGCCTCCTCAACTGCCGCGATGAGGCCTCCCTCAGGTTGGAGGGACAACACCTTATATTCCGTCTGGGTAGCCTTGCGAAATGGATGGAGATGTGGGGAGAATGAAGTGGGGTTCATGTTAACAGGTCCTTGATGATCAATGTGAACTCAGATGGCCAAATGATCTGCTTTTTGCTCTCTGGCATTATATTTTCATTGGGCCTTGAGCTTACTCGCTGTGTAATGTATTTGATACACTGAGGTACATTCGTTTGTTCGTTACATGCCGCACTATATGACGTGGGCGATCATGGTCTTTCCATTACCACGATTGCTCCAGGCATATTCTTCAACAGAAGTGGTTTGCCATCGCCTTCTTCTGGGCAGTGTCTTTACAAGACAGGTGAGCCCAGCCATTAACAATACTCTTCAGTGATTGTATGCCTGGCATCAGTGGTCAGATAACCGAGATGTGATACGCAGCAGCTGCCCAGACGACCATCATGATCCTGATCGGGGGCGGGGGGCTAAGCAGGTGCTACACCTTGTACCTTGCCCTACCAAGATGAACCATCTGAATGGCCTGTCGGAGCTCTCTTTGGGAACTAGTTGACTTGATCAGCATTTCTGATCTGGCTGCTGTTCACGATTGCACTTAATAATAAAAAAAACAACTGACCATTGTGCCAACTTGACCTGGAGGGAAGGAGCACTTTATGCCTCCTCTGGCAAAGGGGGTATCTCCACCCCACCACCCCAAGAAGGTACATCAGGGAATTTCTTTAATATGTTTCTTTACAGATTCTAAGACTGCTTTGAAAGCTCTGTCCCAGCATGGCCCCTGGTACAGAATATTTGTGGAAGCTTTTCCTACAATTATCAATCATCCCAACTAGTTGAAGATACAATTGTTCACATTCACCACAAGGGTCTCTTTAAGCTGTGGTTGCATTTATTTGGCCAGAAGCTTTAGCTATTGACTGACAAAATAAAATCTAATTGTTGCATGTGGCTATATGCAAGTACTGTATACTGAACTAATAATGAAAAAAAAGGTCAAGGTAGGTAAACATTAAATAAAAATGTACACTTGGTGTAAAGTTGCCATAGTACTGATTTCTCTCTCATTTCTCTCCACAGTCATACCGCCACTTATTGATGTTACCATCTGGTACGATGACGAAATCAACCTGCCAGGTTGTCAAATTTACTCGCCCAACCCTTAAATCAACATAACTCATTTGTCAAGAGGAGGGAAAAGCATGAAGGTGAAATGGATATCCACTAATCTTGAAATACCAAAGTTCAGAGTACTGTAGACGTTGCCATATACAACCCTGAGATCCATTTTGTTGCGGACATTGACAAACAGTGCATGAGCAGGGTGGGTGGGATCCTTCGTGAAGTTACTGGCCCTTTTCTGCCATCTTTCTAAATATACAGTATGTGCTTATTGGTGGGCACGTGGCCAAGTGGTTAAGGCATTGGACTAGCAACCTGAAGGTCATGAGTTCAAGCCCTAGCCAAGGCAACATGCGTTGTGTCCTTGAGCAAGGCACTTAACCACACATTGCTCTGCAACGACACTGGTGCCAAGCTGTCTGGGTCCTAATGCCCTTCCCTTGGACAACATTGGTGTCGTGGAGAGGGGAGACTTGCGGCATGGGCAACTGCTGGTCTTCCATACAACCTTGCCCAGGCCTGAGCCCTGGAGAGTGAAGGCTTTCCAGGCGCAGATCCATGGTCTCGCAAGACTATTGGATGCCTTATTGGCGGGCAGGCTGTTGTCAGTGATGTGTTGGGCAGTTTTGACTCCCTTCTGAAGAGCGTTGTAGAGCGGGAAAGTTTAAAGTAGATGTGCAGAGCAAGACTTTTTACACAGAGAATGGTGGGTGCCCGGAATGCACTGCCAGGGTTACTGGGCAGCGCCGCTTGAAGGGCCAGGAGGACCCGCTCTCCACTCCGTATGTCAATAAAATACAAAGAAGCACAATAGAATCCGCAAGCAACAAAGATGGACAAACCACCAACGTGCAAAAAAACAACAATCTTTGCAAAGACAAAAAGAGAAAAAGAGAAAAACAGTAACAATAAATAAGTAAGCATTAAACATCTAGAACTAGAGTTGTGGAATCCCTGAAAGTGAGACAATAGGTCTTGGAATCAGTGATGAAACACCTGGTTTAAAAGTGGCAGGGAAAGAGCCTGGAAAGAGGTTTTGTTTAATTGGCTTTGACCTAACCATGGTATAAGATGTCAAAGGCAGCACCCTACAGTGCATTTACTTAATGCTGGTTGCACTGAACCTCATCGATCGCCAGGTATCAAAGCAATACATGTCCAAGAGGGAATTTGTACTTCATTTATGAGTGTTTTCTTAACCTAGCATGGAGACTCATAAAACTAATGGACTGGTGTGCGTTGCCCTTTCCCCCTGACCACTCTGATCCCCAGAGGCACAGTTTCAATTATGTACTCACATCCATGCATTTCTTCTGACAAGTGTACTCAGGCATACACCGCACCTACTCCCTCCAGGCATCTTGCCTGATTCGGGACACACCCTCTGGAGAGCAGATGAGAGCAGAGGATGAGAATATTCATCCAACAGTCACTCAGCCCGAATGACCCAATGCTACACTAACATAACATCGGCAGCTTCAAAAGTGAGCGAAAGGTGAAGACAGGAGTCATGAATGGACTTCAGTAAGGCTTTTGACAAGGTCCCGCGAGGTTCTTTTTTAACATTTAAGAATAAATTGGACAGATACATGGATGGGAGGTGTATGGAGGGATATGGTCCGTGTGCAGGTCAGTGGGACTAGGCAGAAAAAGGTTCGGCACAGCCAAGAAGGGCCAAAAGGCCTGTTTCTGTGCTGTAGTTTCTATGGTTCTATGGTTCTATGGAATATAAGGATCATCGTTAATAATTCCAACGGAAAATGCCTCTCTCCCAACCTTATCAAAATGCTTAAAATTATGAGAGGTATAAACACGGTAGATGGTAACAGTTGTTTCCCAAGGGTAAGAACATGGGAAAGTAGGGGCCTAGATCCAGGATGAGAGGGGAAAGATTTAAAAGGGGACTCATGGGGCAACTCTATCATGCAGACACACAAAATGCTGGAGGAACTCAGTAGTTCCTCCAGCATTTTGTGTGTGTGTTGCTTTGGATTTCCAGCATCTGCAGACTTTCTCGTGTTTATCCTACAGAGGATGGTGCGGATGACGAGCGAGCTGCCAGAGGAAGTGGTTGAGACGGGCACAATAGTATCATTTAAGAAGCACTTGGATAGGTACGCGGAGAGGTGGAGCTTCGACAGATATGAGCCGAAATTCGGGCTAATTGACTGAGCATGGTGGTTAGCACACTGTGCTTGGGCCGAAAAGCATTTATCTGCTCTGTGACTCTACGACTATAAAACTGAGAAGAAACTTTGTTACCTAGACAAAGGTTTGGACGTGAAATTCACTTCCAGGGAGCCTGTGGTGTTAAATAGCAGTGGTGCATTTAATGACCTGCAATTAGTATACAAGTGAGAAAAGAAAAAAAATTGTACAATAGTACCTTGCAGCAGTAGCAAAATTAGAAGGAGGCTATTCAGCCCTTTGAATTCATGTTGGAGCAATGAAACTAGTCCCACTACCCATGTGCCTTTCTCACAGACCAGACAAGAACAGGCCCTTCAGCCCGCAATATCTGTTCCAAACATGCTGCTGAATTAAACTAATTCTCTTCTGCCTGTACATGACCCATAACCCTCCCTTCCCTGCTATTTCATATGTCAGTCTAAAAGCCTCGAATGCCTCGATCAGATATGCATCCACCGTCTGTGCATTCCAGGCACCATGCACTCTCTGTGTAACAACCTTGCTCTGCACGTCTACTTTAAACTTCCCTGCTTCACGACGCTCTTCAACGGCTAATTAAAACTACCCAGCGCATCACCGACAACAGCCTACCCGTCATCAAGGACGTATGTACAGAAAGCTGCCAGGAAAAGGACCAGACATACCATGAAGGATATATGTCACCGACCCTGCTCATGGACTGTTTGTCCCACCTCCACCCTACGTAGCATCCACGCCAGGACCACCAGACTAAAAAACAGTCATCATTTCCTGTCAGAGTCACCTTATGTACAGACACACCTGTGCCTAGCGTCAATTTATTGACATAGAATCAGTCTACGGATAAAAGCCATCTTATGTATTTATATCTATTGTGTTTTTTTATTATTAAAGTTCTATTCTGTTCTATTCTATCTCCTAACATTTTCTTGTGAACCATCACAGACGATATATGTCGCTTTTCCTTGATTTTCCAACAATGGGCCAGGTTAGTTTGTACAGTAATCAGGAGAAAGCTTGTGAGGCGGGTGGAAATCTGTGGCCAGAATGTCTTACTCTGCATGTACCTGAAAGGGTTAACGGGGCAGCTGAACGACTGCCCACCCATCGATGGTGCAGCATCCCCTCAGTTCTTTGCTGGATTGCCAAAGTGTTCTTTCGTTCAAGTACGGCAGTAAAACCGCAGCCCAGAAAGGGGCTATTACTCACTCTCTTGATTTACTGCCTTGCAATTGCCCATGGCCTCAGAGTGTGGTTAAGGGAGAATCACCATGGTTACCAATCAATGACTCCCGGAGGAAAGTGTGCGTATATTATTCTTTCCTTCATGGGATGTCACAGTGTTAGCAGTTCCACCATATATTGTCCATCCCAGAGCGTCCCTGGACTGAAAAGATATGGTAATAGATGCAAAATGTTTCCACAAATGCATAAGGCATTATATAGAAAGTGGTGGTCTACTTGCAAGGCAGACACCTATGTGAAAATTAAAATTAACTGCAAGTGGTGGAAATCTGCATCTCTGACAAAGATCTCAGAGGTGAAATGTTACTCGGTTTTCTTTCCACAGATGCCACAGAAGTATTTCCACAAAAGCACTGAGCCATGCTCAAGCATCCTTCTACACTGAACCCACATTGCCCATAAGACCATAAGGTGTGGGAGAAAATTTAGGCCATTTGGCCCATCGAGTCTGCTCCACCTACAATCATGGCTGCTTTACTATCCCTCTCAACTCCATTCCTCTGCCTTCTCCCTGTACCCTTTGACAGCCTTGCTAATCAAGAAACCATCAAGCTCAGCTTTAAATGTACCCAATGACTTGGCCTCTGTTATGTCTTATAACTTCAAAACATTAAACCAATTCAAAGGAAAATTCTGTGAGTCTTAGCTCATATTTACTTCAAGCAAGGTGCACCATGTATCACGTGGTGGCATCATGATGCATGCATTTTCACTTATTTTTACATAATGAATTATTTAAGTGAACAAGAAAGCTTAATCCAACAATATATTTACAACATTACTCAAATACTACTGAAATATTAAATACACAACAGCCTCCACAGCGTCTGTGGCAATGATTTCCACGGATTCACCCCCCGCTGACCGTAGAAATTTCCCCTCATCTCTGTTGTAAAGGGATGCCCTCTATTCTGAGGCCGTGCCCTCGACTCCCCCTCGATAGGAACCATCCTCTCCACATCCACTATCTAGCCTTTTCAATATTCGATAGTTTTCAATGAGATTCCCCCTGCATTCTTCTGAACTCCAGCCAGTATATGCCCAGAGCCATGATCCGGTACTTAGTAAAAAGGAACAGACATATCTCATTATTTTGCAGTGCAGAATACTTTAACAAGCTCATCAGAGATGAATTTTGCTTGTCCAGTCTCTCAATGGCTAAGCCCACATTAATTTGCATGCAGTCTGAAATGGAGATTATCCATTTCCATGTCCCTTATATTCTAGGTAAGTCTTTGATGATGCAGATTGTCTGTTACCTGACATATTTATGAAACAAGTGGAGCTTGATTGGACCTGCTGGGCCTCAGGCTTGTTGCACATGCAAATCCAGTTTGATTTCCACTGTTTTGTTTCCTAGCAACTCCCCTAGCTGCCTGTTAAATTCAGATGAGCCGAACTATATTTCAAAACACTGATTGAGCCTGTCTGTCATCCCTGGGACATTATACTCCCTCCCACAACCTCTCTCAACCATGGAATCTCTTGGGAGGTAATCAGAGCAGAATCAGTTTTATTACCATTGGCGTATGTTGTGAAATGTGCTGTTTTGTGGCAGCAGTACAGTGCAATACATAAAATGTACTCTAAATGAGCGAGGTAATGTTCATGGGTTCATGGAACATTGGTTTAGACGACTTAAGCGCCGGGCCAGATTGAAGTGGTTGGGGTGTGGAGGTTAGAGGTGAGAGTTGGGCTGGTTCGCTCACTGCTCCACGGGGTTGCTGGACTGAGGCTGTGGCCTGCAACTGGTGGATGTCTACATCGGCTGCAGCAATGCCTGGCATTGTGAACTTCAGTTCTGAATGTTACCTTTTATTGTTTGCACTATTTGTCTTTACTCTCCCTCTGCATGCTGGGTGTTTGACAGTCTTCTTTTGCTTTTAATAGGTTCTTTTGGGAGTGTTTGTTTTGTGGCTGCCTGTAAGGAGACAAATCTCAGGGTTGCATAAGTATATGTACTTTGATAATAAAATATACCTTGAACTCTGATGACGGAAGAGCAAATAAAGAGGAAGACTCAGGATAACTTTTCTTTGGAATTACCCCCACCATCCGGAAGGGTAACATTTTTTTAATGTTTTGTCACCATGACAGGAAGACAAAGTAGCAGGTGCTAAAATAACAAAGAACAGATTCACGTTTCCCTGAAATTTACGCGATCAATTCCATACCTCCAAGTAAAACAGAAAATGCAATTTAAGCTGCTCACACCCAGAGATGGGTTCTGACAGCCAGTTAATTGAATGCACTGGGCCATATCACTCTTTACGTCAGTATTCTGTCCTCAAAGACGGCACGTGGCTGGTATTCGCTCAACACAAACACCAGAACGGCAGAAGTTTCTTTGTATTCTGTATATCACCCCGCAGAAGACAAGTCATTTCATCTCTTTCAAACGCGTACAAACTCCTTACAGGCAGCGGCGGGTATTGAATCCAGGTGACAGTTACTGTAAAACGTTGTGCTATCCACTACACTACTGTGCTGCCCCATTTTCTTGCCATCAGTACAATTTTTTACAATGTATTTATCAGTGCCATTTTCAATAATGGCCTCTAAAAAGCTAGCTGTCTCCTCACACAGGGATTGCATTGAGCTATGGGTCAACAGAATGGTTGGGAGTTTCAGGCAAATGTTGGGATTATCCTAAAACTGTTGAGATTTGTTCTGTGTAACTAACCACAAAATTTGAGATTTCCACTGAAGTCAGTTGCTTGTCTTTTTCCTTCCAGAATCCACTCCAGCATCGGATCAAGCAACTTCACTGAACTTAGAATGGGGAATCTCGAAATAGTTCCTGTTCAGACAGGATTTGGTGCACAGATCTCACCTTTCTTCATTCAGATTCCGATTCGGAAACAGGTTTATTGTCACTGACATCTATGGTGAAATATGTTGTTTTGTGGCAACCGTACAGGGCAATACAGAAAAATTACTAAGTTAGAAAGATAAACTGATTCCTAAGCTCCGGAACCTGGGCCTTAGCACTCAGATCTGCAGCTGGATCTTCAACTTCCTCACAGACAGGACCCAGGCTGTAAAAATAGGGGACAAGCTCTCCTCTACAATCACTCTGAGCACCGGTGCCCCACAAGGCTGTGTACTCAGCCTCCTGCTGTACTCACTGTACACCCATGATTGTGTAGCCAAGTTTCCATTGAACTCAGTATATAAGTTTGCTGATGACACAACAATTGTAGGCCGTATCTCGGGTAATGATGAATTGGAATACAGAGAGGAAATTAAGAACCTGGTGGCATGGTGCGAAGACAATAACCTATCCCTCAACCTCAGCAAGATGAAGGAATTGGTTGCTGACTTCAGAAGGGGTAGCAGACCGCACAACCCAATTTACATCGGTGGTGCGCAAGTGGAATAGGTCAAAAGCTTTAAGTTCCTCGGGGTCAATATCACAAATAACCTGACTTGGTCCAACCAAGCAGAGTCCAAAGTATAAGTATAAATAAAAAGTACAAAGAGGAGTATTGAGGTAGTGTTCCTGTACAGAGGGGAAGGGGCTGCTCCTAAAATGCTGAGTGTGGGTCTTCAGACTCCTGTACGTCCTTCCCAATGGGGGCAGTGAGAAGAGAGCATGTCCTGGATGGTGAGGGTCTTCAGTGATGGATGCTGCCTTGGAACAGTTTGTGCATCTGAACTGAGTATTACTTCATTCAGAATTTCAAATATTTCAATTGTATTTAAGTTATTTAATAACTGCTATTTTCCTGCAGTTCGAAGAATATTTTCTCAGGTTTTATTAACTGACTAAAGCAAGCGTTGCAGCTTATCAGAATTTCAAATCATTTAATTGTATTTAAACCATTTGAAATATGTTAGAAATTTTTTCAATTTTGAAAAAAGATTTTAATCATTTTTATTAGCTGACTAAAGCAAGAGGTGTGGCTTAACCAGCTGTCAGTCAGTTTTCTGGGTGGGACTTGTTCTTGCATCTCCCTTTCCCTTGTACATGACCTTGAGGAAAGTTCTGATGATTCAAAGACTGACGGCAAAGAATAATAATGATTCCAGACCACACCTTCGCAGTTGGAAAGTCTGTGAACTTTGCAGAGGTCAGCAGCTAGCATGAGTTTCACCAAACTAACAGCAACACACACAAAATGCTAGAGGAACTCAGCAGCCCAGGCAGCATCTATGAAAAAGAGTCAACAATCGACATTTCAAACCGAGAACTGACAAAAGGTCTCAGCCCGAAACATTGATGGTTTACTCTTTTCCACAGGTGCTGAGTTCCTCCAGCACTTTGTATTGCTTTGGATTTCCAGCATCTGCAGTTTTTCTCGTATTTGTGACCAATCTAACAGCTTCACTTGGCTAAAACCATTTCATATGTTCAGTTCATGTTATTTTTATTTATATAAAAGAAGACAGGAAAAACCACAACATGAAGGAAAAAGTTGAAATGCTCAGTTGGCCATTGCAGACAGAAAATGTGTTGGAAAAATATTTTCACAGAACTTAGCCAGAATGTTCACTATACCTGTTCTCCGGAGGTACTCATATTGAAATTTCTCTCAATAAGACTATGCCTGACATGTTGAGCATCTATAATATTTTCTCTTCAGTCTAATCACAGTAAAAGATCAATTAAAAACAACTCTCTAAGCTTTTGTGTGTTTATAATTCAGTAACAGGATGTGGAGCAGGACTAATATTTAAGTATGAGTTACCCTTTCATGTACTTTTGCATGCCTCAAGGCAAAGTTTGGTCCTGGATTTACAAAGAATTAGATACAATTCTGAAGAAGAAAAAGCATTTAATATTTCTCAGAGGCTATGTGCCTTGAGGAGGGAATCTGAAAGTAGTGGTGTTCTTATGTAGCTGCTGGTCTTGTTCTTCTGGTTGACAGAGGTCACAGTTTTGCACTCTGCTGTTCCACAAGGATATCTAGAATTACAGGTTTTCCCCTAATTTTTCCTCATGTGAAGCCAATTTTTGTTTGATTATACTCCTGGAAGTGCCTTCAGACACTTCTATTAAAATAGAAGTTTTTGTGGTTGAAAAAGTTGGCATGGAAGGGAAGCAAGGGAAGTTTGGGCAATGTGCAATTGGTCAAAGATCTCCCACATTTCACAGAACACATCCAACTTTTGTTTAAAGGTGTCCTGCTAATGTTAGCTATAGAATCATAGAACACTATAGCGCCGAAGCAAACTCTTTTGGCCCATCTAATCTGTGCCAAACTATTATTCAGCCTAGCCTAATCCTCTCATGATTATTCTACAATCAAGTTTAACTTGCTCACCTTGAATGTTTGACAGCAGGTTATAGAAGCATACAGCACTACAGCGCAGAAACAGGTCATTCAGCCCATCTAGGTCATGCCAGACCGGTCTTCTGCCCAGCCTACCTGCACCCAGACCATAGACTTCCATACCTCTCTCATCAATGTATTCATTAACATCTCTCATCCAATCTTCTCTTTAGTGTTACAATTGTACTTTATTCTAGCATTTGCTCTTGCAGCTCGTTCCACACTCACCCCCACCCTCTGAGTGAAGAAATTCCCCCTCAAATTCCCCTTAAATATTTCACCTTTCACTTTCACAGAAAGTGTATGGAGTAAAAACACATTACCTTGACAGGATCCCAGTCATTGAACAGATAGAATCTGACACTATTGACTCCTTTAACACCGAAGCCAACACACGTGGGTAGTTGTCGGCAATGCAGTAACTACACCTGTCACAAACTGTCGGCTCAAAGAAATGCACCCAAAGTTTAACCATGCTTTTTCCCTTGTCAAGTATATCAGATATTCAGTTACGCTCTTTGTAGACTGACTTTGAACTTGAACCAGCCCATGGTAGAAGGAGGTCAGGCATTATTTTATTTAGAGATTTTAGAGATCCTCATGGCAAAAGTCCCTTCCGGCCCAACGAGTCTGCACTGTGCAATTCCACCCACGTGCCCAACTTACATACTAACTGATATCGCCTTTGGAATGTAGGAGGAATCAAGAGCACCCAGAAGAAACATAAGCATTTATGGGGGGAAAGTAAACTCCTTACAGACTGTGGTAGAATTGAACCCGGGCTGCTGTTACATCAGTAGCTACGCTGACCTCATTAGGCAAAGGGCAATTGAACTCTCGATCTCCCTTTCCCAAGGGAGCTTGGGGTGAAGTGGACAACTGGAACTTCCATTACTGAGATGCAGAGATTGTATTAGACGTGGATATCGAGAAATGCCTTCTTGAGGCAGATTGCAAAAGCCAATATCAGTCACAGCTCTGGGCTTGTATTCACTAGAATTCAGAAGATTGAGCGGTGACCTCATTGAAACCTATCGAATGGTAAAAGACCTTGATAGAGTGGATGTGGAGAGGATCTTTCCTACGGCGAGAAAGTCTAAGACCAGAGGACACAGATTCAGAATAGAGGGGCGTCCTTTTGGAACAGAGATGAGGAGTAATTTCTTTAGCCTGAAAGTGGTGAATCTGTGGAATTCTTTGCCACAGGCAGCTGTGGAGACCAAGTCATTAAGACAGAGGTTGATAGATTCTTGATTGGTCAGGGCATGAAGGGATATGGGGAGAAGCCAGGAGATTGAGGCTGAGAGGAAAATTGGATCAGCCATGTTGAAATGGTGGAGCAGACTCGATGGCCCAAATAGCCTAATTCTGCTCCTATATCTTATGGTCTCATGATTTAAGCAGAAAAGAGGGCCTGCATAGCTTCCAGCTGTTCCACCAACTCCTTCCACTGGGTCCCTTCTCCCCACTGTTTCTTCTTCTTTTTCTTCAGCCCAGCATCCCCACTGGGACATAGGCCACCAACAGCAGCCCAGCAGAGTCCTCTGTCCCTGGGCCAGTCTCTCAAGCTGTCCCCAAGTGTAGCCCAGGGTGAGGTATCTGGAGCTTCGGTTGACATTTCTGTAGCTCAGGGTTTTTCCACAGGCCGGGATTGCTAGGCTAGCTCCATTGGCCAACTCTCCTTTCGCAGCCGGGCTTAGGATCATCCACACTGTTCCCCCTCCCTTATTTGGTTCCATGCTCCACCGTTCTCTCTTATCAGATTCCATCAGCAGCAGTCCTCAGTCACTATTTCCCCTCCTCCATATGCCCATCACGCTCTTCATCTGGATCCACCTATCACTGGCCACATTTTGCTTTCACCCCTTTCTCTTCCCCTTTTAAACCGGCTATCTCTTTCAGTCTCGAATGGTCTCAACCCATTAATAGTACACTTCAGGACAGCCTGCAGATAACACCGAGTCAAAGAATCATTGAAAAGTACAGCACAAAAACAGGCCTTTTGGCCCATGCCAAAACCATTTCAATTGCCTATTCCCATCAAACTGAACCAGGACCATAGCCCTCCATATTCTTACCATCCATGTATCTATCCAAACTTCTCTTAAGTTGTTTGAGCTCATTCTTTGCTGGCAGCTCATTCCACACACTCACAGCCCTCAGAGTGCAGACATTTCTTGAGAACTGAGTTGAACTAAAAATGCCTGGACTCTTTCATTTTTGTGCTATATATTCTGCGTTCCTCGCTCTTATTTTTGTTGCTGATTTGCCGTTTTTTGTGCATGGGGGAGGATTGAATGGGTTCCATGGTGTTTCTTTGTTTCTTGGCTGTCTGTGTGGAAGATGAATCTCAGGGTTGTGTACTGCATACATACCAGGGGTGCAGTGCTGCTGGAGCTCACCGGAGCACTGCTCTGGCACCTCTAAAAAAAAACGTCAAAATAAACAAACGGGGAATTTAACAGTGGCCGCATATTAAATAGAGGGAATTTTACAGAAGCGGAGGTTGGGGAGGTGGGTGGTGGCTGGTGGGGAAAATGCCACTAATAACATTAGGATATTTGATCGTTTTTGGTGAAATCCTGGAGCTGTGACTGTTTTGAGAAATTTCTCCTCATTCGACCCGTTGTCCCAGCATTCCCTGCTGTAGGCTCCCGCCATTTCACAGATCCTCAGTCTCTCTCCAGCACTCGTTGTTTGAGCATTGTTCGCTGAGAAAATAAAAATCTTAGATCTTTTGAAAAGTGGCATGTCGCTTGCTGAAGTGGGCCGGAAGGTCGGTGAGAACGAGTCGAGCATTCGCACAATAAAGCAGAAAGAAGCTGAAATTCGTGCTACCTCTACAACGGCAAAAATGGTCTCTCTCTGGTTTGTGATAAAGTGCTTGCAAAGACTGAGAAAGCATTAAGTGTGTGGCTAGAGGACATATCACAGAAGCATATCCCTGCTGATGGCAAAATTATGCATGAAAAAGCACTTAGCCTCTATGAGCACTACTGTGAGGGGGTTGAGGAGAGCGAGAGGAAGGAGCTTAGGGCTAGTAAGGGATGGCTGGCTAGTTATGTAAAGCGCTACAGCCTCAAGAACTTAAAGATCACGGGAGAATCGGCAGGGCAGATGTACCAAGTATCCTATTATGGAGCCGATCGAAGTACATGCTTGAAGTCTCTCAGAAAAAAAAATTGTTCATCACAAACTATCAACAGCTCACACTGCTGCTCTAAGTGTTGAAAATATAGCTAGTGAAGATGCTCTTAGAAAATTATGTGACACCATGAATGCTTCACATCTAAAGGCAACTTGTTCAATTTTTTGCTCTGCATATTATTTAGCTCAGAATGATTAGACCATACTCTGATCACTTTGGCTTATTGGAACTTCCAAAAAAATGGTATTGACATTGGAATTGGACTGCATTCTCACACTAGTGCTACAGAGATAATTAATCACATAGCCATTAATATGAAAAAGAAAATTTGCCAGCATATCAAGCAGATAAATGGCAAATTTTCTGTTCTCATTGATGAATCAACAAGCCTGAGCATTAAGACCGCCCTAATGGTTTATTTGAAATGTGAAAGTGATAAGGAAGGGGATCCCCATTTTATGTTTTTAGATCTAATTGAACTGCCTGATCAGAAAGCTGCAACTATTGCTGAGCATCTATTGAACTGTCTCAATAACCATGGGTTTGATGACTTACTTGAAACAGAACCTTGTAGCATTTTCTAGTGATGGGGTGAGCGTAATGCTTGGTGTCAAATCTGGTATTGCTACAATTCTCAAGGAACATTACCCTGATGTGATCATTTGGCACTGTCTTAATCACAGATTAGAACTTGCAGTAAGTGATTTGATGAGAGAAGTTCATGGAATAAATCATTTTCAATCATTTATGGACAAATTGTACCCTGTTTATAGTAGATCACCTCGAAATCAAAAGGAACTGTCTGAATGTGCCTCTCAACTAGAACAACAAATTTGCAAAATAGGCCGTGTTCTGGGCACCAGGTAGGTAGCTAGCTCGTTTCGAACAGTTTCAGCAATGTGGCAAAATTATGAAGCACTGTGTTTTCATTTTGAAAAAGCAATGAAGGATGAAACAAGATCTGGGAGTGACAGAAAAACCTATGGAGGTCTGTTGAAAAGACTCTCTTCAGAACAGTTTCTATTGGACTTAGCTCTAATGTATGACACGTTGCATGAACTTGGTTTACTGTTTACAGAAACGCACTACTACGATTGTTTATGCAGACAAACTGATCCAACAGAGCATAAGATCACTGCATGGACTGAAAGAGCAACCTGGTACAAAACCTCTAGACGCTCAAGGCAGTTGAAAAGGGGAAGTTTGGAGAAATTACTTTAACAACCAACAACAAAATTGTCTCCATTAATTATCTACAGTTTCTTATTAGTCTTATAAACAATTTGCAGCACCGTATGTTCACAGCAACATCTTTGAAAGGTTCTCAAACTTCTAAACCTCAAAGTATGTATAAATCCCTGCTAAATGAAATGTGTGTCCTTGATAAAGATAATTGGCCTGCTGAAATACCGCTTAATTATGGGGAGGCTGCAATATCATCTCTCTGTAAGAGGTTTAAGCTTTCTTCTTCCTCTGTAATAAGTGCCTTCAGAGATTATGTGGAGGATCGTGGATGCCACATCCCCCAAGATTTACGCCCATTACTGAGCTGTCCACAAGTTATTCCTATTAGTACTGCTGAATGTGAGAGAGGATTCGGTCACACGAACTTGATAATAACAACAACATGCTCAAGAATTCTCATAAATTATATATCAGCACTTATGTTTGTTAAAGTACACGGACCTCCTCTAGTTCAGTGGGATCCTGAGCCGTGTGTCACATCATATCTACAGTACATAGAACATAGAACAGTACAGCACAGTACAGGCCCTTCGGCCCACAATGTTGTGCCAACTCTTAAACCCTGCCTCCCATATAACCCCCCACCTTAAATTCCTCCGTATACCTGTACCACAGATCAGCAGATGACACCAGGACAAGAGTTGCTTCAGTCCCCCGAACACATATTACACCTGACCCTTTGTGGAAGTTATTGTGAAACTTCTCATTGGTGGCATTTGGTAAGTAGGTAATTACTTTTAAATTGGTAAAATACATGATTGCCGTCTTTTTCTTTCCTTGCTTGATAATTATATTTTATGATAATTAGTGAGTGCAACTGTGTAATACTTTGTCTTATTATTAAATTAAGTATTATATGTTTTATTGTACCAGTTATACACTGAAATGTAGTGATAGGCTATAATCTTGTTAATGTCTTAACTATCACTATATTTCTGTGGAGCTCTGGAATTCATATATTTCTTTCATCTTGGTTTAGTGCTTGACATTATAAGAAGCCCTATTCATATATATGTCACATCCAATTTGTCTACCTGCTCATTACATGAATGGGACAAGGAAGTTGCCAAGTACATGAAATGAGCAGGAACACAAATTGGGTGTGACATATATAGAGAGAGGATATGGGAAATAGCAAGAATTTTGTCAGCTCCGGCACCTAAAAAATTAGCACTGCACCCCTGATACATACTTTGATAATAAATATACTTTGAATCTTTGAATCGGTGCACAGATCCTGCCTGAACTGTTATTTCCTCTGGCATTCTCTATCTTTCTTTTGCCCTGGATTCCAGCATCTGCAGGGTCCTGTGTCTTCCGCAAGCTCTATACTCCATTATCAGCATCTGAACCAGTGCCGCCGAGGTCACCCTGGGTAAGGATGGTGTGCAGACACTCAGCAGGATTCAGGACGTGATATAAAAAGGTGGAGGAGCTTCCTACAGACCACCCAAATCTGCTAAGAAATGGGCATTGCCAGATTCAAGGAATGCCTGTGCGGGGCAGGTCAACCAATAATGGAGAGGACTGTTGCATCTTTTAACTTGGGACTGATGTTTGACACCAAAATGAAATTTAGAACAGGATTATCTGCCAAATAACTAATGCCTGAAAGGAGATAAGGGATTCAGTTACTCATCTCCCCAGTCTACATTTGAACCCACACACACTAACCATTACTGAGCTCTTCTGTGGGTATGTTATAACCCACACCCGAGCTGACATAAGATCTTTCAAAACACCTTTCTTTCAAACATGTAGGATGAATTTCAGTGGCAATAAACTCAGGGGTGTAAGTTTAGACACTGTCCCATGACCTCAATAACAAACTACGGCTAGTTTCTCCTGTTTCCCCCTGAGGAAGGTAAAGGCACAGAGTAAATGTAACTGCTATTTATTGCGGCTCATATCGACTTAATCCCAAAGAGGCCAATAATAAAAGTCATTAATAAAAATAATGTTGAAGCTGATTATACCGTGCCTGACCCGAGGTGGGAGCTATTAACCCAATGCAAATCACGAGGAGATTATCTGTGCCCATTAACCGATTGAATGAACGTAATCCTGACAGGCCAGCCGGCACTGTTGCTTCTGAGTAGCAGGCAGTGTCATTAACCGTGATTATGACCCCGCAGAGGCAGAGTCATGGGCAGCAGGTTCCAATCGTCCAATCACATTAATAGAGGCCAGCGCATCCAAACAACAGCGCGGCAGAGAGGGGAAAGAGAGCATCAATTCCCCAGAGTCAGCGGGATGGAAACATGAAAAACAATGTTTGATGTGCGTTTCTATCTTCGGCATGTGACAATAAATCAGAATTGCAACCTGCGTGTAAAAGATCACCCATTTCATGGTTTCTCATGGATTAGAGTCTTTATTTATTTAGTGAAAGAGCACGAAGTAGGCCTTCCTGCCCTTCGAGCCACGACGACCCTGATTTAACTCTAACCTAACCACAGGAAAATTTACAATGCCCAATTAAGTAGTACTGCCCAGTACCTCTCTGGACTGTGGGAGGAAACTGGAGCACCCAGGATAACTCATACATTCCACAGGGAGATCGTACAGCGACTCCAGACAGAACTGTGCCAGTACTGAACTCTGAACCCAGAACACCTTGAGCTGTAATCGCGTGGTGCTAACCACTATGCTACAGTGGTGTTCTAAGGATGACCATCACTGCTGAATGTCCCTACATCTACCATGGCAACAAACCCCTCTGTTTCGCTTCTTTTCTTCCATCATTTAAAACAATATAAAATCTACTTCTTATCCTCCAACTATTTGTTCTTCTCTCTTAACATCGTCTTAAGTAGCTCTGTGACAGATTTCACTCGGTAGCTGCACTGTATAAGACTCAGGATGCTTTCCCACATTCTGTACAGATAAAATAGAAACACTATCCGTTCACTGAGCCAGGACCTGTCATCATGCCATGGTCGTGTAGCGACTAATGCAAAGCTATTACAGCTCCAGGCGTCGGAGTTCACGGTTCCATTCCGGTGCCATCTGTAAGGAATTTGTATGTCCTCCCCTTGACCACGTGGGTTTCCTCCGTGTGCTCCAGTTTCCTCCCAAAGTCCAAAGGCGCACAGGTTTGTAGTTAATTGGTCATTGTAAATTGTCCTGTAATTAAGTTAGCGTTGCTAGACAACATGGTTCATTGAGCTAAAAAGGCCTGTTCCACACTGTATCAATAAACAAATAAATAAATATTACTCATGGTTGCTGCTCCAGGTTCGTACACTTGCTAAGGGTCACTGTGCACTGCAGTTTCCCGGCTCTGACAGACCTTGTAACTACAGAATGTTGCAGATAAGCAGATAACTTGCCTCCTTGACGTTCACCGAATTAAAACGCAAGAAATCCCAACCCACTACCCCGAATGAAACAATGAGCAGTAATCATATGTTAAAGGGCTAATGTCATTATCTGAGACATGATCTCTTCTCGTTGCTAGGAGGTGGTACAGGAGCCTGAAGACCCACACTCAATGATTTGAAACAGCTTCTTCCCCTCTGCCATCAGATTTCTGAAAGGTGTATGAACACTGTCTTGTCATTCCTTTTGTTTTGCACTACTTACTTATTTTGTAAGTTATAGCAATTTCACTGTATATCTTTGTATTGTATTGCTGCTGCAAAACAATAATTTTCACATCATATAAGACAGACATAGTAAACCTGAGTCTGATGCATGTCAGATGCCTTCTTCACCATTTTGAGGGAACAAAGTCCCTCTGCCTCTAGTTCTCTCTGTTAAACAAAAGTCCCCAGGGCCCTGCCATGCATTGTGTATGTTCTGCCCTGGTTTAACTTCCCAAAATGCACCACTTCATACTTGCCTGAGTTAAATTCCATCTGCCGTTTGCTTGCCCACTTTCCCAGTTGAGCGATACCCTTTTGTAACTTTAGACAACTTCTTTACCGTCCACAATACCTCCAATATTGGTGTCATCGGCAAAGTTATTAATCATGCCATCTGCATTCTTATTCAAACCATGAGTATACATGGGACGCAGTGCTGATGCTGGTGGTCTTATGAGCTTGCTGCCCCTAGATATAGGTGAGAATCACATTGTACTCTTTGAGTCCCCTGATATAGTAGCTAAGCTGTACATGGTACCATCTATGTCCCCTAGTTGATGATTGTTAGCCTATATTTATCTATTTATTGAGATATGGTGCGGAAAAGGCCCTTCGAACCACACCACCCAGCAATCCCCCGATTTAAACCCAGCGTAATCACAGGACAATTTACAATGACCAATTAACCTGCCAACTGGTACATCCTTGGACTATGGGAGGAAACTGGAGCACCCGGAGGAAACACCAGCGGTCACGAGGAGAACGTACAAATTCCTTACAGGCAGTGGTGGCAACTGAACCTGGGTTGATGTAAAAGTTGTGGTAACACTAGGCTACTGTGCTACCCCTATGCTTGCTCCAGATAGTGTGGGGGGGGGGGTGTGAAAAGGAAAGGTAGAATGGCCCAAACTTTTCATTGTTAGTTCTTATTGAATGAACTTTGTTGAAATGAGCACATCAGAATCAGGTTTATTATCACCGAGATATGTCGTGGAAGTTGTTGTTCTGTGGTAACATTCATAAAAAGATTACTGTAGAGTACCATAGAAAATAAACAGTGCAAGGAGAAATAGCAAAGTCATATTTATGAATTTGGGGACTGTTCAGAAATTTGATGGCAGAGGGGAAGAAGGTGATCCTCTAAATCTTTGAGTTTGGGTCTTTGGGCTCTTGTACCTCCTCCCGATGGTAATAGATACCGCCAAGTCCCTCTTTAAATCACGCCATTTGGACCATAACTGCTAGGACATCCTACTGAGAAGTACTTTGAAAGTATCTTACTAGTAGTTCAGGAATTTGTAACTGGTAATTGGATTATTATCCCATGTGGAGAGATACAGTTTTGGCATGGGAGGAATTTATTCAATCCATTCCATGCATGTAGGCCACAATAGATGCATAATCCTGCAGCACACAGGTCTTCAAGTCGTCATCCTGTTATATTTTAAATGCACTGAGTACCTGAGCCTCCAACAACCTCGTGGACAGTGAATTTCAGAGTCTCATTAATCAGGGAGTCAAATAGTTTTTCTCTCAGCTCCCGTCAAATCCATCAAGGAATGAAAGGAAGTTGGAACAGACCAATAGGATGTAGTTACGCAACCACTTCACTCGATTCGAGTACGATGCTCTCTAAAGGAGTTATTTATTGGTAGGTTCTCAGGTCCCTGTAGAGGCCGATCCAGGATCCACATAGTGGGATGTTAGGGTGGATTCATTTAATGGAGAATGTCTGTGTATGTCCTTGTCTAACATGGGTAGACTGATGCACGTCCTTGACAGACTGGGGTCAGGGTCCAGTGGCATAGAGCGGCAGGTGATTCACTGCTGCAGTCTTCCTCCACCTTCACGACTGCTCCTTGTCTGGGTGTACCAGTAAGAGAGTGGTTGAAGCCATTTTTGCGATGGGGGCCGTACCAGTAAGAAATTTCAGTTTCAATCACCCCAGTGGGCGGCAAGGTAGCTTAGCGGTTAGCGCAATTGCATTCCAGTGCCAGAGATCGCCAGTCCAGGATTGATTCCCACCACTGACTGTAAGGAGTTTGTACGTTCTCTCTGACTGTAAGGAGTCTGTACGTTCTCTCTGTGACCATGCAGGTTTACCCCGGGTGCCCTGGTTTCCTGGCACCTCCCAAAGACATGCGGCTAGGGTTAGGGTTAGTGAGTTGTGGCATGTTATGCTGGTGCCAGAAGCGTGGCAACTCTTTCAGCACAATCCCCACTGACTTGATCTAATGGAAATGACGCAGCTCACTGTATGCTTCAATGTACTACTTCTTCTATTTAAAGCAGAGATTCCCTGCCATGGAACAATACCATTGGGCAAGGGGTCGGGTCGGGAACCTCCGACTCAAAGCTTCATAATCTGGTGCCCAGAATGACGTTGAACTAGGATGAGGAAAAGGCTTGCATTTACATGGTGCTTTTTTTTACTGCCAAATCAATTTACAACCACTTAGGGAGTGTGCAGTCACTATTGCAAAGTAGAGACTGTAATAATGAGGTCAATCCATAAACAACAAAGTCCCAGAACTACAAGAGATTCTGCAGTTGCTGGAAATCCAGATTAACACACACAAAATGCTGGAGGAACTCAGTAGGTCAGACAGAGCATCTATGGAAATGAATAAACAGTCGACATTCTGGCCGAGACCCCATAAATGCAATCTACTAATGGCTAGAAAATATGTTTTTGTGATCTTCTGTATCCAAAACACTATGGACAGCTCCCTGTTTATCTAAGTAACATCAAGGGAAAAATTAATGTCATCTTCACCTAAACGAGCAGTTCTAGGTTTCATTTCTAAGATAGCACGCCATCAAAACTCCACTGGTTTGCAGTTTTGAGCTCAAGTTTCTTTGTAAGAAAATATTTTTTTTTCTCCCGAGAGGGGGGAGAAGATGGCGGCGCGACGGCAGCACGCGCGGCCACTTCGGTGGTGATGTCTGTTATCTGTTAAGTAGGGGACCGTGCACAATTCTGATTTGATGGAGACAGACATGAGAGCACAGCGGAACATCTGGAAAACTTCTGAAATGCCTACTTCACTGAAGGCCCCGAAATCCTCGGCTTTGCGTGTTTCAGCGGCTGGGGAGAGGTCAAAGGCGCTCAGCAGAGGATGGCGCTTGGGAGGCTGTATCGGAGACGATGGTCTGAAGCTCGAAGTTTTCCGACAGATGGACTCAGTGTCGGCTGGGGTCGGCTGCTTCCAACGTATCGGCAAGTTGACAGTGTCTGGAGGTTTATGGCAGGGAGCTTCTCCCTTTTGCCGCCTGCTATCGGGGACTCGGGAGTCGATCGACTCAGGACTCGATCGACTCAGGACTTTGAGACTTTTTTTTTTACTGTGCCCATGGTTTGTTTTTCATCAAATTATGGTATTGCTTTGCACTGCTGTAACTATATGTTATAATTATGTGGTTCTGTTAGTGTTAGTCTTTGATCTGTCCTGTTTTCTGTGATATCACTCTGGAGAAACATTGCATCATTTCTTAATGCATGTATGCATTTCTAAATGACAATAAAAGAGGACTGAGTGTTCTCATAATCTAATATTTCATGTAACCTTTAAAAAAAAATCAATATCCCTCTCTGAGAATTGTATTTATTTCATTTATTGAGATATAGCACAGAACACACCCTACCAGCCATTCAAGTCATAATTACCAGCAACCACCGATTTAACCCGTTTATTCAAGCGACAATTTACAATGACCAATTAACAGACTAACTGGTATGTCTTTGGGCTGTGGGAGCAAACTGGAGCACCAGGAGACAACCTACACAGTCACGGGGAGAAAGTACAAGTACAAACTCCTTACAAATGACATTGGAATTGAACTCTGATCTCTGGCGCACCAAGCTGTGGTAGTGTTGCACCAACCGCAATGTCACCATGGCAGCATTTTCTTTGAAGAATATTATCAATTTGATCACTTCTTTTCCAATGATATTGCAATTCCAGATATAATAGAGTCCTCACACATGGCCAACATGAAAGATTGTTCAGTATTCCACAGAAAAATCAAAAGGTTTAAGCGTGGTGCTGATGCTACTTGAGTTCAAATTCAAACCAGATCCTCCCAATCACATTTACAATCAAAATAATATTCGTTGTAAAATAGAGTTGCAATCTGTGTATACATTTTATAATTTTTCATATGCTGGATTAACTTCTTGTGCACAGAAGTATAACTTCCATTTATTTAATCAGGTCGCAAGTATATAGTCTGGCAGGACTATTTCCAGTGGCTGGGATAACATAGGTCAATGGTTCTGAAGTCGCTATGTGGTATTTGCCAGATAACCTGCCTCTCCTTCTCTTTCTATAAACAGAAATGCAGCAACCTCTAATTAATCTTAACACCTCATTATTAAACTTCTAGACTTTCACCAGCTTTGTTTGAAAGCAAACAGCCTAATGTGCCCAAATTTAGCTCTCAGTAGTGCAATTCGCTGCGCTAATTTCATCTGTGTAGTACTAAATTACACAAGGGCTTTCTGCTCACCAAGAGCAGCCAGTGCATAAACCTTTAGGCCATCAAGAGAAATGAACCATTGACCATCATAATGGATTGATGCAAGAAAGATCTTAGGTGAGATTTGAAGGCTGTAACAGATAGACTATCAATAGCCACATAAACTAAGTCATTGATATCCAATCCCCATTCCCATTCTGACATGCCAGTCTATGGCCTCCTCTCAGATTGGAGGAACAACACCTCGTATCCTCCAACCTGAGGGCATGATCATAGATTTCTTCAACTTCCGGTAGTTTTCTCCCTTCCTCTTCCCTCTTTTTCAATTCCCCACTCTTGCACCCCTCTTATCTCTTCTCTTCTCCTGCCCTACCACCTCCTCTGTTGCCCCTCCTCCTTCCCTTTCTCCACGGTCATTCTCCTCTCCTATCAGATTCCTTCTTCTTCAGCCCTTTACCTTCACCACCTATCACCTCCTAACTTCTTACTTCATTCCCTCCCCCCACCCACTTTCTCTAGGCAACTGTACTCCTTCCACACTCCCTCTCCCACCTTCTTATTCTGGCTTCTTCCCCCTTCCTTTCCAGTCCTGGAGAAGAGCTTCAGCCTGAAATATCGACTGTTTATTCATTTCCGTACTGATTCTCCCTGACCTGCTGAGCTTCACCAGAATTTTGTGTGTGTTATTCTATATATCCAGCATCTAGCAGCAAGAATTGAACCCAGGTTGCTGGTACTGTAAAGCATTGTGCTCACGGCTACGCTACCACCTGCCCTCGTAGGAGCAGACATCCCACCTCTCCCATTAATAGTGGCTCCCTGATGCCTGCAAATTATATACAATATCACAGAAATCAATTTTTTTGAGAGAGAGCAGGCGAGCAAGAGAGAGTGACCACAAGAATGAGAGTGCAAGCGAGAGAGAGAGCGCGCCATGGCAGAGTGTTCCAAAGAAAGAAAATATAAAACGTACGTCACCCCAGATTACACTAAAGTGTACCCCTGCCTAATAGTGGTCAAAATAATGACAGTGTTGCTCGCTGCGCTGTTTGCAACAGTGACTTTTCTATTGCCCATGGTGGGTTAAGACTGTAAAAGACATGTTGAGGTGAGTTTAACAGGTGTCATTCATTTATTAGCATAGCTAACGTTATTTAAACTAGCTGGCCAGCTGCTAAGGAGCTACTCTATTGCAGACATCCCACCTCTCCCGGAAGTTCCAGGAGTCTCCCGCAAATTGATGGTGCTACCTCCCTGAAATGAGTTTTTGCAGGGTGGGATGTCTGTAGAAGTTTTGACAGATGAGAGGCTTTGCTTTTGTCATGTGTACCAAGATATAGTGGAAAAGCCTTTATTTGCAGGCCAACCTGTCAGATTATTCCATAAGTATGAATTGACTGCAGTCATACAAAGGAAACACAATAACAGAATGCAAATTATAGTGTCACAGTTACAGAGAAAGTATGCTATAGGTTTTTTACAAATAAGATACAAGGGCCAGGTGAGGAAAACTGAGAGATGAAAAGTTGACTGTCTGCGTAAGTGACTGGAGTGGTGTGGGAGGGAGGAAGGGGCTTTGTTTTGCTGTTGTTCTTTCCCTTCTGAACGTTGTAGCCACACTACTGTATGTCGGTGCCAGAACGCGCTGGTGACACTCGCTGACTGCCCTGAAGCACACCCTTAGGTTTTGTATCTTCTGCCTAATGGAAGGGGATATAAGAGAGAATGGCCAGGGGGAGAATGGTCTTTGATTACTGATGCACTATCAATTACTCCAAAAGACTGGAAGTCGAGTAAATACTGAAAGGCTTTTATTAACAGTAAAATAGATCCCTGTCCATGTCTGCCCTGGACTGAGGGAGGAGCAGTGACACAATTGCCTTTATTCAGGGCTCTGTGGGAGGAGCCATAGGAGCAGTCAGCAGAGGGGTGTGTCCAGGCAGGTAATCCAGTTACAATCTATAAAACATGGTTTACCACAATTACACTGGCTGCTTTCCTAAAACAGTGGGAATAATAGCAGGAAGGCCATTTTTCTGAGATTGAATGGGCTGTGTTGAAAATTTTCTGCAATTCCCATTCGCCAAATAACCTACCAGCTAGGAAAGTTTCAGAACGAAGAGTTGCTTAATTTATGTTTATTTCTTTGGAGATACAGAGTGGAACAGGCCTTTCCAGCCCAGTGAGCCGCGCCCCTCAGCAACCCACTTACTTAACCCCAGACTAATCACTGGACAATTTACAATGATCAATTAACCTACTAACTGGTAGGTCTTTGGACTGTGGGAGGAAACCCATACTGCCACAGCAAGAACGTACAAACTCCTTACAGACGGCAGTGGAACTGAACTCCAAACTCTGAACGTCCTGAGAGGTAATAGCATCGCACTGACCATGGTGCCCCATGAAGATGAGAATTTTCTTCGGGAAGGAGATATGTGGTAGCTCCAAGCTCAGATGGGGAGTCTGAGTAACAGAATATATCTTGAAGGTTGGGACAGATAGGGAAGACAAGGATTAAGTGAACAAGGATGAAGGTGGAGTTAGAGATCACAGAAATGTAGCGTGGGCCCATGAGGCCATAAACATTATTCCTGTTCCTCCTTCTGAATTTGCATTTGTATGGCACCTCTGCAATCCCAATTGGCTTCAGGGCAAAGGAAGTACTTATGCATTGCAATCACTATTGCAGTGTGGTATCATGAGTAATAAATTCAAAAGATCTGATGACTACAGGACTAAGACTTGACCCTCCCTGTTTATGTGAATCTGTGCCAACATATCCCAGAGCAACCTGTCAGTAAATTACATCAATTCTATGTCTGTTTAACCAGATACCTCAACTAACAGGCAGACCTGTGGAAATCAGGTGATCGATCTGGACCGGCGTCCGTCCTGTGGTCGTAGACTCATGGAGAGTTACAGCGAGACACAGTACAGAAATGGGCAACCGATCTGGACCAGCATCTGTCCTGTGGTTGTAGATTAATGGAGAGTTACAGAGAGAGACAGCACAGAAATAGACCATTCAGCCCAACAAGACTGTTCCTACCACCAACCACCTCTTTACTCCAATCTTAGATTAATCTCATTTGATTCTTCCCATATTCTCACCAGTTCTCCCCATATTCTCACCAGTTCTCCCCATATTCTACAAACACAACATTTTCAAAGATTCAAAGTCTACTTATTACCAAAATAAAGGAGTGGAACCCAGTTTGGTCTTCTGCTGCTGTAGCTCATCCGCTTCAAGGTTGGACGTGTGTGTTGTGCATTCAGAGATGCTCCGCTGCGCCCCACTGTCGTAACATGTGGTTATTTGAGTTAATGTCGCCTTTCTGTCAGCTTGAACCAACTTGGCCATTCTCCTCTGACTTCTCTCATCAACAAGGCATTTTTGTCCACAGACTGCCGCTCACTGGATGTTATTTTTTTGTTTCTCGCACCATTCTCTGTAAACTCTAGTGCAGTGGTTCCCAACCTGGTGTCCACGGACCCCTCAATTAACGGTAGGGTTCCAAGGCATAAAAAAGGTTGGGACCCCTGCTCTAGAGACTGTTGTGCATGTGCAATTTCTGAGATACTCAAACCACCCTGTCTAGCACCAAAAATTATTCCACAGTCAAAGTCACTTAGATCACATTTCTTCCCCATTCTGACACTCCTGTGCCTAGTGTCACTTTATGGACATACAATCAATGTACATAAGCTATCTTATGTATTTATATCTATTGCGGTTTTTTTATTATTGTGTTTTTTATATTGTTGCGTTTCTTTGTGTGCTGCGGGGTAACAATTATTTAATTCTCCTTTACAGTGTCTACTGAAAATTACATTAAACAATCTTGAAATTAGATCCCACCACTAAGCACACCTTTCCCTCCCCCCCCTCTGCATTCCGCAGGGATCGCTCCCGACACAACTCCCTTGTCCATTCGTTTCCCCTCCCCCATCCCTCCCCACTGATCTCCCCCCTGGCACTTATCTGTGTAAGCGGAACAAGTGCTACACATGCCCTTACACTTCCTCCCTTACCACCATTCAGGGCCCCAAACAGTCCTTCCAGGTGAGGCAACACTTCACCTGTGAGTCGACTGGGGTGATATACTGCGTCCGGTGCTCCCGATGTGGCCTTTTATATTTGGCGAGACCCGACGCAGACTGGGAGACCGCTTTGCTGAACACCTACGCTCTGTCCGCCAGAGAAAGCAGGATCTCCCAGTGGCCACACATTTTAATTCCACATCCCATTCCCATTCTGACATGTCTATCCACGGCCTCCTCTACTGTAAAGATGAAGCCACACTCAGGTTGGAGGAACAACAGCTTATATTCCGTCTGGGTAGCCTCCAACCTGATGGCATGAATATCGACTTCTCTAACTTCCGCTAAGGCCCCACCTCCCCCTCGTACCCCATCTGTTACTTATTTTTATGCACACATTCTTTCTCTCACTCTCCTTTTAATCCCTCTGTCCCTCTGAATATACCTCTTGCCCTTACTCTGGGTCCCCCCCCCGCGTCTTTCTTCCCGGACCTCCTGTCCCATGATCCTCTCGTATCCCCTTTTGCCTATCACCTGTCCAGCTCTTGGCTCCATCCCTCCCCCTCCTGTCTTCTCCTATCATTTTGGATCTCCCCCTCCCCCTCCAACTTTCAAATCCCTTACTCACTCTTCCTTCAGTTCGTCCTGACGAAGGGTCTCGGCCTGAAACGTCGACTGCACCTCTTCCTACAGATGCTGCTTGGCCTGCTGTGTTCACCAGCAACTTTGATATGTGTTGCTTGAAATTAGATTATTGCCTGATGGGGAAAGTTGTGTTGGACTGTAGTGAGTGGGTGAGAGACTGAGATGAAAGAAACAGCCCAGGTGCAAAAAGCTAAATGGAATGCTTCTATGTGGTATGATACTACGACTCAATCACACTGCGATACCAAGAGATGAGCCAATAATTGAACCATGCTAATAAAAAGGGAGAAATCACTCTCCTTGACAGGAACAACTGAACGTAAAAAGAACCTCACATTAAAACAAGAGATGTCGCTATTGATTGTTCAGATATTCCCATGACTGATAGCCCCCTGATTTGTTTGTCTTTGGAGTTAATTATAGAACTCATTTGTGTCTCAAAGAAACGATGAGAGAAATTATAGGTGGCACCATGCAACGATCAGGTTTTCAGAGCCAATGCAGGAAAAATAGAGACTATTCACTCATCGGCTGGAAGAGAAAATCCATTCTGATGTCATTGGAGGAGTGCTGCACTGTCTTTTGTATTAAACATTAAACCAGGTCCTCATCTGACTCTGCGGTGGATGGAAAAGTTACCGTAACACTAAAGAAAAAGTGCCATGGTATCTTTTCTAAAAACTTAATCTCTCGGTTTAACATCTCATCAAAAGATTTGCTTGTTCATTTGTTTGATATATGCCATGTTGTATGACGTAGGTGATTGTGGTCTTTCCATGACCGTGATTGTTCCTGGCAAGTTTTTCTACAAAAGTGGTCCTTCTTCTGGGCAGTGTCTTTACAAGACAAGTGACCCCAGCCATTATCAATTCTCTTCAGAGATTGTCTGCCTGGCTTCAGTGGTTGCATAACCAGAACTTGTGATATGCAACAGGCTGCTCGTACGACCATCCACCACGTGCTCCCATGGCTTCATGTGACCTTGATTGGGGGGGGGGCTAGGGCCGTTGCTACACCTTGCCCAAGGGTGACCTGCAGGCAAGCGGAGCGAAGGGAAAGAGCAGCTTACACCTCCTTTGGAAGAGACTTATCTCCAACCCGCCACCCACATTCAAAAGGTGAGCACCTCTGATACAACCTCAGAAAAGGACAGGGACAACACTTAGGTCTGTTGTACTGGCCGTCCTGGGTTATGAACGACTGACTTATGTGGCATCCCTATATACGAGCGATCTCCTATATAGTTATCAAATTCAAAAATTTTCGTACATACATTTTGAAGGACCTGGAGGCCCTCACATTCCTACAGACAGCAGAACTAGATTAGCCTCTCAATCCACTTCTACTAATTTTTCTTTTTTATCAGGTCCTGTGCTTTTGATGCCATCCATCACAATACTGTGGAGATATGGTTAGCATTGAGTGATTTTTATGTATTTTCCAAAAAAATTGATTAATGGATTGTCTGTAAAACTAGAAACCCTGCATTACCTTGGGACAGACTGAAGCAATTGCCACTCGTCGATACACTAGGAGGCTTTAACATAGAAACATAGAAACATAGAAAATAGGTGCAGGAGTAGGCCATTCGGCCCTTCGAGCCTGCACCGCCATTTATTATGATCATGGCTGATCATCCAACTCAGAACCCAGCCTTCCCTCCATACCCCCTGACCTCTGTAGCCACAAGGGCCATATCTAACTTCCTTTTAAACATAGCTAATGAACTGGCCTCAACAGTTTGCTGTGGCAGAGAATTCCACAGATTCACCACTCTCTGTGTGAAGAAGTTTTTCCTAATCTCGGTCCTAAAAGGCTTCCCCTCTATCCTCAAACTGTGACCCCTCGTTCTGGACCTCCCCAACATCGGGAACAATCTTCCCGCATCTAGCCTGTCCAATCCCTTTAGGATCTTATACGTTTCAATCAGATCCCCCCTCAATCTTCTAAATTCCAACGAGTACAAGCCCAGTTCATCCAGTCTTTCTTCATATGAAAGACCTGCCATCCCAGGAATCAATCTGGTGAACCTTCTTTGTACTCCCTCTATGGCAAAGATGTCTTTCCTCAGATTAGGGGACCAAAACTGCACACAATACTCCAGGTGTGGTCTCACCAAGGCCTACTGAATCAAACAGCTTTGGTGTGTGGTATGGAACTGAAGCACCCAAGGGAAATTGTGTGCAAACTCCACACAGTCGCCATGGTAGTGTAGTTGTTAGTACAATACTATTACAGCTGGGAGTGTCAGAGTGCAGACTTCAGTTTGTAACTAAGTTTGTATGTTCTTTCCATGAGGGCATGGGTTTTCTCCAGGTGCTCCAGTTTCCTCCCACAGTCCAAAGGCATGCCGGTTGGTAGGTTAATTGGTCGTTGTAAATTGTCCTGTGATTAGGCTAGGGTTAAATAGGTGTGTTTTGGGGTGGTGCGGTTTGTTGGGCCAGAAGGTCCTATTCTGCACTGTGTCTCTAAATAAATAAACACAAGTAAATAAATAAATAAATAAATCAACCAGCAACTCCTTATTCCAAAGCCTCCCTTAGTTGGTAGGTTAATTGGCTACTGCGAATTGCAGAAATTTTTCCATCTCAGATGAAAAGCCTTCTTTCCATTATTTCCACTAACTCATGAGAGCAGCCAACATAATCAAAGACCTTCTCACCATGGTCATTCTCTCTTCTGCCCCCTCCCATCAGGCAGAAGATACAAACACTTGAAGCATGTACCACCAGGCTTAAGGATAGTTTTTATCTTGTTACAAGACTCTTGATGGGACTTGAGATTCAGATTAGTTTACAGGCAGTGAAAGGTGTTATTTACATTACCAACCAACACAACCCAAAGATGTGCCTGGGGGCATTGAGTTGAATTAGACAACACCTGAGGGCAGGATTGAACCGATGTTGTTGCCTTTGCGAGGCAGCAGCTCGACTCATAATACCACCATGCCACCCTTTGTAGCCAGCAGCCAATGACCAAATAACTAAGGCCCTAAACTATTCTCAGACACAATTAAGTCATTCACTCACTCCACCACAGTAAGAACAGATTGTACCATCCGTAGGATGCACTGCAGCAATTCACCAAGACTCCTTAAACAGGCAGCACCTTCCAAAGACACAGCCTCTACCAGACAGACGAACTAGGACAGCAATGACATGGGGCACCTCCACCTAGAAGCTGCCCTCCAAGCCGCACACCGCCTTGACCTCAAAAATGTATGACCACAACACATAATTTGGGAATTTGGCCCATCGAGTCTGCTCCACCATTTCATCATGGCTGATCCATTTCCTTCTTCACCCCATAACCTTCCACACCCTGACATTGAGACATCAAAACAGACAGTCATTTGTGTCAACGATCAACACAGCCCGAGGATGTGCTGGGGGAAGCCTGCAAGGGTCAGCAATGACATACCACGCCCTCAACTTGCCTTTGTAACGTGGAGGAAACTGGAGTCCTCGAGGAAATCCATGTGGTCCTGAGGAGAACACAGAGACTCCTACAGAAAATGGTGGAATTGAACCTGGTCACTGGCACTGTAACAGAGTTATGCTAACCGCTACATTATCGCTCCTTCCCCTTTGTTAACTTGGAAATATAACAATGTTCCTTCTCTGTCAAACTCCTGGAACCCCTTCCCCCTCCCCACCCTCTCCAACAGCATTGTGGGTAATCCTACAGCACTGTGCAAAAGACTTAGGCACTTATCTAGAGCTTTGTGCTTAAGGTCTCTGCACAGTACTGTATTTGACAACGAGGAGCAGAGAGCAAGTTTGTTAATCTGTCGGGAGCAAAGGATTGGTGAGGGTGGAGCATTGTGGGAGGGGTGTGGGACAGATGTCAGGGGTGGGGAGTTGGCGTGGGTGCAGACACACCCAGCCCTGAGACACCAGGCAAGGTCATTTGATTCCAAACAATTGGTTTATTGATCATTACAGAATGTCTCTCTGGTGTTTCCTGCTCCCTGCCCGCTCCCTTCTTCCTGCCTCCTTCCCACTCTCAGTCCACAGTAGAGACTCATATCAGAATCAGGCTTATCATCACTCACATATGTCATAAAACTTGTTTACTTTTAGTGGCAGCAGTATAGTGCAATACATAAAATTACTACAGTACTATGCAAAGGTCTTAGGCACCCTGGCAGTTTCAAGAAGGCTGCTCACCACCACCTTATCAAGGGCATGTAACAACAGGTAATTAAATGTTGGCTCAGCCTGCGAAGTCCACTCCCCTTGAATGGATACTAAAGAAACAACAACAACACCAACATATAAAAAAATCTTCCAGCCTCAAAACCCACTTGTCGTGAACCGAGGTTCCCATAGCAACCCTTCACAGACTGACCCTCAGGGATGGTAGTGGCTTTCCAGCAAGGTTCTGCTCGTGACTATGACATTGTACTCACAGCCACGGTAATCTATTACCCTCAATCCATACTCACACCAGTCTTTCATCATCAAATGTAGAATTTGCGGATAGAGCGGGGCAGCACTTTAGCGCAGCGTAAAGCTCATCGCTTTACGAAGTCAGCGTTCACCGACTGGAGTTCCATTCCCGCCACTACCCATAAGGAGTTTTTGTACGGTCTCCCCACGATTGCATGGGTTTCCTCTGGATGCTCTGGTTTCCTCTCACATTCCAGAGATGTACGGTTAGTGTTAGCGAGTGGTGGGCATGCTGTTTTGGCACCAGAAGAATGGGCTGCCCAGCACAATCCTTACGAAGTTAGCCCTGACGAAGGGTCTCGGCCTGAAACGTCAACTGCACCTCTTCCTAGAGATGCTGCCTGGCCTGCTGCGTTCACCAGCAACTTTGATGTGTGTTGCTTGAATTTCCAGCATCTGCAGAATTCCTGTTGTTTACAATCCTTGTTGAATTGACTTGACGCGAACGACACATTTCACTGTACGCTTCTATGTAAGCAGGACAAATACAGATAATCTCTCTTTAGTGATGTAGCATTCCGCATTCAAGCCTCACTGTTTCTGAGGGGTGTAATGAAGTCTCAGCATTTTACCGTTGTGAAGTTGAAGGAGACCGGAGCAGTGGCTGCACGTAATTGGGTTTCCCAACTAGGGTTAAAATTCCCATCTCGGTTCCGAGCCGAACTCAAGCACGCGCCATCCTGGTCTTTCGCGGCAATCCCAACTTGAACCTGGATGTATCACGAAGTACATTGCATAACCACAACGTGTGATTGCCTATCTGCGTCAAGGAGGTAAAACAATTTACAGCCACGGAGTATGAGAGAAAATCTGTCTAATTAAACATGGGTTATGAAAGAGGATAAATACAGCAATCATTTTATAGTTTAAATAAGTGAACTTTAATGAAGCAAAGCTGAGATGCCAGAGGTCCCTGGTGGGTAATAAACACTGAAATGGCTTGACTATAGCTCACTAGATCACACCTAATGATGCGTGCAAAATCTAATAAAGCTCTTATAAACAAATCTTGACTTGGCTAATAAACGCTGGATCAAGCACGTTCTTAAACAGAGGGAAAGTACATCCGATCATGCCAATATGATTTAGCCCTCTACTCTAGTCGCTTTAGGTTTATAACTGTGAGGGTAAGCACAGCTCCAATGCCAAGTTTGTGGAAGACACCACTGTCGTTGGTCGAATCAAAGGTGATGGTGAATCAGCATATAGGAGGGGGATTAAAAATCTGGCTGAGTGGTGCTACAACAACAACCTCTCACTCAATGTCAGCAAGACCAAGGATCTGATTATTGACTTCAGGAGGAGGAAACCCGTGGTCGATGAGCCTCAGGGGATCAGAGGAGAAGAGGGTTAGCAACTTTAAATTCCTCGGTGTTATCGTTGTGTAGTTATGAAGAACACGCGGCAGCACCTCTACTTCCTCAGAAGTTTACGAATCTTTGGCATGACATCTAACACTTTGACAAAGGTCAGTGGATGTGTGGTGGAGAGTACATTGACTGGTTGTATCACAGCCTGGTATGGAAACACCAATGCCCTTCAAAGGAAAATCCTACAAAATTTAGCGGACATGTCTTAGTCCATCATTGGCAATGCCCTCCCTACCACTCAACACATCTACACAGGATGCTGTTGCAGGAAAGCAGCATCCATCATCAGGGACCCCTACCACTCAAGTCATGCTCCCTTCTTGCTGTTGCCATCAGGAAGAAGGTACAGGAACCTCAGGACCCACACCATCAGGTTCAGGAACACCTATTACCCCCCTCAACCATCAGGCTCTTGAACCAGTGGGGAATAACTTCATTCACCCCAACACTGAACTGTTCACACAACCTATGGACTCACTCTCAAGGATTCTTCATTTCATGTTATGGATATTTATTGCTTATTTATGTATTATTACTTTTGCTTGTTTTTTTGTATTTGCAGTTTGTAGTCTTCTGCATATTGATTCCTTGTCCATTTTGTATGCAGTTTTTCATTGATTTTATTGTATTTCCTTGTATTTACTGTGAATGCCCACAAGAAAGTGAGTCTCAGGGTAGTATACAGTGACATATAATAATAAATTTACTTTGAACAATTCTCCTGCTCTTCTTCAAAGGAGTATTATTGGATCTTTGTGGTTTTCACAATAGGACAAAGCCTCAGTTTAAAATTTCATCTGAAAGAGTATCAATGGAGTTTGTTGTGTTGATGTCACATGGGAACCCACCACTTTCAGACTCAGAGACAAGTGTTATCAAATTAAAGGGAAGGTCATATTGAGAAGGTGCTGCGTCAGACCTCAGACCAGAAGGTCACTCCAGAACAAGGTCGGTGATATCTTATTACAACTCTCCCCTCCAAACATTTGGGGGAATGCTGGGTGAATTGAAATTTTTAGGACTGAGCTGGAGAGATTGTGTTTGTATTGAGACTATCTGTGAAAAACTGGGGGAAATGTAGTTAGATCCCTGATGGAACAGGCTGAAAGGAAATGGAGCATCCTGTCTTCTCACTACTACCATTAGGTAGGAAATGGAGGAGCCCAGAGTCTCACACCACTAGGTTCAGGAAAGGTCATTACCCTACAACCGTTAGGGTCATGAACCGACATGGATGACTACACTCACCTCATCCACAACCTACAGACTCACTGTCGAGGACTTTACAACTCATGTTCTCAGTATTACATATACAATTTATCTTCTTTTGCACATTGGTAGTTTGTTTATGAATAGTTTTTTTAAAAAAATTTTGCATTTCTGTATTTTCCTGTAAATGCTTATAATAAAAATTAACCTCAAGCTAGTATATGGTGACACACAAATATTTTGATAATAGATTTACCTTGACCTTAAAATATCTTCCCGCTAGTGATCAACATGACCACTTTGCCTCCTGTGCTAAGGCAGAAGTCTAAAGGTCATAGATTCAAGACCCACTATGGACAAATTTTAAAGTGGAAGCCGCAGGTGAGACTCCAGTGCCGTGAAGTTGCTTCTTTCAGCACAGACCTGCTGCTGAGGCCCTAGCAGCTCTCACAAACCGCTTTAAGTGCTCTGACGAGGAGAGAAATTAACCCTGGTCCACAAGTACATAATAATCCCTCACTCCACTGAAACAGAGGGCATTGTTCTTTGTGGGGACTGGCTTTATACAATCTGTGCCTTGTGGAATAATGTAAAATTGTCTGTTGGTTGTAAAGTGACTTAAAGAATTATGTTAGGGTGTTTTAAATGTATAAGTGTTTGTTTCTATCACCATAAACACAACAGGTTCTGCAGATATTGGAAATCCACACTAACTAACACAAAATGCTGGAGGAATCCAGCAGGTCGGGCAGCATCTGTTGAAATGAATAAACAGTCAACGCTTCAGGCTGAGACCCTTTATCAGGTCTCCTCCTAAAATGTCGACTGTGTATTCCTCTCCATAGATCTTCAGATCTCCATAGTTCCTCAAGGATTTTGTGTTTGTTGCTCTACTGACTGAAGCAGAAATCTAAGAACATCCCTGATTCTGACCTCTTCTAGAACTATTCTGGTCAAGGCAGTGGGGGAACTGCTATGATTTGTTTTGGTGTCTCTTGGTCACAGAGAGCTGAAAAGAAAAATCTGTCAGAATTGTTAAGAAATGACATTCCTGATTCTGTGAACATGTCTACATTTAAACGACTGAAATAAAACATCTACCACTTACACGATTTGACTCTGTGCTTGAACAAAAGCAATGGGATCCATATTAAACAAAAATTTTACTCTCATCCTTCTAGCCTGGCGCTATTCTGAATTGAGGAGATCTTGCCATTGTAGATCAAGTCAGTTGGATGGGTAACAGTGCCTTGGGGAACAATATAACTGACAGACAACCTATGTCAATACGGATATGAGAAAGCTTGTGGTTACTGGTTGCAATGTCGGGAATGGTGGAATTGGCTGGACTGATGACAGCTGGCCTGCTATAGCCAACTGTATTGGGTTTTATTAAAAATTATTATTACATATACCAAGATGGAGTGAAAAGCTTGGTTTGCACACAGCTTGCGCAGATCAAATCATTATACATAGTACACCGAAATAGTACAAGGTAAAAAATAGCAACAGTGTGCAGAACAATGTGTAAAAGCTACCAAAAAAAGGCAGTGCAGGTAAACAATAAAGTACAAGATCAAAATGAAGTAGATTGAGAGGCCAGGAGTTCACCTTATCATACAAGAGGTCAATTCTAAAGTCTGGCAGCACTGGGATAGAAGCTGTCTTTGAGCCTTGTGGTATGTGCTTTCAGGCTTTTGTATCTCTTGTCCGACGGGAGGGGAAAGAAGAGAGAATATCGGTGGTGGGTGGGGTCCTTGATTATGCAGGCTGCCTTACAGGTATCCATCATTGAAGACTCCCATCAAACAGGTCATGGATTGTTCTCATCACTACCATCAGGAAGGAGGTACAGAAGCCTGAAGGCACACACGCAACAATTCAGGAACAGCTTCTTCCCCTCTGCCATCCGGTTTTGAATGGACATTGAACCTATGAACACGACTTCACTACTTCTTTATTTCTATTTTTGCACTGCTTATTTAATCAAACTATTTTTATACACACACACACACACACTCTTACATAATTCATGCTTTTTTTCTTTGTACTGCTGCTGCAAAGACAACATATTTCACAACATATACCGGGGATATTCAACCTGATCTGATTCCGATTCAGCACGAGATATACGCAGACGGAGGGGAGGATGGTTTCTGTGATGTGCTGAGCTGTGTCCACAACTTTCGGCAGTTTCTTGTACAGAACTGTATTCACTCAATAGCTGCAGCAAGGTGAGTGAGACAGGTACGTTCCCAAGAGCCACAGAGTCAACAAGCACGAGAACTGGCCCCTGGCCCACTGGGTCCTTGCAGAACATAAACCACCTATCCTTTCAGGGCCCCAAACAGTTCTCCCAGGTGAGGTAACATTTTACCTGTGAATCTTTTGGGGTCATCTACTGTACCTGGAGCTCACGTTGTGGCCTCCCCTCTACGATGGTGTGACCCTACACAGATTGGGGGAATCACTGTGTCAAGCACCTTCCTGGTGGCCAACCATTTTACTTTCAATCCCCATTCCCATTACGACATGTCGGTCCATGGACTCCTCTACCAAAATGTTGAGGCCACTCTCAGCTTGGAGGAAAAACACCTCATCATTTCAGTAGAGGAGGCCATGGACCAACCAGCATTTAGTATGTGTTACAAGTGTTACTATATACAAAATGCTGGATGAACTCAACAGGTCAGGCAGCATCTATAGAAAGGAATAAACAGTCGATAGATATAGAGATACAGATAGAGACAGAGAGAGATGGATAAAATAAAAAGTAAATGATTAAAAATAAAAAAATATATTTTTTAAAATCATAAATAAATCATAAGCCAATTTACTAATTAATTTATCAATTTGGGTACAATGAGGATCCCTGTGTGATAATCACTGGTTAATCTATTCTGTTAAAAGATCATTCTTGAGCTACAAGCTCAGGTCTTCCTCTAGTCTGGGCTCTCTCTTATGAGTCGTAACTGTGAAGAAAAAGGGAGAGCATCTGGTAATAAATTTTTGTAAATTCTCTCCTGCAGCCTTGCAGGAAAACAGCTCTAGTGCTCAGACAAAATTGTACATTACTTTCCCTGAACAGGATGTACAGTAGAGGTCAAACCTTGTCAGGAGCATCAAGTAGTGGTTAACCAGGAGACTAACTCAATTAGAAAACTCATTTTCCCTGAGCCTCAGCGTTGCTTAGCTCCATTCGCACCCTGACACATCGTGAAGTGTGGTAAATTCTAATGGGAACAACCATTCACTGTAACAAATGAGAAGCTGGTGGAACTCAGCAGGTCAGGCAGCAAGTATGGAGGAAAATGGATATTTGATGTTTCATCAGGATTGAAAAAGAGAGGGGAGATAACCAGTATAAAGAGATGAAGGGAGAAGATGGAGCAAGAGCTGGCAAGTGATCGGTGGATCCAGGTGAGGAAGGAGAGGCAGATGGAGGAGGTTAGGAGGGAAATAGCAACAGAGGCTGAGGGATAGAAACATAGAAACATAGAAAATAGGTGCAGGAGTAGGCCATTCGGCCCTTCGAGCCTGCACCGCCATTTATTATGATCATGGCTGATCATCCAACTCAGAACCCAGCCTTCCCTCCATACCCCCTGACCCCTGTAGCCACAAGGGCCATATCTAACTTCCTTTTAAACATAGCTAATGAACTGGCCTCAACAGTTTGCTGTGGCAGAGAATTCCACAGATTCACCACTCTCTGTGTGAAGAAGTTTTTCCTAACCTCGGTCCTAAAAGGCTTCCCCTCTATCCTCAAACTGTGACCCCTCGTTCTAGACCTCCCCAACATCGGGAACAATCTTCCTGCATCTAGCCTGTCCAATCCCTTTAGGATCTTATACGTTTCAATCAGATCCCCCCTCAATCTTCTAAATTCCAACGAGTACAAGCCCAGTTCATCCAGTCTTTCTTCATATGAAAGACCTGCCATCCCAGGAATCAATCTGGTGAACCTTCTTTGTACTCCCTCTATGGCAAAGATGTCTTTCCTCAGATTAGGGGACCAAAACTGCACACAATACTCCAGGTGTGGTCTCACCAAGGCCTTGTACAACTGCAGTAGTACCTCCCTGCTCCTGTACTCGAATCCTCTCGCTATAAATGCCAGCATACCGTTCGCCTTTTTCACCGCCTGCTGTACCTGCATGCCCACTTTCAATGACTGGTGTATAATGACACCCAGGTCTCGTTGCACCTCCCCTTTTCCTAATCGGCCACCATTCAGATAATAATCTGTTTTCCTATTTTTGCCACCAAAGTGGATAACTTCACATTTATCCACATTAAATTGCATCTGCCATGAGTTTGCCCACTCACCCAACCTATCCAAGTCACCCTGCATCCTCTTAGCATCCTCCTCACTGCTAACACTGCCACCCAGCTTCGTGTCATCCGCAAACTTGGAGATGCTGCATTTAATTCCCTCATCCAAGTCATTAATATATATTGTAAACAACTGGGGTCCCAGCACTGAGCCTTGCGGTACCCCACTAGTCACCGCCTGCCATTCTGAAAAGGTCCCGTTTATTCCCACTCTTTGCTTCCTGTCTGCTAACCAATTCTCCACCCACACCAATACCTTACCCCCAATACCGTGTGCTTTAAGTTTGCACACTAATCTCCTATGTGGGACCTTGTCAAAAGCCTTTTGAAAATCCAAATATACCACATCCACTGGTTCTCCCCTATCCACTCTGCTAGTTACATCCTCAAAAAATTCTATGAGATTCGTCAGACATGATTTTCCTTTCACAAATCCATGCTGACTTTGTCCGATCATTTCACCGCTTTCCAAATGTGCTGTTATCACATCCTTGATAACTGACTCCAGCAGTTTCCCCACCACCGACGTTAGGCTAACCGGCCTATAATTCCCCGGTTTCTCTCTCCCTCCTTTTTTAAAAAGTGGGGTTACATTAGCCACCCTCCAATCCTCAGGAACTAGTCCAGAATCTAACGAGTTTTGAAAAATTATCACTAATGCATCCACTATTTCTTGGGCCACTTCCTTAAGCACTCTGGGATGCAGACCATCTGGCCCTGGGGATTTATCTGCCTTCAATCCCTTCAATTTACCTAACACCACTTCCCTACTAACATGTATTTCGCTCAGTTCCTCCATCTCACTGGACCCTCTGTCCCTTACTATTTCTGGAAGATTATTTATGTCCTCCTTAGTGAAGACAGAACCAAAGTAATTATTCAATTGGTCTGCCATGTCCTTGCTCCCCATAATCAATTCACCTGTTTCTGTTTGCAGGGGACCTACATTTGTCTTTATCAGTCTTTTCCTTTTTACATATCTATAAAAGCTTTTACAGTCCGTTTTTATGTTCTCTGCCAGTTTTCTCTCATAATCTTTTTTCCCCTTCCTAATTAAGCCCTTTGTCCTCCTCTGCTGAACTCTGAATTTCTCCCAGTCCTCAGGTGAGCCACTTTCTCTGGCTAATTTGTATGCTACTTCTTTGGAATTGATGATGGGTGGAGGCCAACAAAGATCTGCAGATGATGGAACCTGACACGAGAGGAAGGTGAAACATGGAGCCAAATGAGGGAAGTGGGGAGGGCAGATGAGAACAGTAGGGGAGGGGACACAGTGGGATACTGGTTAGTTGGAATAGATAGAGGAGGGGAAAGAAATGGGGGCATTCACTGCTTTACCAAGGAGCTGAACGTTCAAGAATTCTGTAGAAGGCTGAATTATTTTTAAAAGTGAAAGAAGTAGCTTTATCTTTCACATCAAGTCCATTTACTATAAAAGAATGTATAAATTATACAACCTGGAGACTTGCTTGCTCACAGTAGCCACAAAGCAAGGAAACCCAAAAGAGCACAAATTAAAAAAACAAAAAGAATAAAAATAAAAAAAAACATTTGATGTGCAAGAGAAGGAAAAAAATACAAATCATGCAAACAATTGAAGCAAACAACAGCATTCCGAATGAAAAATGTGTCCTCAGATCCAAACCCTGGAGCAGCCCAGAGCAGGCCCAAAGCCTCACTGTCAGTTGGTGGGCATGGAGCACAGCAGCTGGGTCAGTCTTCATGGCCTCAGCGCCATGGAAATGACCATCGTGGAGAACGAATGAAATCGGCTCTCATCCAAACTGACACCCTGTCTTTTCACCCTATCTGGGCTAGCATTTAATTTGACCTAATGACAGAACAGCAAAAAGCTCCGGCACCCTGGAGGAGGGAGTGAAGATCATGGAGAGCAAACAAAATCGGCTCTCGTTCCGATCTGGGCCAGCGTTTAAATTGTCTGTGTACCAGCGCATTATATCTCGCACTAGGATCTGGGCACCATTGCTGAGAAAGGCTCCAGGCCTAGACCATGCTGTCCAGTTACTCGCTTCGGGCCCAGATTTCACCACCCAGCGACTCGTTCCGGGCCTAGACCACGCTACTCTCAAGCTCTTCCAAGTCAGCTTGGCACCCAAATCAATCCAACCTCACTCCCAGGCCAACTGTATGGGTATCAGAACTCCATCTGCATTGAATCATCTCCTGAACTCGCCTTGCCATCGCTCAGATAATTTTACACATTTTACCTCAGAAAAGGTATTTTTAGTGATGTTTTCAGTTGGATTTCTTAGCTTTTTGACTCCCATGAAGCTGTCACTTTAGGACTTTACAAACTGCTTTGATTAAAGTACCTTTGAAGTGTATTCACTAAGGTAATCTATTAATGTGGACTCTCTGGGTGGCATGTATGGTTTATAACTCTCAATACTCACTTTCCTTGGCATGAACAAACCACTGGTTCTGTCACATGACATCCTCCCTGTTTGCTCCATGCTTCTTTTGGCAAATATACACTCAATGGCCACCTTATTAGGTACACTTGCTCGTTAATGCAAATATCTAATCAGCCAATCATGTAGCAGCAACTCAATGCATGAAAGAATGCAGAAATGGGCAAGAAATTCAGTTGTTTGTTCAGACGAACATCAGAATGGAGAAGAACTGTGATCGAAATTGAGTTTGACTATGGAATGTTGGTGCCAGATGGGGTGGTTTGAGTATCTCAGAAGCTGCTGATGTCCTGGTATTTTCATGCACAATAGTCTCAGTTTACGGAGAATGGTTCCGAGAAACAGAAGTCATCCCATCAGTGGCAGTTCTTTGGGTGAATACTCCTTGTTAATCAGAGAGGTCAGAGGAGAATAGCCAGACTGGTTCAAGCTGACAGGAAACTGACAGTAACCACACATTACAACAGTGGTGTGCAGAAGATTATCTCAGAATGCACAACACGTTGATGGGCTGCAACAGAAGACCACGCACCTCCTGAAGCTAATAAACTGGTCGCTGAGTGTACATTTTCTTCTTAATATACAGAAAATACAATTAGGACATGTCCTTGTATATCATTCATTGTACCATCAACTTAATACATGACAACAGCATTTATGTTGCTTCTTTGAACAATACCCCAGTGGTGTTTAAGAAACTGTTATGCAGGGCTTAACCCTTCAGTGTCAGTGATGACAGGACCCTAGACTTTGGTCCAAGCCCACAAAACTGCTACAGTTCCTGCTCTATACTCCTTCTTTACTTTGAGTAGTCTCTGACCAGGGATTCCCAGGAGCCAGTGTCAGGCATATAAATCACGTGGCTTAACGTTCAGAGTCGCCCTTGTGTAATTGCAACTGGGGATAATGGCTTGGGAGATGATGTTGTTCACTTATCATTCCAGTGAATTCCACAGGAGGATTTTCATTACCCAGATGATGGTTAATCTGTGGAATTCATTACCACAGACAGCGACTGAAGTTGAGTCATTAGATAGACTTAAAGTGGAGGATGATAGGCTATTGATTAATAAGGGCGTCAACGATTATGGGAAGAAAGCAGGAGGATGGGGTTGATGATGTAATAAATCACCCATGGTGGAATGACAGAACAGACTTGATGGGATGAATGGTCTCATGAATCTGTCAGGATTAAGTGGAATAATATGAGATTCAACTGTAAGATCATGACAATTAACAAATAAATAAATAACAGCCACCTATTTAGTCACAGTAACAACATCCTCCTGTATATATTTATTGATTGGCATTCTACCAAACAAATGGTGGCAAGACCGAACTGTAATTAATTAAAAGAATGTTAAATTCATTAAGATAGAGCACATGGTAAACATTGTTTGAAACTTGCAAACAATGCAGTTTGCAGTTCTCTTCAAGTGATCCCAGTTTGCCGTACTGCCTTTATGGATATTTTGTCGAATAACCTTTCCATAACCTTCACTGACCCGCCCTCAAGCGCTGAACTGATTTGTCACTCCATGTACAGATCATCTCTGAGTAATGGATGGGGTCCATTTTTTTAAAGATGTCCAGAAGTCAATGTTGGCTGCACATCGAAAAATACACAAAAATAACTCTACGTAGTAACTGCACCTCCACAGTACGGTAACAAATGCATCAAAAGCACCTTGGACGAATAAGAAGGAAAAAATATTAGAAGTGGAAAGAGTGAGAGGAAACTAGCTGTAAAGTTTGTAGAAAGAATGGGTATATACACACACAAAATGCTGGAGGAACTCAGTAGGTCAAGCAACATCTATGAAAATAAATAAACAGTCAATATTTCAGACATTGATGCTGCTTGGCCTGCTGAGTTCCTCCAGCATTTTATGTGCATTGCTTGGATTTCCAGCACCTGTAGATTTTCTCTTGTTTTTAATATTTCGGGGTAAGATCCTTTATCAGGACTGGTAAAAAGTCGACCATGATTTTGTTGAACAGCAACGCAAGGGTGAGAGGGCAACGGCATCTGTCTTCTTCAACCTCTTCTGTTCTAGAAGTCAGTCAAACTATCTCAACTGTTTGGAAGAGATTTCACTTCTTTGCAAATGTGTCTTCTTCATGCATTGATGCCAGCCAATCTTTTGAATGTTCCCTCAGCCTGACCCCTCCACTCTGCTTTTCGGGGAATGCATTCCTGGTCAGACTCGGCAGAGTTAAAGTCAAGGCTCCGTATGGAGGCAATTTTCTACCCTGCATGGTGGGATGCTACTTGGGGAATTCATCTCATAATGAGCAGTGAGTGATTGAGATTCATTTTATGCACATAATTTGTAAGTTAATGTCCTCCACTCACTGCATTTCTTTTCTGGAGATTTTACCCTCTTTTTTTTAAACAAAGAACTTGCTGTTGTTTCTGCTCAATACTCTCTTCAAGCAGACTGTTATTGCGTAAACTGTTTTTCATGTTGCTGTGAGTCACTGTCCTGCCTCTAACTCACTGGCCAAAACAGTCTTAAAGGAACATTAGGAAAGAATCCAGAAAATCCATTTGGTCCCTCAAACCAATTCTGTCAAAAAGATCTGCCACTCAGTTAGACGGAATCTTTTGCCTTTGTTCCACTTTTCTGCATTAACTCCATATCCCTCAAATTAGTTAATATCCAAAAACCTTTCATAGAGTCTGAGCCTCCACAGTACTAGAATGGAGAGTCCCAAAGATGCACCATGTGCCCCCTGGGATTGGTCATTGTAAATTGTCCCATGATTAGACTGGGATTAAATTGGGGGATTGCTGGACAGCAAGCGCGGCTTGAAGAGCCAGAGGGGCCTGTTCTGCTCTGTATCTCAATAAGTTAAATAAATAATCAAATAAATAAATAAAATGTGCTACCTCTTACACACTCTCACCTCCAGACCAATTGTCATCAGCACCAGGTAGTTCACTTTCCAGGAGGGGCCAGCCACTTTACTCATTCATCCCCTTCCCAATTTCTGACCTAAGAGATGGAATTCTGTGCACTGTCTAGTGCTCTCTAACAAGGCCGAGCAAAGATACAATCAATCAACTCTTTAGTTAATAGCATTGATAATTGGTCAGTATAAATTTAACACTGTCACATTGGTCAGTATGGCAAATGCAGTTCAGACTAAAACCGCATTTCAGGCAATACAGAGTGTTTTTAGACATGCAATATAACCACACACATCGCACACAGGCACGCTGTCCGAAATGAGGAGGAATAATATACGGTTACGAATCCAGTCTATCCTTCCTGTAAAGGGAAAGAGAGTCTTTTAACAATAAAGGAGAAAGGGAGATTCTAACAGCAGTCCTTTGATTCTGAACATATCATTCTGCCCCAAACATTCCTGATTAAAGGGAGGATATCCATGGACGAGAGTCCAACTTTTTTGCTTTCTTTCCTGAATCTGGGACAAAAAGGCCAATTCCTTCCCCCGTCTCTTCTTATGTAGTAGGGGGAACCAATTTACGATTTGAAAGACATGTTATCTCCCTCTAAGGAACACTGACCCTGAATGTTGTGTGTTTATTTATTTATTGAAATACAGCACAGAGCACTGAGTATAGGAGTTGGGATGTAATGTTGAAATTGTATAAGGCATTGGTGAGGCCAAATTTGGAGTATTGTGTACAGTTCTGGTCACCGAATTATAGGAAATATGTCAATAAAATTGAGAGAGTACAGAGGAGATTTACTAAAATGTTGCCTGGGTTTCATCTCCTAAGTTACAGAGAAAGGTTGAACAAGTTAGGTCTTTATTCTTTGGAGTGTAGAAGGTTGAGGGGAGACTTGATAGAGATATTTAAAATTATGAGGGGGATAGATAGAGTTGACGTGGATAGACTTTTTCCATTGAGAGTGGGGGAGATTCAAACAAGAGGACATGAGTTGAGAGTTAAAGGGCAAAAGTTTAGAGGTAACATGAGGGGGAACTTCTTTACTCAGAGAGTGGTAGCTGTGTGGAATGAGCTTCCAGCGGAAGTGGTTGAGGCAGGTTCGATGTTGTCATTTAAAGTTAAATTGGATAGATATATGGACAGGAAAGGAATGGAGGGTTATCGGCTGAGTGCAGGTCGGTGGGACTAGGTGAGACTAAGAGTTCGGCATGGACTAGAAGGGCCGAGATGGCCTGTTTCCATGCTGTAATTGTTATATGGTTATATGGCCCCTGGAGTCACACCATCCAGCAATCCCCCAATTTAATCCCAGCCTAATCACAGGACAATTTACAATGACCAATTAACCTACCAACTGGCTAGTCTTTGGACTATTGGAGGAAACCCAAGTGGTCACGGGGAAAACGTACAAACCCCTTACGGGCAGCGGCGGAATATTGTGCCAGATAATCTTCCAGATTGCTCAAAAGTTTAGTGTCACTGAGTGTAAGATAGTAGGAACAGAATCAAAGCAGTGTAAATGGGAGCATGAGAAACCTTCAGGACTGGAAAGAAATAAGGAGAGGGGAAATAGGATAGATAGGATTGTTCTGCAGGGAGCTGGTGTGAACTTGATGGCCTCCTTCTGTGCCTTAGTGAGTATGTTGAGTCCTATCAAGTTACAGCTGAAGTCTTGTTGCAGATACCATGAAATTTACATAAGACATCAGATAGATAGGCAGAGTTTGTTATTGTAGGTTTAAGGAGATAATCACCATGAAACCAAAAGAATGTGAGTGCCTGCAGAGCGACAGAGGCGGCTGGAGTGAGTGTAATCGGAATCCACGCCGGTCCCTGCGATTCACTTGCAGGGTCACATTCCAGTCTCACTTGGCTGAGGGGCTCAGTGCAAACCTGCAGCATTTCCACCCTGCCACAGTGGGGAGGATGGGAATCATGCGGAGAGGGAGAGACCACCAAACAAGAAAGCTTTTCAGATTTCTAAAAGCAACTAATCTTCAATAATTCACTGCAAGAATCTGCCAATAAAAGAAAGGAGCTGGGGAATTAGTCAGTTTTGAAGGCTCCAAATTCCAGAATTCAGGGTAAATTTATTAACAAAGTATATATATGTCACCATATACAGCTCTGTGGTCCATTTTCTTACAGGCATACTAAATAAATCCATAGAATAATAACAATAACAGAATCAATGAAAGACCACACCAATTTGGGTGTTCAATCAGTGTCCAAAAGACAACAAACAGTGCAAATAAAAAAAATAAAAAAATAATAACAATTACTAAATAAACAAACAATAAGTATCAAGAACATGAGATAAAGAGTGCTTGGAAGTGGGGCAATAGATTGTGGGAACACTTCAATGATGGGGCAAGTGAAGTTATTCTCTTTGGGGCAAGAGCCTGATGGTTCAGGGCTAATAACAGCTCCTGAACCTGGTGGTGTGAGTCCTGAGGCTCCTATACCTTTTTCCTGATGGCAGCAATGAGAAAAGGGCATGTCCTGGTTTGGGGTCCCAAATAGTGAATACTGCTTTCCTGCAACAGTGTTTTGTGTAGATGTGCTCAGTTGTGGGGGACTTCACCTGTGGTGGACTGGGCCATATCCACTAATTTTTTTTTTTGATTTTCCATTCTAGGGCATTGGCGTTTCCATACCAGGCTGTGATGCAGCCAGTCAATATACTCACCACCACACATCTATAGAGGCTTGTCAAAGTTTTGGATGTCATGCCGAATCTTCACAAACTCCTAAGGAAGTAGAGGCACTGCCATAGTTTCTTCATAATTGCACTTGCGTACTGGGCCCAGGACTGATCCTCCAAAATAATAACACTGAGGAATTTGAAGTTGCTGACCTTCTCCACCTCTGATCCTCTGATGAGGACTGGCTCATGGATCTCTGCTGAAGTCAATAATCATCTCCCTGGTCTTGCTGACACTGAGTGTGAGGTTGTCGTTATGACAACTCTCAGCCAGTTTTTCGGTCTCCCTCCGATGACTCAAGGGATTCTCTGGAAATCCAGAGCAACGGACACACCTGATAAAGAGTTTTGGCCTGAACTGTCAGCTCTTTATGTCTCTCGCAGATGCTGTCTGACCTGCTGAGTTCCTCCAGCATTTTGTAGCTGTTGCAATTCTGTATACTACAGTTCATGATCTCACAATGTTCAAAACACTCCAGAACTCAAGCAATACATGCAAAGAACAGCTATTGTTGGAACCCGATAGAATAACAAAAAGCAGAGGGAAATGGACCTTGGATTTCAGGTTGATATTGTTAGGAATTAGTCAACTCTATTGAAAGAAAAGTAGCTGAATTTGACTTCCTGCACCCAAACTCAATCTTGCACCTTAACTTGTAACAGCTCAATTTCTCACCAATTAGTAAAAATGTTTGCTTGTCTCCTCAATCTTTCCTCCTCTCCTCATCAGAGGCCAATGGCTGCCAGCTTCCAAATTCTTCGAACTTAATTACAGGCCCTGAAGCAAGTGCAGATGGCATGTGTCTCAGAGTCGCAGTGTGTAAACTAATAGTTCACCTCGGCGGCCAGCAGATATAACCTTTCTGTACACTGGGCCGAGCAGACAGTATCCTGGCCCGAGGAGCAGTCTTGTGTAACCCCTGACTTTGCAATACAGTCAATGTTGTAATTTCACACATCTCTCGCACTCTTAATCCACAGTGGTTCACATTTATTTTGAAAACTTGGTCTTCTTCCAACTGAGGCAGTGTTTGTATAATAGAAGTTCATATGTTTATTCAAATTATCCAAACTTTTTATCTAGAGCTCAAACTTTCTTGCTTTTATTGTTAGCTCAGTGCAGTATGGCCTCTCAGATTTTATTGGTGTTAACAAAGTATTTTGACCATTTTAAATATTAACACTGTCTACAAACCCAATTAAATCAACATTAAAAATAATACAATAGCTCTCTGCAGTTTTAATTATTTCTTTGCCAAAGGTTCCACTTTCTTTCATAGAACTTAACATTTTTGCTTCTTGACCTGTTCAAGATGCTCCACATTTTAATGGAAAACCAACCCGGCGGCTCTAAACATTTCAAATATGAACTCAATTGATAGCTTCCACAAATCAAATCAGAATAGTTTTTTTCTTTTTATGGCAATTCAGTGGTAAAGTAACTGTACACAGACCCAGACCATTGATTTAATGCTATGATTTCAAATCCCACTAGGCCAGCTCTGGAGAGTTTCCAAAACAAAACAAATCAGTGATGGTCATCATGAAACCATTGGCAGCTGCAAAGGCCCTCGAACCTCTTCCATCGGGGATCAGGCTTTATAGCAACCATGCCAGGACCACCAGATTCAGAAACAGTTACTTTCCCCATGCAGCAAGGCTGATCAACACCTCCACACACTAACTCACCCCACCACAACTACTTTATAATTTCTGGTCAGAATCATCTTATGTACAGAAATTCCTGTGCCTAGTGTCATTTTATGGACACACTGTTGATGTGTATAAGCTATCTTATGTATTTAGACCATAAGACCATAAGTCATAGGAACAGAATTAGGCCATTTGGCCCATCAAGTCTGCTCTGTCATGCAATCATGGCTGATCCTTTTATCCCTCTCCTCAACCCCCATTCCCCAGCCTTCTCCCTGTAACCTTTGATGCCATGTCCAATCAAGAACCTATCTATCTTAAATACATCCAATGACCTGGCCTCCACAGCTGCCTGTGGTAATACATTTCACAAATTCACCACCCTCTGGCTAAAGAAATTTCTCTGCATCTTTGTTTTAAATTGACACCCTGCTGTCCTAATGCTGTGTCCTCTTGTCCTAGACTCCCCACCACGAGGAACATCCTTTCCACATCTACTCTGTCCAGGCCTTTTAACATTCAAAAGATTTCAATGAGATCTCCCTTCATCCTTCTGAATTCCAGCAAGTACAGACCCAGAGCCATCAAATGTTCCTCATATGATAACCCTTTCATTCCCAGAATCATTCTTGTGAACTACCTCTGGACCTCTCCAATGCCAGCACATCTCTTCTTAGATAAGGAGACAAAAACTGTTCTCAATACTCAAGGTGAGGCCTCACCAGTGCCTTATAAAGCCTCAGCATCACATCCCTGCTCTTGTATTCTGGACCTCTTGAAATGAATGCTAACATTGCATTTGCCTTCCTCAACACCGACTCAACCTGCAAGTTAATCTTTCGGGTGTTCTGCACAAGAACTCCCAAGTCCCTTTGCATCTCACATTTTTGCATTTTCTCCCCATTTTGAAAATAGTCTGCACGTTTATTTATTCTACCAAAGTGCACGACCATGCATTTTCCACCATTGTATTTCATTTGCCACTCTCTTGCCCATTCTCCTAATCTGTCTAAATCCTTCTGCAGCCTACCTGCTTCCTCAACACTACCTGCCCCTTCACCAATTTTAATGTCATCTGCAAACTTGGCAACAAAGCCATCTATTCCATCATCTAAATCATTTATATACAGCTAAAAAGCAGTCCCAACACCTATCCCTACGGAACACCACTGGTCACCGGCAGCAAACCAGAAGAGGATCTTTTTATTCCCACTCGCTGCCTCCTACTAATCAGCTAATGCTTTAACCATGCCAATAACTTTCCTGTAATATCATGTGCTCTTAACTTGGTAAGCAGCCTCATCTGTGGCACCTTATGAAAGACCTTCTGAAAATCCAAATATACAACACCCACTGCATTCCTACTTGTAATCTCCTCAAAGAATCCATACAGGTTTGTCAGGCAAGATTTTCCCTTAAGGAAACCATGCTGACTTTGCCCTACCTTGTCCTGTGTCACCAAGTACTCCATAACCTCATCCTTAACAATTGACTCCAACATCTTCCCAACCACTGAGGTCGGGCTAACTGGTCTATAATTTCCTTTCTGCTGCCTTCTGTCTTCCTTAAAGAGTGGAGTGATATTTGCTTTTTCCAGTCCTCTGGCACCATGCCAGAGTCCAATGATTCTTGAAAGATCTTTGTCATTGTTAATGCCTCCATAATCTCTAACACTACCTCTTTCAGAACATTAGAGTGCAGTTCATCTGGTCCAAGTGACTTATGTACCTTTAGGTCTTTCACTTCTCTTCCTTCACACACTACAAGATCTGGAACACTGCTAGTGTCTTCCACAGTGAAGACTGATGCAAAATATTCATTTAGTTCATCTGCCATCTCCTTGACCCCAGTTATTATTTCTCCAATCTCATTTTCTAATGGTCCTATATCCACTGTCATCTTTATTTACGTTTTATATACTTGAAAAAGCTTTTACTATATACTTTGATATTGTTTCCTAGCACGCTTTCATATTTCATCTTTTCCCTTCTAATGATTCTCTTAGTTGCTCTCTGTACGTTTTTAAAGGTTTCCCAAGCCTCTATCTTCCTACTAATTTTTGCTTTGTTGTATGCCTTCTCTTTTGCTTTTACATTAGCTTTGACCTCCCTTGTCAGCCATGGTTGTACTATCTTACCATTTGAGTATTTCTTTGTATTTCAAATACATCTATACATTCTGTACTTTCCTCATTTTTCCCAGAAACTCACACCATTGCAGCTCTGCTGTCATCCCTGCCAGCAGTTCCTTCCAATTTACTTTGGCCATCTCCTCTCTCATCCACTCTAATTTCCCTTATTCCACTGAAATACTGTTACATCAAACTTTATCTTCTCCCTATCAAATTTCAAGTTGAACTCTATCATATTGTGATCACTGGCTTCTAAGGACTCTTTGACCTGACACTCCCTAATCGCCTCCGATACATTACATAACATCCAATCCGGTATAGATGATCCCCTCGTAGGCTCAACGAAAAACCGCTCCAGAAAGCCATCTCATAGGCATTCAACAAACTCACTCTCTTGAGATCCATTACCAACATGATTTTCCCCAAAAGACCTGCATGTTAAAATCTCCCATGACTATCATAACATTGCCCTTTTGACATGTCTTTTCTATTTCCTGTTGTAATCTATGGTCCACATCCCAGCTACTGTTGGGAGGCCTGTATATAACTGCCATCAGGCTCCTTTTACTCTTGCAGTTTCTTAACTCAACCCACAGGGATTCAACATCTTCCAATCCTATGTCACATCTTTCTACTGATTTGACCATTCTTTACCAGTAGAATCACACCACCCCCTCTGACTACCTTCCTACCCCTCCGATACAACGTGTAACCTTGGACATTCAGCTCCCATCTACAACCATCCTTCAGCCGTGATTCAGTGATGGCCACAACATCATACCTGACAATCTGCAATAGTGCAACAAGATCATCACCTTATTTCTTATACTCCATGTATTGACGTATAACACTTTGAGTACTGTATTTAATACCCTTTTTGATTTTGCATCCCTAATGCCTTGTTACACATCCTTGCTGGCTGCAATTTTGTCCTAACATCTGCCTGCCCTTCCTGACAGTCTGACTGCATGCTATCTTTGCATTTTTTACCATCCATCCTATCCTGAGTCCCTTCACTCAGGTTCCCAGCCGCCTACCAAATTAGTTTAAACCCTCCCCGAATCAATATTTATATTGATCGCGTTTTTATTATTGTGTTGATTTTGGGTTGTGCTGCATCAGATCTGGAGTAACAATTATTTCACTCTCCTTTACACGTGTGTACTGGAAATGACATGAAACAAACTTGAATCTTGAATCTAACCCGATGAGAGAAGGGCATTAGTGATTTACCACCCTGACCTGAATGTTGACTCCAGACCAAACAAAGCCTCCTCAGCCCAGGGGCATTTTGGGATGGAAAATAAATGCTGGTGTGACCGGCGACATCTCATCTCACGAATGAATAAATTACCTCCCCAAATTAATCCTGGTTACCTAAGCGTATTTGCTAAATCCTCTATTTCTCCCTTCTCCTCCTGTTCCCACAACAAAGGGCGACACGTAGTCAACACAACGCTTTATAGTACCAGCAGCCCAGGTTCAATTCTTGTCATTGTATGTAAGGAGTTTATACATCCTCCCTGTGACCCTCTGGTTTCCTCCCACAGTCCAAAGACGTACCAGTCATTGTAAATTGTCCCGTGATTAGGCTAGGGTTAAATCCAGAATTGCTGAGTGTCACAGCTGAAAGAGCTGCAGGGCCTAATCTGCACTGTATCTCAATAAATGAATAAAGATCACGTTGCATGTGAACTGTCCATTGGTATCAATTACTGTTGCTTGAAATGATCCTAAATCAGGAGCTGTATTAAAAGACTTCTTCAGCTTAGTCTTAACTCAAGTTGTATTTATTCCCAAATAACAAAAAGAATTCAATACCCTCATAAAATGAAGGCAGTGTAAAGAACACCATCACCATATAATGTCTGAAGAAAGCGCAGCAGTCAGCTTAGGTACCAGATTTATATTGATGTAACTCAAGAGAACTCCAGTGCTCACTTCAGGTCATTTTCACCCACCATCATAACTCAAGGTTAATTCTGATAAGATTTCTTACTGAGCATTGCTAAGACTGAAGATTGCAGCTTCCTTTATTCTTCACAATCGGCCAGAACAGAACAAAGGGATGGAGGAAGGTTTCGCTGGTTAGACCCACTCAAGAGATAGAAAGGTCAACTGACAACACTTTCTATTCTGAGGGTTTCCTTGTAGTAAATAGATTATATTTATTTGCTTTCAGGGTGCAGTGATGATGGGAAGTCTGTATTTATTGATTTATTGCCCATTCTTAATTATCCAAGACAATCATGTGAGTCTTTGTCACAGCAATTATTTGAAAAACTGAGCAGCTTGCAAATCTACTTCAGATAGTATGTCAAACAGGTAATATAGGACTGGACCCATGTTACCAACCAGACCTGCAGAGGGTACAGTTTTTGTTCCCTCAAAGACATTAATGAACCATGTGAGTTTTCATTAAAAACGACTTCACCTTTTATTTTAATGCAAAATTAGAATCAATGTCTAACCTTACTGGAAAGCAAGGTAATTTAGAGCCTAGATGGCTGTTAACAGCTCCTGGCATGGCCATTCATAGTTTCACAGAGGTGCTTTTGTCTTCCTCCAGACACTTTCTGACTACTTTCATGATGCCTTGTCCTCAGTGTCACAAACTCTCAATCCCTCATCCTTTTGCAGTATCAGTGCATTGCGCCTCACTTTAAAAAATTATTTCAAAGGTTCAACTGAAATTGGAAAAATACTTGTACACACAGATCCCTCTATCAAAATGATCATGGTCTAACCTCTCCTGTGAAGTTACAAACGGTGGGGCAGGGGGCACAAGCAGATGAGCGTTTAAAATATCAAATATTTAAAACTCCGGTGTGTAGACATTTCTTCTTACAGAAAGCAGTGTCTCTCTGGAATTCTTTGTGCTGAGAGTTTTTATTTATTTAGAGACGCACGCAGTAACAGCCCCTTCCAGACCAACGAGCCCATGCCAACCAGTTACACTTATGTGACCAATTTATTCATACACCTTTGAAATGCAGGAGGAAATTGGAGCACCCGGTGGAATCCCACGCAAATGTGGGGAGATCGTATCAACTCCTTATGGATAGCAGCGGGAATTGGACTGGTGTTGTTACACTAACCACGATGCTACCATACCAACCCCAGTGGTGGAGGTCAGATCATTAAGCATATTTAAGGTAGGAAGAGTTAAATATTCAAATGATCAAGGCATTGAGGGTTATGGAGAATTTGCACAGAAGAGTTTAAGCCAACATAGATTATATGAATTATGGGGCAGGCGGCTCCTGCTCTTATTTTCTTGTGTGTAACAGCAGGGATTGCCACAAGTCTCTTCAAAAAGAGAAAATTATTTGTGTCAATAACTCACGCATCAAAATCATGGAGACGGGGACAAAAACAGCAGGACAAACAAACAGGAGCAGCTGAAAACCTCCCTCCAAGTCTTACACTGTCTTGATTTGACACGCCCTCATTCTCACTGGGTGAAACTCCGGGAAGCCCAGTGGAGCAGCAGTCCAAGAGTATCCGCAGTGAAAGAAGGCAGCTTGCCACCGCCTTCACACAGGCAATCAGGAATGGGGAAAATCCATGATTCTGCCAACGATGCTCACATCCCATGTTGCCGAAAAATAGACGTTTCACCCTCCCCTGTCCGTTCAATACCTAGTAATATTTAATCAATATTTTTCACTCTTCCATCTCATTAGACCACCTAAAATTGAACCAGTGAGTTTGTTTTTGGAATTGAAATTGGGTTGTTATTGTCACCTGTACTGAGAGGAGGTACAGGAGCCTGAAGACACAAACACAACATTTTAGGAACAGCCTCTTCCTTTCCACCATGAGATTTCTGAATGGACAATGAATCCATGAACTCTACCTCACTGTTTTCTGCTCTGTTTTTGCACTACTTATTTATTTTGTTAATATATTTTTTATTGTATGGTATATTTTATGTACTGCACTGCCACAAAACAACACAGTTCGTGGCGTATGTCAGTGATAAAAAACCTGACTCTGAGATACAGTGAAAAACACATTTTGCACACAGTTCTTGCAGATCATTTCATAGGCAAAACACTAACAATGCAGAATACAGTGTAACAGCTACAGAAAAAGTGCAGTGCAGGTAAAACAATAAGGTGCAAGATCATAATGAGGTAGAATATCAGATCAAGATGGATATGGATGGCTGACATGAACTCAGTCATACAGATGGAGAGACTCGGGTTCTTGAGAACCAATTCAATTATAAAATTTTTGGCTATCTGGGATCCATTTCTTGCCTACCTAGACGAGGCCGGGGTGCAGATGAACGACTTCCCCCCAGCTAATCTCTCACAGCCCTCATTCGAGACGTAATGCAGTTTTGAGCACTCTGTACAACAGGCAACCCTCTAATGTTATGTCCTTTTTTCCTGCTCATTTTATTTTCACACATGCCTGAGCTTATATGTTCTTGTTGGTTTTATAGTTTTTTTGAAATTTTTGAAAATAAAGTATTTTTAAGAAAAATGTATCTTATACCATTTAATAGACATAACAGTGGGGTAGAAGTTGTCCTTGAGCCTGATGGTACATGCTTTCAGATTTCCTGCCAGATGGCAGAAGAGGGAATAGCCAAGGTGGGTGGGATCTTTAATTATGCTGGCTGTTTTACTAAGGCAGAGAAGTATAGACAGACTCCACAGAGGGGAGGCTGGTTTTCGTGATGTGTTATGCTGTGTCCACACTCTTTACGGTTTCTTGCAGATATGCAGTTGCCATTCTGATAGGATGCGGCGTATGATACATCAATAAAAATTGCAAGGGTTGACGGGGACATGCCAAACTTTTTTAGCCTCCTGAGGAAGTAGAGGCGCTGGTGAGCTTTCCTGGTTGGACCATGGCTTTAAGTAAGGCTTTAACCATGCAACAGTCTCTGTCTGTTACTGGCTGGATGACACATTGGAACAATGGGCCAGTTTATTGAAAACACACAAATGCACAAAGGGTAAACAATTTTCATATGGTTTATTAGCTTTATCCCTAAGACATTATCAGATGAGGTCTATTTGCTGCTGGCTGCTTTAATAATGTGGAATCAAACTTAGTAATGAGATGGAGGAAGTGAGTGAGGTTCACAGGCATAAATAAACAAGAGAAAGTCTGCAGATGCCAG